>NC_091635.1:47866770-48169801 GCF_027580195.1 Bos mutus
TCAACATTTAGGTAACTTGAATCCTGGACTTTGTCAAGCAGTGAACTTTTCTGGGAAAAAACAAACTCACAGACTTTGTGGTGCTGGGCAATGTTTGTTTTCCAAACCAGTTTTTGAGACAAGGGAACTATATCTCCTTAGTAATAAATAAATATATCATATGAGAGAAAGTAAGAGAGGGAGAAAGGGAAAGACAATGAGAGAGGAAAAGATAGATAGATGATATATAGGAGATGTAACCCAACAACCTCTGTGTGCAAAATGCTTTCCTCTTTAAGCATCACGACTGAGGTATGACAAGATTAAATAGCTTGCTTGAGGTTGTTGTTCAGTCACTAAGCTGTGTCCAGTTCTTTGTGACCCCATGGACTGCAGCACACCAGGCTTCCCTGTCCTTCACTGTCTCCTGAAGTATGCTCAGATTCGTGTCCACTGAGTCAGTGATGCCATCCGACCATCTCATCATCTGTCCCCCCCCATCTCTTCCTGTCCTCAGTCTTTCCCAGCATCAGGGTCTTTTCCAGTAAGTCTTCTTATTGTGTCAAGTGGCCAAAATATTGGAACTTCAGCTTCAGCATCAGTCCTTCCAATGAATATTCAGGGTTGATTTCCTTTAGGATTGACTGGTTTGATCTCCTTACAATCCAATGGACTCTCAAGAGTCTTCTCCAGCGTCACGATTCCAAAGCATCAATTCTTTGGCGCTGAATCTTCTTTATGGTCCAGGTCTCACATCTGTACATGACTACTGGAAAAACCATAGTTATGATTAGATGAACTTTGTTGGCAAAGTGACGTCTCTGCTTTTTAATAGGCTGTCTAGGTTGGTCATAGCTTTTCTTCCAAGGAGCCAGTATCTTTTAATTTCATGGCTGCAGTCACCATCCACAGTGATTTTGGAGCCCAAGAAAATAAAACCTGTCACTGATTCCATTTTTTCCCCATGTATTTGCCATGAAGTGATGGGACTGGTTGCCAACCAAACTCAACTGGTTGAATGTTGAGTTTTAAGCCAACTTTTTCACTCCCCTCTTTCACCCTCATCAAGAAGCTCTCTAGTTTCTCTTCACTTTTTGCCGTTAGAAGGGTATCATCTGTATATCTGAGGTTGTTGATATTTCTCCCAGAAATCTTGATTCCAGTTTGTGACTCATTCAGCCTGGCATTTCTCATGATGTACTCTTCATATAAGTTAAATAAGCAGGGTGACAATATGCAGCCTTAACATACTCTTTTCCCAATTTTGAATAACTCAGTTGTTCCATGTCTGGTCCTGACTGTTGCTTCTTGAGCCCCATACACGTTTCTCAGGAGACAGGTAAGGTGGTCTGGTATCCCCAACTCTTTTGTTTGAGGTTACAAAGCTACTAAATGGGGTTCAGACTCAGATATTATTGGCTTCATATTTCATGACTCCTTTCCTGTAACCCTCTGTCTCTGCATCAGCACTTGGGTCTAAATATTGTATTGCATCGTATGATACTGTTAGGGGTCACATTTGTTCTCTCTCTTTCCTAAGGCGGTGCTAAATATTTGTGCATCTATAAGCATGTAGCAGAAAAATTCTGGAACAATAACCTCTCAAGTAGTAACACCACTTACTACCTCTTAGGAATAACTGAGTGAGTTGGGGGCTTTAGGTAATCAAGAGGTCTTTAATTTCAACTGAAATAAGACTAAGGTAAGGAAGAGACATTCATATATCACTTGCACAATTAACAGTTAATGATAAAAGAGAGAAAAACTCCCTAAAATATGGAGACTAGGTTGAAGAGTTGCACAATTAGGGTCAGGAAGTGCAGTTCAGTTCAGTTCAGTTGCTCAGTCGTGTCCGATTCTTTGTGACCCCATGAATTGCAGCATGCCAGGCCTCCCTGTCCATCACCAACTCCCGGAGTTCACTCAAACTCACGTCCATCGAGTCAGTGATGCCATCCAGCCATCTCATCCTCTGTTGTCCCCTTCTCCTCCTGCCCCCAATCCCTCCCAGCATCAAAGTCTTTTCCAATGAGTCAATTCTTCACATGAGGTGCCCAAAGTATTGGAATTTCAGCTTTAGCTTCAGTCCTTCCAAAGAACACACAGGACTGATCTCCTTTAGAGTGGACTGTTGGATCTCCTTGCAGTCCAAGGGACTCTCCAGAGTCTTCTCCAACACCACAGTTCAAAAGCATCAGTTCTTTGGTGCTCAGCTTAGGAGGGCTTATTAAACTTATCGTATTGCAACATAGAGAAACATATCTATCCAATCTGTCTCTCATACCCCTGACTTGCCCTAAACTCT
Organism: Bos mutus; assembly: GCF_027580195.1. Classification (NCBI taxonomy): domain Eukaryota; kingdom Metazoa; phylum Chordata; class Mammalia; order Artiodactyla; family Bovidae; genus Bos; species Bos mutus. Next base: position 47,869,055 of record NC_091635.1, read on the forward strand.
CTGATACTGTGTTTACCCTACAGGACTTATGAATTCATCAACTGGTACTCCTTTCGTTGCTGGGAGAGAGATGAAAAAACCTGTCCCTGAATGGCAGCCCTCTTTCTGCAGTCTGGGTGCCACTTAAAGGCACTTACTCACTCTTCCAAGCTTCATTGGAATTCTTCTTGTGCAATCAGTCAAAAAAATATCTATGTCAGCTCTCATGTGTAAACAAGTTTTGGCTTTCCTTCCCTGCCCCAGCTCTCCTGCACAGAATGTACCACAGTGGGGTTAGAATGCCCAAACTTTCACTTTCTCTGGGAAGACAAGGCTCTGGGGTGATGAATTAAAACTCAGATGTTCATTCAAGTAAATCATGTGGTTGAAAATCAATGTAAACTCTTCTCTGCTTTCTATTTCTCTTTCTAACCTCTTTACCTTGAAGTTGCCTAACTCTGGCCTCTGTCAAAACATCTGTTGGCCAAACCCCACTGTTGGAGACCCCTAACTGTTGGGAAGCATAGTACAAAATAGCTGTAAAAGGAGAAAGTCCTTGGGAAAATGGCGAAGGGACAGAAGTACGCAGCTTTGCGCTACGGACAGAAAGACATCTCCTGCCTTTGGTTATGCTTGGCGCCAAGAGTTAATAATAAATAGAGATGTTACTTGTGAGAGCGGGTTGTGGGAGAAGCCCATGAGTCATTTAGAGCGTGCTGTCCTTGAAATGTTTCTACTGATTATGTGTTAACTCCGTATGCGCTCTGCTGGCCGCATACTTTAAGCTCTTTGTTCCTGCTTCTATAAAAAAGCTTGACTGCAGAAATAAACTTGTCAGTCCTTGCAAGAGACTGTCCAAGTGTCCTTTCAGGTTTGTTGCTTCCAAGTCCTGGGGGAGAAAAACCCCAACACTAACTATGGACTTTATGATTCCCTGCACCAAAGTACCACCCAGCAGGGATGGATTCCATCATAAATTCATAATCAACAGCTTCACATAGGACTTCAACTTTGCCCTGCAATTTTAGTACAATTTCAACACAAACTCTCACTCTTGCAAAGGACTATTGAAAATCTTGTCTGTGTTTCTCAAACATCAATCTCTTTCAGTCCCTCACACTTGCCTCCCCCTTTACAGAAAAAAACAAACAAACAAAAAAAACATTTAAGCTACTGGTACAATTTTCAAAGAAATATAGGGCTATCAGGTTATTTAGTTCTTCTTGAGTTAGCTTTGGTAGGGTACCAATCTGGATTCAACCAGGAGAAAGGGACCATTCAGTCACTTGAACAGAGTAACTTTAATATAAAGAATGACTAACTGCAAGAGGGATTAGAGTAACAAAGGATTTACTTTGTTGTTGTTCAGACGCTAAGTTGTGTCCAACTCTTTGCGACCCCATGGATTGCAACACGCCAGGCTCCTCTGTCTTCCACTTTCTCCCTCCAAGAGTTTGCTCAAATTCATGTCCATTGAGTCAGTGATGCTATCTAATCATCTCCTCCTTTGCTGCCCACTTCTCTTTCTACCCTCAATATTTCCCAGCATCAGGGTCTTTTCCAATGAGTCAGTTCTTCCCCTCAGGTGGCCAAAGTATTGGAGCTTCAGCTTCAGCATCAGCTCTTCCAACGAGTATTGAGGATTGATACATTTTAGTATTGACTAGTTTGATCTCCTTGAAGTCCAAGGGACTCTCAAGAGTCTTCTCTAATGCCACATTTTGAAAGCATCAATTCTTTGGTACTTAGCATTCTTTATAGTCCAACTCTCACATTCATACATGACTACTGGAAAAACCATAGTCCATCCTAAAGGAAATCAGTCCTGAATATTCATTGGAAGGACTGATGCTGAACCTGAAACTCCAATACATTGGCCACCTGAGGCAAAGAACTGACTCATTTGAAAAGACCCTGATCCTGGGAAAGATTGAGGGCAGAAGGAGGAGGGGACAACAGAGGATGAGATGGATGAGTTGGCATCACCAACTCGATGGACATGAGTTTGAGTAAACTCTGGGAGTTGGTGATGGAGAGGGAAGCCTGGCGTGCTGCAGTCCATGGGGTCTCAGAGTCAGACACAACTGAGCAACTGAACTGAACTTGACTATATGAACCTTTCTGGGCAGTGATATGTCTGCTTTTTAGTATGCTGTCTAGGTTCATCATAGGCTTCCTTCCAAGGAGCAAGCATCTTTTAATTTCCTGGCTGCAGTTACCATACACAGTGATTTTGGAGCCCAGGAAAATAAAACATGTCACTGTTTCCACTTTTCCCCTTCTATTTGCCATGAAGTGATGGGACTAGATGCCATGATTTTAGTTTTCTTTTTAATATTGAATTTCAAGCCAGATTTTTCACTCTCCTATTTCACCCTCGTCAAGAGGCTTTTTAGTGCCTCTTCACTTTCTGCCATTAGAGTGGTATCAACTGCGTATCAGAGGTTGTTGATATTTCTCCCAGCAATCTTGATTCTAACTTGGGATTCATCCAGCACAGCATTTTGCATGCTGTACTCTTCATATAAGTTAAATAAGCAGGGTGACAATATACAGTCTTGATGTACTCCTTTCCCAATTTTGAACCAGTCATTTAGTTGTTCCATGTCTCGTTCTGACTGTTGCTTCTTGAGCCCCATACAAGTTTCTCATGAGACACTTCCATCTCTTTAAAGAATTTTACAGTTTGTTGTGATCCACACAGTCAAAGGATCCAGTGTAGTAAATGAAGCAGAAGTAGATGTTTTTCTGGAATTTCCTTGCTGTCTCCATGATCCAACAAATTTTGACAATTTGATCTCTGGTCCCTCTACACTTGATTTCAAAGGCCCACTTGACTTCACACTGCAGGATGTTTGGTTCTAGGTGAGTGACCACACCATTGAGTTTATCTGGCTCATTAAGACCTTTCTTGTATAGTTGTTCTGAATATTTTTGCCACCTTTACTTAATCTCTTCTGCTTCTGTTAGGTCCTAAACCCACCTTGTACATATGAATGGTCTCAGTTCATGTCCTGCTAAAGCCTAGCTAGAAGGATTTTGAGCATTACCTTGTTAGCATTAAAATGAGAAAAATTGTATGGTAGTTTGAATAGTCTTTGCCATTGCCTTTCTTTGGAATTGGAATGAAAACTGAACTTTCCCAGTTGTGGCTACTGCTGAGTTTTCCAAATTTGCTGACTTATTGAGTGCAGCACATTAACAGCATCATCTTTTAGAATTTTAAATAGCTCAGCTGGAATTTCATCACTTCCATTAGCTCTGTTTGTAGCAGTACTTCCAAAGGCCCACTTGACTTCACACTGCAGGATGTCTGGTTTTAGGTGAGTGACCACACCATTGAGTTTATCTGGGTCATTAAGACCTTTCTTGTACAGTTGTTCTGAATATTTTTGCCACCTCTTCTTAATCTCTTCTGCTTCTGTTAGGTCCTTACCTTTTCTGTCCTTTATTGTGCCCATCCTTATATGAAATGTTCCCTTGATATCTCCAATTTCTTGAAGAGATCTCTGGTCTTTCCCATTCTATTTTTTTCCTCTATTTGTTTGCATTATTCACTTAGAAAGGCTTTCTTATCTCCCCTTGCTATTCTCTGGATCTTCACATTCAGTTGGGTATATCTTTTCCTTTTTTCCTTGCCTTTCACTTCTCTTTCCTCAATTATTTGTAAAGCCTACTCAGACAACCACTTCACCTTCTTGTACATCTTTTCTTTGAGATGGTTTTGGTCACTGCCTCCTGTTCAATGTTATGAACCTTGGTCCATAGTTCTTCAGACACTCTGTCTATCAGATCTAATCTTTTGAATCTATTCATCACCTCCACTGCATATCATAAGGGATTTAATTTAGATCACACCTGAATGGCCTAGTGGTTTTCCCTACTTTCTTCAAGTTAAGCCTGAATTTTGCAATAAGGAAATGATGATCTGAGCCACAGTTAGCTCCAGGTCTTGTATTTATTCATTGTGTGGAGTTTCTCCGTCTTTGACTACAAAGAAGATAATCGATCTGATTTTCATGTTGACCAGATATCTGGTGAGGTGCATACGTAGAGTCATCTCTTGTGTTGTTGGAAAATTGTGTTTGGTATGATCATCATGGTCTCTTGACAAAACTGTTGGCCTTTGCCCTGCTTCATTTTGTACTCCAAGGCAAAACTTGCCTGTTATCCCAGGTATCTCTTGACTTCCTACTTTTGCATTCCAATCTCCTGAGATGAAAAGGACATTTTGTGTGTGTGTGTGTGTGTTAGTTCTAGAAGGTGTTGTAGGTCTTCATAGAACTGGTCAATGTCAGCTTCTTTGGCATCAGTAGTTGAGGCATTGACTTAGATTACTCTGATGTTGAATGGTTTGCCTGGAAACAAACCGATATCATTCTGTTGTTTTTGAAACTGCACCCAAGTACTGCATTTTGGCCTCTTTTGTTGACTAAGGGATTGACTAGCAGGAGTAAAGAGAATTCTAAAGAGTATGAGGGTGGCAGATATAAGAAACAGCCACTAAATCTAGGATTAAGATAGAGTGCCCAAGGCATCCTTACCCCCAGAGATGAGATGTGGACCTTCTTGGAGAAGTCAAGACCAGATTCATGGGATTATGGTCAGTTTGGTGCTGCACCCACAGAACCTGCAGAAATCCACCCTATAAGGATGGGGAAATTGTTCACCAAAAGGTATCTTAACAGAGGCACTTTGCTACTAAGAGTCCTATGTCTCTTAAAGAAATTGATTTAGTAGTTTAAATTTTTTTCCTGTAAAGGAGGAGTCAAGGTCAACTTCTGAGTATGAAGGACTGGAAGAGACTGAGGTTTGAGAACCATGGACAAGATTTTCAATAATCCTGATAAAGAATGGGTTTCCCTTGTGGCTCAGCTGGTAAGGAATCCACCTGCAATGCAGGAGACCTGGGTTCAATCCCTGGGTTGGGAAGATCCCCTGGAGAAGGGAAAGGCTACCCTCTCTAGTATTCTGATCTGGAGAATTCCATGGACTATATAGTCCATGGGGTCACAAAGAGTCGGACACGACTGAGTGACTTTCACTTCACTTCACTTTATGAAGAGTGGGAGCTTGTGTTGAAATTGTACTAAAATTGCAGGGCATCGTTGAAGCTGTTGATCATGAGTTTATGGTGGAACCCATCCCTGCTGGGTGGTACTTTGGCACAGGGAAGCATAAAGTCCATAGGTGTCTCCAACAGTGCAGGTTTTGCCAGTAGATGCTGTTGACAGAGATCAGAGTGAGGGTACTTCAAGGTATTGAAGGGGTTAGAGAGAGAAATCGAAAGCGGAGAGGAGTTTGCACTGCTTTACAACCATGTGATTTACTAGAACGAGCATCTGGGTTTTCATCTCCCCAGCGTCCCATCTTCCCAGATAAAGAAAGCAAAAGCTGAGGCATTCTGACCCTATTGTGGTACTTTCTGTGCAGGACAGCTGGGGCAAGAGGGGAGAGCCAAAACTTGTTTATGCATGAGACTTGGCTCAGCTATTTTTTCAACTGATTGCACAAGAAGGATTTCAATTTTATTTCTTCAGAATTTGTGAAGGTGAGAAGAGAGAATAAATGCCTTTCAGTGGCACCCAGACTGAAGAAAGAGGGCTTGGCAACCAGGGCAAGTTTGCTCATCTCTCTCCCAGCATCACTAAGAGCACTAATTGGTGGATTCTTAAGTCCTGTAGGGTAAACACAGTATCAAAGAGTTTAGGGGAAGTCAGGGGTATGGGAGACAGATTGGATAGATATGTTTCTCTATGTTGCAATATGATATGTTTAATAAGCCCTCCTAACAGCACTTCCTGACACTAGTCCTGCAACTCTCCAATCTAGTCTTCCTATTTTAGGGAGTTTTTCTTTCTTCCATCTTTCATTGTTAATTGTACAAGTAATATGTCAAGGTATCTTCCTTACCTTAGTCTTATTTCAGTTGACACTAAAGACCTCTTGAGTACCCAAATCCCCCAACTCACTCTGTTATTCCTAAGAGGAGGTGAGTGCCTGTACTACTTGAGAGGTTATTGTTCCAGAATTTTCTGCACTCTCATGCATCTATCAATCCACATCCACATACATCTACAAGCATACAGATGCACAAATATTTAGCACCACCTTTAGGGAAGAAGGAGAAAGATGGGTCCCTTAACAGTATCATATGATGCAATACAATATTTAGACCCAGGTGCTGATGCAGAGACAGAGGGGGTTATAGGAAAGGAGTCATGAAATATGAACCCAATAATATCTGAGTCTGAACCCCATTTAGTAGCTCTGTAACCTCAAGCAAGCTTGAGGTTTAACCTTGTGGTACCTCAGTTGTGATGCTTAAAGAGGAAAGCACCTTGCACACAGAGGTTATTGAGTTACCTCTTCTATCTATGAGCTTCCGTCGTGGCTCATATGCTAAAGAATCTGCCTGCAGTGCATGAGACTCTGGTTCCATCCCTGCATTGGGAAGATCTCTTGGAGGAGAAAACGGCTACCCACTACAGTATTCTCGCATGGAGAATCCCATGGACAGAGGGGCCTGGTGGGCTACAGTCCATGGGGCAGCAAAGAGTCAGACACAACTGAAGCCACTTGGCATGGCGTGGCTTCTATATATCTGTCTATCTGTCTATCTATATTCATCTATCTTTTATCACTGTCTTCTTCACCCGCCCTCACATCTCTTGCTTTCTCATCTGATAGATTTTTTTTTTTTAAATTACACTAAGAACCATGTCTCAAAGAACTTGCTTGGAAAACAAACATTGCCCAACACCACACAGAGTTCGTGAGGTTTTTTTTTTTTTTTTTTTTGGTTCTTTTTTTCCCAGCAAAGTCAGCTGCTTGGCAGAGGTCCAAGTTTCAAGTTTCCTAAACGCTGATGGTGGCCTTGAACGCAGGCCAGGCTCTCTGTCCAGCAGCGTATAAATCTCAGCTGCCTGAGCCTTACACATGTGCCTCGTCTGCACATGATGTCCTCAACTAGCAACATGAAGTTGGGCGGTCTCTTCCTCCTGGCCAGTCTCCTCACCCTCAACACAAGACTCCAGGCAATTGGTAAGTCTCGTCCCACCTCTCAGAACAAGAGAGTCAGAAAGTGGAGAATCTAGGACTGTCCTGTGCAATCTAAAGAGGGGATGGAGTGGGGATGGGTAAACTTGGAGAACAGTCCACACGAGGAGAGGCTGGGGCACACCTTAATTTTCCCCACGAGTCCCCATGCCAGCATCCCTCTGTGTCCGCCGACCTCCTCTCTCCCTTTCTCCAAAGGCCAACCTCTCCATTTGCACTTTCCTCACCTCCTCCTCTGACTCTGCTCCATCAGCTTCTGTGTCTGTTCCCAGCATCTCCACCCTCTTCTCTCCGTTTGCTTCTACCTACAAGCAAATACATTTCTGCATTGTTGAGAAACTTGCTTCTGAACCCACTTCTGTTTTCTGTCTTTCTTGACAGTTACCAACCACACCTGAGCCCTTCTAATATCGCTTCAACCACCACCACCACTACAATCACCAACAACAACCCCCCTCCATCAATTATCCCCCAACTTCACTCTCCCAAAGCATCAATATCTTCCTGGTTGACAATCTAATAATTTTCTTCAATAGTCAACCTCCTTGGTATTTCTGCAGAATCTGACATTGTTCACGATTTTTCAATCTGAAACCCTCTTCCACGGCTTCTCTTTGCTCTTCCTTTTCTGTGCTTTTGGCTTTCTTTTCCTACACTTCCACAGCCAAAGATGATTTCTCTGGCTGTCTTGCTCCCCCTGTATCATCAATGACCAGACTTTGTCAAATCTTCTTTCACAGTTTCTTTTATAGCCTTTGCGATCTGATCGCCACCACCCTAGTTACATACCTGGACCCTTGCAATACTCTTGAAACTCTTTCTCCTCTAAAACGCATGTTGTGTGTTGAATTCCAGCCAACTCTATGCTTGAGTGTGAGATTGTTCTTCCCAAAGTGCAGCTCTAATCAGGCGATTGATTTCTTCAAAATGTAAATATGTTCTGTTATGTGACAACCTCCCCAACCCCAGACTGTGGAAATCTCCTTAATCCTTGAAAGCCCCAGTGTACTATTTCCATCATAAACATAACGGACACACTCAGTTCTTCTAGACTAGTGCAGTAGTTCTCAAACTTTAATATGACAGGACTTACCCAAGGATCCTGTTAAACTGCAGACTGTGATTCAGGTCTGGGATGGGGTCCAAAATTCTGCATTCTTAACAAGCTTCTAAGTGATGCTGATGACGCTGGCCTACAGACCACATTTTGGGTAGGAAGAGGCTCTGCCAATACTTTAGAATCACCCCAGAAGTGTATTAAAAAGACCAATGCCAAGACCCTCGGCTGGACCAATTAAATCAGGCTCTCTGAGGTCTCAAGCTCTGTGTTTGCTTGTGTGTGTTTACTGAGGTAAAATTTACCATTTTAAGGTGTACCCCTCAGTGGTTTTTAATATATTCACAACTTTGTGCAGCCATCACCACCATCTAATTGCAGACCATTCATCACCCCCTAAAGAAAGCCCATATCCATTGTCAAACTCCCTGTTCTTTCCTCCCTTCCCCCCACCCCCTTCTAATCCACTTTCCATTTTTGAAGCATTTTTCTATTCTAGATATTTCATATCTAGAAATATGATATGATATAATCTAGAAATATTATATGATATTTCATATCATATAATTTCTAAAAGAAATTATATAACAATGTGGGCTTTTGTGTCTGGCTTCTTCAACATTTTCAAAGTTTATCTAAATTGTAGCATCTATCAGTACTCCATTCCTTTTTATGGCTGGATCGTATAGCTCTGCCAGGTATGATTTATACATTCATCAGTTGATGGACATTTGTGTTATTTCTACTTTGTGGCTAATAAGCAAGTTATGCTGCCATGAGCATTTGTGTATAAATTTTTGTGTAAACATGCTTTCAGTTCCCTCGGGTGGATTTGCAAGGAGTAGAATTGCTGAGTCATGTGGCAAGTCTATGATTAATTTCTTGAGGAACTGCCAAGCTCTGTTTTCCACAGAGCCTGCACCAGTTTACCCGACATCAATCTGTGAGAGTTCTCATCCCTCCCACATCCTTTCCAACACTTGTTGACACCTGACTGTTAATTATAGCCATCATTGTGATTGTGGGATATCTTACTGTGATACCTCACTGTGGTCTCAATTTGCATTTCGCTAGTGATTAATGATATTGGGTGCTTTTTAATATGCTTAATGTTCATTTGTATGTAATCTGTTCAAGAAATGTCTATTCAAGCCCTCCCTTTGCAAGATGGGAGGGTTTTTCCTTTTCTTGCTGAGTTGTAGGAATTCATTATATATTCTGGATTGCTGTCATTGTTTAGTTGCTAAGATGTGTCCGACCCTTTTGAAACCGCATGGACTATAGCCCACCAGGCTCCACTGTTCATGGGATTTCCCGGGTAAGAGTACTAGGGTGGATTGCCATTTCCTTCTCCAGGGGATCTTCCTAACCCAGAGAACCAACCCATGTCTCCTGTAGTCAGATTGCTCACCACTGAGACCCCTCAGAAGCATGTTTTAGATATTTGACCCTTATCAGACATACGATTTGTAAATATTTTCTCCCACTCTGTGGATTTTCTTTCTGTTTTCTTGACAATGTTCTTTAATGCACAAGAGATTTTAATTTTTTGAGGGCCAACTTATATGCCTCTTTTTTTGCTTTTGTTTTGGGTGTCATATTTAAGAAACCATTGCCCAATCCAAGGTCACAAAGATTTATACCTATGTTTCCTCCTACGAGTTTTATAGTTTTAACTCTTACATTTAGGTCTTTGATTCATTTTGAGTGAATTTGTGTATATGTGTGTGTATATTGTATGGGTGTGTGTTACTCAGTTGTGTCTCACTCTTTGCAACCCCATGGACTATAGTCCAACAGGCTCCTCTGTCCATGGAAATCTCCAGGCAAGAATACTGGAATGGGTAGCCACTCTCTTCTCCAGGGGATCTTACTGACCCAGGGATTGAGTCCAGGTCTCTCAAATTGCAGGTAGATTCTTTACTGTCTGAGCCACCAGGGAAGCCCATACTATAGGTATGTATGTATGCATATGATTTGAGGCAGTAATCCCAATTTGTTCTTTTGTGTGTGGACGTCCATTTTCTCAGCACCATTTATTGAAAAGACCATTCTTTCCCCATTGGATGGTCTTTGTCAAGGTGTGTGACTGTATTTGTGAGTTCAAATCCCAGCTAATTCTCTAGCGCAGTAATCACTAAACCACTCCTATCTAGTCTTTGCGGTCCCTTTCTCATGTCACTTACTATTAAACATGCATAGTGCTGTGAACTGTTGTTATTTTAGAGCAAACTTGATTTCCCATCCCAGTTTTAATCTGCCTTCCTGAAACATCTAGTCCTGTTCCTTACACAGAGTTGATATTTTTCTTAGAATAAGCTAATGAATTAGAAACAAGGGAATGAATGAATAAGTAAATGAACCATGAGCAGATGAATGAATGGTTGGATATTGACGAAGAGTTGTGGTCCCCAACCTCCCTCCACAAATTGGCAAAAGCTGATGAAATCCTAAAATGTCAGACATACTGGCTCTGGAAGAATCTCTAGTCCATCTCAGCATCAGCTGGAACCCTCATTAAAATGTACATGTATGGGCTCACCCCTGGAGAAGCTGAGTAATTAGGCCTGAACAGGCCCTACTATCTGTAGTTCAGTGTAAAGATGATTGTTATCATCAGCCACATTTGGGAGTCACTCATCTAGTCTAGCCTCTCTTCACTTGCTCAAACCACAACACCAGACAACCTCCATTTACAGAGTATAAAAGTGAGATTGGAAGAGATTCATAATGTGGATGGCAGAGGCAGGTCAACCCTGTGGCAGGAACCACAGTGAGAATTCTCTCGGTGGTGGTGATGTGATTCGTGATGGAGGTGTTATTCTTTTGCCGAAGTCTTTGATCAGCTTCCAGGGCTGCCTCCGTCTTTAAACTCTGTCTCTAGGAGTATCAAAGAGCCACACTGAGACTTTTTCAGGGATCTGAATCCAATAAATTCTCATCTGAAATAATTTCTTGACCTTTAGGGGCTTTACTCTGTATTCAAGGTTAATTTCACTGACTTGTATAGCAAAAGGGACATATGCTTTAACAGGAATGTCCCTGAATTTAAATCCAAATATTCCTGCAAATTCTTCAGATATTATTCGATGAAAGGGTCAGATGAGGTTCTCTATGGGTTCATGTTAAAACAATGAAGACCTAGATCAAAGTGTATCCTGATGTTATTAGGTCATGGTCATTTACAACATAAATATTCATGGTATTTAAGTGTCTCAACCCAGTTTTTTCTGACCGTGAAGGTGTCTGTGTGGAGCAGTGCCGAGAAGACCAGGACTGCGCGGCAGGAGAGAAGTGCGTCAGCAATGGCTGTGGCCACGTGTGCTCACCAGCCCCGCAAGCAAGTAAGGCTGAGCGCCCTGCCCAAATTACTGGGCTTAAAAGGACAATGCACTTGGTCCTTCCCAACCTTTCAACAAATGTTCAATAGTAATTTATCTTGAGTATGGTTTTGAATGTTTTCAACATAAAACATTCAAAGGATGGGGTGTTCTTTGAACTCCTTCCTCACAGCACTGTGCATTTAGTCCTCAATTTTTCCAGCACAGTCACTTTACCACTCCCCAAATATGTATCTGTGGTTGGAAAGTAAGACTACAACCAAAGCTATAGAAACAAATAAATGGTACCCACACTCCCTTTGCCCAGAGAAACATCACTGTTGATCATTCCACACTTACTCTGTCCATGTGTATGGACATGTTGGTGATTGCACATTTTTAACTCATTAAGATATTTAGCGTTCCTTCAGCGCATTTCAGTTTTAACTTTTTATTATGGGAAATCTATGTACAAAGCAGACAGACTGGAATGATACACCATAAACCCGTCACCCAACCGTTATCAACCTATGGTCATTCTTCTTCCATGTCTAATCCCACCCACTTCCCCCATCCCTGTTATTTTCAGATTCCAGGCATTATTTTATCACATTCTACATGTATTCTACATGTAGCTCTAAAAGAGATGTATAAGGTTTATCTTATCTGTTTGGTTGTTATTTTATTTACTATTGTAAATGTATTTGTTAGACACATAGTCTTTCATTAAATAACCTATTTTATTTCTGCAACCTGTCTATCCCTTTCCCTCTCTCTTATTATATGTTTTGCATTTAGAAAGCTTTATGTTTTTTGTTCTAATAGTTACCTTATATTAAGACCTTAGACTACTAGCCATGGTGCCCACCCTTTTTTATTATTGCCCATAGATTTCTTACTATAGTAAAAAATTCTTACTGAGCAATAGTCATAATAAAATTAGTTCATTTCCTTCTTTCCTTCCTCCCCACTTCCCTATCCCCAGCAGTTAAGTTTAAGCAATATCCTTGCATTTGCACTGGATCTTGTTAAGCTTGTTAAGCTTACTCTGCTTTTCATATGTTCTTTCCTTTGTCCTTCCTGATATTTAATAGGTACATTGTCGCAGCAAATAGATAGTTCATAGACTCTCTTCATGAACATTATTGAGTCTTAATTCTTCTGTAAGTATGTATTTAATGACCCTACTAGTCCCAATTTTCATGTCTCTCCAGTACTTTGGTTGGCTGACAGTCAACCTCTAGTGGGTTCCTTAGGAAGCTCTCGTAGGAATGATGTCCCCAGTCTTCTCCATCACTCACCTCATCGCTTTCCTTGGATTTCTGCACAGATGCAGACACCTCATTGGTCTGGTGGAAGATGGTTTTTGTCTCCTTCCACCCACTCACATTTTGGAGGTTGAGGGGATATCTTGTTCTACAGATCTGTTGTCTATGTGTTTTGAATTGTGCTATTTTGATTGCTCTGTTTTTAAGGGGAGATTGTAGAAGGTCAAAAATTATGCCAACCTGCACAATAAAAACCACCTTCTCAGAATCTGACATTATTTTTGACTCACAACTTCCAAATATCTCCTTTATGAAGTGTATACTCAATTCTTTTCCCCATTTTTCTCTTAGGATATGAATTCTTACTATTGACTTGTAAGCAATTCCAGATCCAAATTGTTTGTTGTATACATGTATTATAAACATTTTCTCTCAATGAGGCTTGTCTTTTCTCTGTCTTAATGTTGTCATTCAATTAAGAAAAGTTCATAATTTAAATGAGATTCCATCTACCTACCTATTTTCACGCTCAGTAATATTTCTGTAAAATTTAAGAAATATTTGCCTATCCCCAGGTCCTGAAGCTATCTTTTATAGCATTTTCTAGAAGCTTTATTGCTTTACCTTTCCCATAGATCTATAACTCACTTAAACAGATTTGTTGTGTGGTGTGAGGTAGGAGACAAGGTTTCTTTTTTTTTCATACAGAGAGCCCAATTCATTCAACCACATTTCAGTCCTGCAAGTTTGCTAAACTTATCTTGATTCTTATCTTTTTTTTTTTTTCTTTTTTTTCCCATGCGTTTGAATTCTCAGATGGAAATATAACTGGCTTAGAACAATGAAATATAAATTCAAGTTACAAGTGTCACTTCCAGGCATGAGAGTTAAGAGTCAATGTGTGGTTTTTCATGATATCTTTCCCCCATTCTCTGAGCATTAAAACTGTGTTGAGACACAAACTCTATCAACTTGATATTTTAAGTGACTAAAATAAGCACATCCTTCTTTCCGCCTGATAAACATGCAGCATGAGCTAGATGTAACCTTTGTTATATTAAGACACTACACTATTTGGTCGTTGGCAATTGTAGAAAAGCTGATCCTCTCCTGACTCTTTTCAGATTCTTATCTTGATAATTGTTGGTTGGGGTGAACTTTCATATAAAATTTCAGAGTCAGCTTGTCTATTTTTGTGACAAATCCTTCTACAATTTTGACTGAGACTGTATTAAATTTCAATTTGGGAAAGAAACTGATATCTCTAAAACACCCTGTCTTTTCATCCAAGAACATGGCATCTCTCTGCATTTATAAGATAGTTAATTTTTTTTTCTTGTCGTATCATGTACCTTTCTGCACATAATTGGATAGATGTATTTCTAGGGAATTGATGGGTTTTGAATGATATTGTAAAGGCATTTGAAGTATTTATTTTGAGATTATAAGAGAAGAGCTTTTCACCGCATATTTCCGCTCATCAGCCATCTGCAGCCGCGAGTGCAGTGAAGACAGGGATTGCGGGAGAGGAAAACAGTGCGTCCAGGATGGCTGTCAGCGAGTCTGCTCCCCGCTGATGAGTGTAGGTGAGTCCTGACTCTCTGCATCCTGCTCTGTCCTGGAAGAGCTAAGTGCAGGACGGGATCTGATCTGGCACAATTGTGTGCTCATCCAGAGAAACACACCGGAATGCCTGAGGTGTTTATGGTAATCACTGTGTCTGGAGTCACTTGTCTAGCCCAGCCTCTCTTCACTTGGCCAGGCCATACATCAGTCACCCAGTTACAGGTGATAAAAGTGAGCTGGAAAGAGATGAATCGTGAGGTGGGCAGAAGCAGGTCAACCCTGCAGCAGGACCCACAGTGAGAATTCTCTTGGTGGTGGCGATGTGATTGTTGGTTGAAACGTTGTTCTTTTGCCAAAGGTTTTAATGCAGCTTCCAAGGCTGCCTCCATCTTTAAATTCTGTCTCTATGAGTATCAGAAAGTCACACTGAGACCTTCTTTAGGGATTAGAATCCAGTAAATCCTCTACTTGCATCAGAAATAATTTCTGGACCTTTAGGGCCTCAACTCTATATTCAAGGTTAATTTCACTGAATTGTATAGAAAAAGGCACATGTGCTTTAAAGGCAAAGAACTGGAATTGCCTTGAAGTTAATTGGGACTTCAAGTCCCAACTCTGCCATGGACCAGCCAATCTCTCAATGGCCTCATCTATAAGATACCAAAAATAAAACCTACTGGTTAAAGATCATTGGGGTTGCCATTAACCCGCTTTCCTTGCATCTTTCTTTCCTACAAAGACTTCAGTCCTAAGGAATTACTCCAAATACCCCTGCAAATACCTCAGCTATTATTTGCTGGAAGGGTCAGATGAGGTTCTATGTGAGATCACATTTAAGCAGCGAAGTCCTAGATCAAAGTATACGCAGCTATTGTTATGTCATGGTCATTTATAAGCATTTCTTTAGTTTAAGTGTCTCAACCCAGTCTTTTCTGACCATGAAGGTATCTGTGTGGAGCAGTGCCGAGAAGACCAGGACTGCGCGGCAGGAGAGAAATGCATCAGCAATGGCTGTGGCCACGTGTGCTCACCAGCCCCGCAAGCAAGTAAGGCTGAGCCCCCTGCCCAAATTACTGGGCTTAAAAGGACAATGCACTTGGTCCTGCCCAACCTTTCAACAAATGTTCAACAGTAATTTATCTTGAGCATGGTTTTGAATGTTTTCAACATAAAACATTCAAAGGATGGGGTGTTCTTTGAACTCCTTCCTCACGGTACCGTGCATTTAGTCCTTCTCAATTTTTTCCAGCACAGTCACTTTACCACTCCCCAAATATATATCTATGGTTGGAAAGTAAGACTCTACAACCAAAGCTATAGAAACAAATAATGGTACCCACACTCCCTTTGCCCAGAGAAGCACCATTGTTGGTCATTCCACATTACTCTGTCCATGTGTATGGACATGTTGGTAATTGCACATTTTTAACTCATTAAGATATTTAGCCTTCCCTCAGCGCATTTCAGTTTCAACTTTTTATTATGGGACATCTATGTACAAAGCAGACAGATTGGTAGAACAATACACCATGTACCCATCACCCAACCATTGTCAACGTGTGGTCTTTCTTCCTTCATGTCTAACCCCACCCACTTCCCCCATCCCTGTTATTTTCAGATTCCAGGCATTATTTTATCACATATAAATTCTATGTATATCTCTAAAAGAGATGTATAAGGTTTATCTTATCTGTTTGGTTGTTATTTTATTTACTCCTGTAGATGTATTTATCCAACACATAGTTTTTCCTTATATAACCTATTTTATTTCTGCAACCTGTCTATCCCTTTCCCTCTCTCTTATTATATGTTCTGCATTTAGAAAACTTCATGTTTTTTGTTCTAATAGATACCTTATATCAAGACCTTAGAGTACTAACCATGGTCCCCACCTTTTATTTATTATTGCCTATAGATTTCTTACTATGAGTAATAGTCATAATATAATTAGCTCATTTCCTTCTTTCCTTCCTCCCCACTACCCTATCCCCAGCCGTTAAGTTTAAGCAATATCCTTGCATTTGCACTGAATCACGTTAAGGTACTGATCAAGCTTACTCTGCTTTTCGTGTGTTCTTTCCTTTGTCCTTCTTGATATTTAATAGGTCTATTGTCACAGCATATAGAGGGTTCATAGACTCTCTTCATATTATTGAGTCTTAATTCTTCTGTAAGTATTTAATGACCTTACTAGTCCCAATTTTCATATCTCTCCAGTACTTTGGTTGGCTGACAGTCAACCTCTAGTGGGTTCCTTAGGAAGCTCTCGTAGGAATGATGTCCCCAGTCTTCTCCACCAGTCACCTCATCGCTTTCCTTGGATTTCTGCACAGATGCAGACACCTCATTGGTCTGGCGGAAGATGGTGTCTTGTCTCCTTCCACCCACTCACATTTTGGAGGTTGAGGGGATATCTTGTTCTACAGATCTGTTGTCTATGTGTTTTGAATTATGCTATTTTGATTGCTGTGTTTTTATAGGGAGATTCTAGAAGGTTCAAAAACTATGCTAACCTGCACAATAAAAACCACCTTCTCAGAATCTGACATTATTTTTGTCTCACAACTTCCAATTATCTCCTTTATGAAGTGTCTGCTGAATCCTTTCCCCCATTTTTCTCTTAGTTTATGAATTGTTATTACTGACTTGTAAGGAACTCTGGATCCAAATTGTTTGTTGTATATGTGTATTATAAACATTTTCTCTCAATGAGGCTTGTCTTTTCTCTATCTTAATGTTGTCATTCAATGAAGATTGAATAAGATTTAATTTAAATGAGATTCCATCTACCTATCTATTTTCATGGTCAATAATATTTCTGTAAAATTTAAGAAATTTTACTATCCCAAATTTAAGAAATATTTTATAGCATTTTCTATCCAAAGCTTTACCTTTCCTTGAGAAGCTATCTTTTGCCTAGCATTTTCTGGTAGGCTGCAGTATTGGGTCTATACACAACTTTCTCTTAAATTTCTATTGGAACTCACTTGTTCTTGCCTGGACAGATTTGTTGTGTGGTGTTGGACACGACTGAAGTGAGCAGTAGGAGACAAACTTACTTGTCAGATTTTTGTGTGGTGTGAGAGTAGGAGACAAGATTTCTATTTTTTCATCAGAGAGCAATCAACACATTTCAGTCCTGCAAGTTTGCTAAACTTATCTCGATTCCTATCTTGATAATTGTTGATTTTGGTGAACTTTCGTATAAAATTTCAGAGTCAGCTTGTCTATTTTGTGACAAATCCTCCTACAGTTTTGACTGGGACTGTATTAAATTTCATTTGGTAAGAAACTGATATCTTTAAAACACTGTATCTTTTTATCCATGAACACGACATCTGTCTGCATTTATGATAGTTAATTGTTTTTCTTTGTCATATCGTGTAGTTTTCTGCACATAACTGGATAGATGTATTTCTAGGGAATTGATGGGGTTTGAATGATATTGTAAAGGCATTTGAAGTATTTATTTTGAGATTATAAGAGAAGAGCTTTTCACTGCATATTTCCCTCATCAGCCATCTGCAGCCTCGAGTGCAGTGAAGACAGGGATTGCGGGAGAGGAAAACAGTGCGTCCAGGATGGCTGTCAGCGAGTCTGCTCCCCGCTGATGAGTGTAGGTGAGTCCTGACTCTCTGCACCCTGCTCTGTCCTGGAAGAGTTAAGTGCAGGGCGCGATCTGATCTGGCACAATTGTGTGCTCATCCAGAGAAACACACCGGAATGCCTGAGGTGTTTATGGTAATCACTGTGTCTGAAGTCTCTTGTCTAGTCCAGCCTCTCTTCACTTGCCCAGGCCATACATCAGTCACCCAGTTACAGGTGATAAAAGTGAGGAGATGAATTGTGAGGTGGGCAGAAGCAGGTCAACCCTGCAGCAGGACCCACAGTGAGAATTCTCTTGGTGGTGGTGATGTGATTGTTGGTTGAGACATTGTTCTTTTGCCAAAGGTTTTGATGCGGCTTCCAGGGCTGCCTCCATCTTTAAATTCTGTCTCTATGACTATCAAAAAGTCACATTGAGACCTTCTTTAGGGATTAGAATCCAGTAAATCCTCTACTTGCATCAGAAATAATTTCTGGACCTTTAGGGCCTCAACTCTATATTCAAGGTTAATTTCACTGAATTGTATAGAAAAAGGGACATGTGCTTTAGAGGCAAAGAACCCAGAATTTAAGTCCCAACTCTGCCATGACAATCTCCAGACAATCTGCCATGACCAGACAATCTCTCAAAGGCCTCATCTATAAAATACTAAAAATAAAACCTACTGGTTAAAGATCATTGGGGTTACTGTTAACCTGCTTTCCTTGCATCTTTCTTTCCTACAAAGACTTCAGTCCTAAGGAATTACTCCAAATACCCCTGGCAAACCTCAGCTATTATTTGCCGTTAGGGTCAGATGAGGTTCTATGTTAGATCATATTTAAACAGCGAAGTCCTAGATCAAAGTGTATGCTGCTGTTGTTATGCCATGGTCATTTATAAATATTTATAATTTAAGTGTCTCAGCCCAGTCTTTTCTGACCGTGAAGGTGTCTGTGTGGACCAGTGCCGAGGAGACCAGGACTGCGCGGCAGGAGAGAAGTGCGTCAGCAATGGCTGTGGCCACGTGTGCTCACCAGTCCCGCAAGCAAGTAAGGCTGAGCGCCCTGCCCAAATTACTGGGCTTAAAAGGACAATGCACTTGGTCCTGCCCAACCTTTCAACAAATGTTCGATAGTAATTTATCTTGAGCATGGTTTTGAATGTTTTCAAATAAAACATTCAAAGGATGGGGTGTTCTTTGAACTCCTTCCTCACGGTACTGTGCATTTAGTCCTTCTCAATTTTTTCCAGCACAGTCACTTTACCACTCCCCAAATATATATCTATGGTTGGAAAGTAAGACTCTACAACCAAAGCTATAGAAACAAATAAATGGTACCCACACTCCCTTTGGCATAATCAGTAAAGCAGAAATAGATGTTTTTCTGGAACTCTCTTGCTTTTTCAATGATCCAGCGGATGTTGGCAATTTGGTCTCTGGTTCCTCTGCCTTTTCTAAAACCACCTTGAACAACTGGAAGTTCACGGTTCACGTATTCCTGAAGCCTAGCTTGGAGAATTTTGAGCATTACTTTACTAGCATGTGAGATGAGTGCAATTGTGCGGTAGTTTGAGCATTCTTTGGCATTGCCTTTCTTTGGGATTGGAATGAAAACTGACCTTTTCCAGTCCTGTGGCCACTGCTGAGTTTTCCAAATTTGCTGGCATATTGAGTGCAGCACTTTCACAGCATCATCTTTCAGGATTTGAAAGAGTTCAACTGGAATTCCATCACCTCCACTAGCTTTGTTCGTCGTGATGCTTTCTAAGGCCCACTTGACTTCACATTCCAGGATGTCTGGCTCTAGGTCAGTGATCACACCATCGTGATTATCTGGGTCGTGAAGATCTTTTTTGTACAGTTCTTCTGTGTATTCTTGCCACCTCTTCTTAATATCTTCTGCTTCTGTTAGGTCCATACCTTTTCTGTCCTTTATCGAGCCCATCTTTGCATGAAATGTTCCCTTGGTATCTCTAATTTTCTTGAAGAGATCTCTAGTCTTTCCCATTCTGTTGTTTTCCTCTATTTCTTTGCATTGATCGCTGAGGAAGGCTTTCTTATCTCTTCTTGCTATTCTCTGGAACTCTGCATTCAGATGCTTATATCTTTCCTTTTCTCCTTTGCTTTTCGCTTCTCTTCTTTTCACAGCTATTTGTAAGGCCTCCCCAGACAGCCATTTGCTTTTTCGCATTTCTTTTCCATGGGGATGGTATTGATCCCTGTCTCCTGTACAAAGTCATGAACCTGTGGAAAATCCTGAAAGAGATGGGAATACCAGACCACCTGACCTGCCTCTTGAGAAACCTATATGCAGATGAGGAAGCAACAGTTAGAACTGGACATGGAACAACAGAATGGTTCCAAATAGGAAAAGGAGTACATCAAGGCTGTATATTGTCACCTTGCTTATTTAACTTATGTGCAGAGTACATCATGAGAAACGCTGGGCTAGAAGAAGCACAAGCTGGAATCAAGATTTCCAGGAGAAATATCAATAACCTCAGATACGCAGATGACACCACCCTTATGGCAGAAAGTGAAGAGGAACTAAAAAGCCTCTTGATGAAGGTGAAAGAGGAGAGTGAAAAAGTTGGCTTAAAACTCAACATTCAGAAAATGAAGATTATGGCATCTGGTCCCCTCACTTCATGGGAAATAGATGGGGAAACAGTGGAAATAGTGTCAGACTTTATTTTTTTGGGCTCCAAAATCACTGCAGATGGTGACTGCAGCCATGAAATTAAAAGACGCTTACTCCTTGGAGGAAAAGTTATGACCAACCTAGATAGCATATTCAAAAGCAGAGACATTGCTTTGCCAACAAAGGTCTGTCTAGTCAAGGCTATGGTTTTTCCAGTGGTCATGTATGGATGTGAGAGCGGGACTGTGAAGAAACCTGAGCGCTGAAGAATTGATGCTTTTGAACTGTGGTGTTGGAGAAGACTCTTGAGAGTCCCTTGGACTGCAAGGAGATCCAACCAGTCCATTCTGAAGGAGATCAGCCCTGGGATTTCTTTGGAAGGAATGATGCTAAAGCTGAAACTCCAGTACTTTGGCCACCTCATGTGAAGAGTTGACTCATTGGAAAAGACTCTGATGCTGGGAGGGATTGGGGGCAGGAGGAAAAGGGGACGACAGAGGATGAGATGGCTGGATGGCATCACTGACTCAATGGACGTGAGTCTGAGTGAACTCCGGGAGTTGGTGATGGACAGGAAGGCCTGGCGTGCTGCGATCCATGGGGTTGCAAAGAGTCGGACACGACTGAATGACTGAATTGAACTGAACTGAACACTCCTTTTGCCCAGAGAAACACCACTGTTGGTCATTCCACACTTACTCTGTCCGTGTGTATGGACATTTTGGTGATTGCACATTTTTAACTCATTAAGATATTTAGCCTTCCCTCAGCACATTTCAGTTTTAACTTTTTATTATGGGAAATCTATGTACAAAGCAGACAGATTCGTATGATGATACACCATGTACCCGTCACCCAACCATTATCAACCTGTGGTCATTCTTCCTCCATCTCTAATCCCACCCACTTCCCCCATCCCTGTTATTTTCAGATTCCAGGCATTATTTTATCACATTCTACATGTATTCTACATGTAGCTCTAAAAGAGATGTATAAGGTTTATCTTACCTGTTTGGTTGTTATTTTATTTACTGTTGTAGATGTATTTGTTAGACACATAGTCTTTCATTAAATAACCTATTTTATTTCTGCAACCTGTCTATCCCTTTCCCTCTCTCTTATTATATGTTCTGCATTTAAAAAGCTTTATGTTTTTTGCTCTAATAGTTACCTTATATCAAGACCTTAGACTACTAGCCATGGTCCCCACCCTTTTTTATTATTGCCTATAGATTTCTTACTATGAGTAATAGTCATAATAAAATTAGTTTATTTCCTTCTTTCCTTCCTCCCCACTTCCCTATCCCCAGCAGTTAAGTTTAAGCAATATCCTTGCATTTGCACTGAATCATGTTAAGGTACTGATCAAGCTTACTCTGCTTTTCGTGTGTTCTTTCCTTTGTCCTTCCTGATATATAATAGGTCTATTGTCACAGCATATAGAGGGTTCATAGACTCTCTTCATGAACATTACTGAGTCTTAATTCTTCTGTAAGTATGTATTTAATGACCTTACTAGTCCCGATATTCACATCTCTCCACTACTTTGGTTGGCTGTCAACCTCTAGTGGGTTCCTTAGGAAGTTCTCATAGAAATGATGCCCCCAGCTTTCTCCACCAGTCACCTCATTGCTTTCCTCGGATTTCTACACAAATGCAGACACCTCATTGGTCTGGTGGAAGATGGTGTTTTGTCTCCTTCCACCCACTCACATTTTGGAGGTTGAGGGGATATCTTGTTCTACAGATCTGTTGTCTATGTGTTTTGAATTGTGCTATTTTGATGGCTCTGTTTGCATGGGGAGATTCTAGAAGGTTCAAAAACTATGCCAATCTGCACAATTAAAACCAAGTTCCCAGAATCTGACATTATTTTTGTCTCACAACTTCTAATTATTTCCTTTATGAAGTGTCTACTCAATCCTTTATGAATTGTTACTATTGATTTGTAAGGAATTCTGGATCCAAATTGTTTGTTTTATATGTGTATTATAAACATTTGCTCTCAATCAGGCTTTTTTTCCCTCTGTCTTAATGTTGTCATTCAGTGAAGAAAAGTTCATAATTTTAATGAGATTCCATCTACCTATCTATTTTAATGGCCAGTAACATTTCTGTAAAATTTAAGAAATATTTGCCTATCCAAAGGTCCTGAAGCTATCTTTTATAGCATTTTCTAGAAGCTTTATTGCTATACCTTTCTCTTAAATCTATTAACTCACTTGAACAGATTTGTTGTGTGGTGTGAGGTAGGAGACAATGTGTCTTTTTTTCATACAGAGAGCCCAGTTCATCCAATCACAATTTCAGTCCTGCAAGTTTGCTAAACTTATCTCGATTCTTATCTTGATAATTGTTGATTTTGGTGAACTTTCGTATAAAATTTCAGAGTCAGCTTATGCATTTTTGTGACAAATCTTTCTACAATTTTGACTGAGACTGTATTAAATTTCAATTTGGGAAAGAAACTGATATCTCTAAAACACCCTATCTTTTCATCCAAGAACATGGCATCTCTCTGCATTTATAAGATAATTAATTTTTTTTCTTGTCGTATCATGTACCTTTCTGCACATAATTGGATAGATGTATTTCTAGGGAATTGATGGGTTTTGAATGATATTGTAAAGGCATTTGAAGTATTTATTTTGAGATTGTAAGAGAAGAGCTTTTCACTGCATATTTCCCCTCATCAGCCATCTGCAGCCGCGAGTGCAGTGAAGACAGGGATTGCGGGAGAGGAAAACAGTGCGTCCAGGATGGCTGTCGGCGAGTCTGCTCCCCGCTGATGAGTGCAGGTGAGTCCTGACTCTCTGCACCCTGCTCTGTCCTGGAAGAGTTAAGTGCAGGGCGCGATCTGATCTGGCACAATTGTGTGCTCATCCAGAGAAACACACCGGAATGCCTGAGGTGTCTATGGTAATCACTGTGTCTGGAGTCTCTTGTCTAGTCCAGCCTCTCTTCACTTGCCCAGGCCATACATCAGTCACCCAGTTACAGGTGATAAAAGTGAGCTGGAAAGAGATGAATCGTGAGGGAGGCAGAAGCAGGTCAACCCTGTGGCAGGACCCACAGTGAGAATTCTCTTGGTGGTGGCGATGTAATTGTTGGTTGAGACATTGTTCTTTTGCCAAAAATTTTAATGCAGCTTCCAGGGCTGCCTCCATCTTTAAATTCTGTCTCTATGAGTATCAAAAAGTCACACTGAGACCTTCTTTAGGGATTAGAATCCAGTAAATCCTCTACTTGCATCAGAAATAATTTCTGGACCTTTAGGGGCTCAACTCTGTATTCAAGGTTAATTTCACTGAATTGTATAGAAAAAGGCACATGTGCTTTAAAGGCAAAGAACCGGACTTGAAGTCAGGTTGAACTTCAACCGGACTTCAAGTCCCAACTCTGCCATGGACCAGACCATCTCTCAATGGCCTCATCTATAAAACAGCAAAAATAAAACCTACTGGTTAAAGATCATTGGGGTTACCATTAACCTGCTTTCCTTGCATCTTTCTTTCCTAAGACTTCAGTCCTACGGCATTTCTCCAAATACCCCTGCAAATACCTCAGCTATTATTTGCTGTTAGGGTCAGATGAGGTTCTATGTGAGGTCATATCTAAACAGCAAAGTCCTAGATCTAAGTATACGCAGCTGTTTTTATGCTATGGTCATTTATAAGTATTTATTTAGCTTAAGAGTCTCAACCCAGTCTTTTCTGACCGTGAAGGTGTCTGTGTGGAGCAGTGCCGAGGAGACCAGGACTGCGCGGCAGGAGAGAAGTGCGTCAGCAACGGCTGTGGCCACATGTGCTCACCAGCCCCGCAAGCAAGTAAGGCTGAGCACCCTGCCCGATGTCCTGGTCCCAGCAGGAATATATGCTTTGTTCTGCCCAACTTTTCAGCAATTTTTCAATAGCAATTAACTCTTGAGTATGGTTTTGAACGCTTTCATCATAAAATATGTTTAAAAAGGAGATCTTTTGGAGTCTTCAATCACGATCTCATTGCATTCCGTAATTCTCAACTTTTTTCAGCCTGGGCACTTCTTTTTAAGAACAACTCTTCTTTTTATCCCTCCCCCCCCAAATATATATATTTATGGTTGCAAAACAAGACTCTACATCTAAAACTATGTAACCATATAAATGACACCCACAATATCATCACCCAGAGAAACATCATTGTTCATCTTTCCACACTTACTCTCTCTGTCTGTGTATGGACATGTTAGTGATTGCACATTTTTTTTTTACTCATTAAGGTGTTTTGAATGTTCCTAAGCAGATTTCAGTGTCAGTTTTTATTTTGGGAAATTCTTCACACAAAGCAGACACATTGTGGAATGATGGACCGTGTACCCATCACCCAGCTTCAACCATTATCAACATGCAGTCATCCTTCTTTCAAATCTAATCCCACCCGCCTCCCCTCATCCCCTGATATTTTCAAGCAAATTCCAGACATCATTTTATTACATATTATTTCTATATACATCTCTGAAAGAGATACATGAGGTTTATCTTACCTTTTTTGGTTGCTATTTTATTTACTGTTGTGAATGTATTTATCAGGTGTATAGTCATTGATTATATAGCCTATTTTATTTGTGTCATCTGTCTCTCCTTTTCCCTGTCTCTTACTGCATGCTTTGCATTTAGAAAGCTTTATGGGTTTTGTTCTGATAGTTACCTTATACCAAGACCTTAGAGTACTACCTTTGCTATTGTTCAGTTGCTGAGTTGTGTCCGACTCTTTGCAACCCCATGGACTGCAGCACGCCAGGCTTCCCTGTTCTTCACTATCTCCCTGAGTTTACTCAAACTCATGTCCCTTGAGTCAGTGATGCCATCCAACCATCTCATCCTCTGTCACCCCCTTCTCCTCTTGCCCTCAATCTTTCCCAGACTCAGGGTCTTTTCTAATGAGTTGACTCTTCACATCGGGTACCCAAAGTGTTGGAACTTCAGCTTCAGCATCAGTCCTTCCAATGAATATTCAGGGTTGATTTCCTTTAGTATTGACTGGTTTGATCTCCTTGCAGTCCAAGGGACTCTCAAGAATCTTCTCTTTGGCCCCCCTCTTTTTTTAATTATCATCTATAGGTTTCTTACCATGAGTTACAGACATAATAAAATTAGCTAATTTCCTCCTTTCCTTCCTCTCCACTCCTCTGCCCCCAGCAGCTGATTTTAAGCAACATCCTTTCATTTCCCCTGAATCAAGTTAAGTTACTTACCAAGCTTACTCTGCTTTTCGTATGTTCTTTCCTTTGTCCTCCCTGATTTTTAATAGGTGGATTGTCAAAGCATATAGCAATTTCATAGACTGTCTCCATAGACCACTACTGAATCTTAATTTTTCACGTGAAATACATACTTACTGCAGAAAAGGCAGGAACTACAGAACAAATTGTGCTTCCCAGGTGGTGCTAGTAGTAAAGAACCCCCCCCACCAGTGCAGGAGACATGAGAGACATAGGTTCAATCCCTGGATTGGGAAGATACCCTGGAGGCGGCATTCTTGCCTGGAGAATCCCACAGACAGAGGAGCCAGGCAGGCTACAGTCCATAGGGTCGTGAAGAGCAGGACAGGCTGCAGCAACTTAGCATGTCTGCACAGAACAAACTGGTGAAAGATGTGCCTATACTCTTATTACCCGGAGATAAACAGAGTGACATGTACATTCATATTCTTCCACATATATATTCAGGGGGTATGGTGCCAAATAATCATGGCATCACCCTCCACAAATATATTTTTTAAATTTCCTTTATCTTTTAACACTCAGTAATATGTGGTGAATAGTTTGCCACAAGTGTGGACATGTGTTATACAACTTTATTTTTTTTAAAGACTTCAAAGCATTTTTATTGTAAATATACCACATTTTGTTTACTAATCCTTAATCAATGGGCTTTTCAACTTCTCTAATACTTTTCTATCAAAGGATCCCCTTGGAACTAAATCTTTACGTGTATAACTTGATTCTTTCCTTAGGAAACATTCCTAGAAGTGATATTGCTGACTCAAAGGGCACGTATGTTGGCTTGTTTTTTTTAATTCAAACATACTTGGCTAATTTGCTTTTCCAAGGATGTATTGTTTAGGTCAAAAAGTTTCATGGACTTTAAAATGCTGCATATAGTTTTAAGTTTTCACTGTTTGACAATGATAATAATTTCATATGAGTTTATTGTTTTAAACTACATGCAATTTTATTTTTTATGACTTTTTTTTTTAATACATATTTATTGCCTGTGCTGGGTCTTAGTTGCAGCATGTGGGATCTAGTTCCCTGACCAGGAAACGAACCTGGGTCCCTTGCATTGGGAGCATGGAGTCTTAACCACTGAACCATCAAGGAAGTCTCTACATGCAATTTTAAAACAACTTGAGTCATGTTTATGAGATACGGTTCTTAGGGATTATTTCAACCATCCTTTGCAATGAGTTGGCATCCCAAAGAATAGGAAAAGAGGGGAAAACCCATATTTGGCAACCCCTCTGTGTCAGGTCTTTTCAAAGTTCATTCGTTTGTTTAATCTTGAGAACTTTAGGTATGAAAGATGTAGGTATTCATCTCACCTCCATTTTCCAGATGAGGAAACTTAAAAATGAACCAAATATATTTTGTTCCTCTTTCTCGTTTTACCGTGATTTGTGCCCACCCTCTTCTTTAAGTCACCTGGCTTACACTGCAGACAGTGAGACCAAGGGGTGCCTTAACAGCGCCCCCAGCTGTTGTCGCGCTTCAGGAAGGGCGATTCCGGGGCGCCTGGCACAGGAGCTAGGTCTGTAGAGTGAGCTACCGTGGCGCCATCTGCTGGCTGCCACTGACCATTGCATAACCTCCCCAATCATAACATGGTGCTGGCTAAGGCGGATAAGGTAGAAATGTCTGTAGACCTCACCTTTGCATTTTATCTTCATTACACCTTCAAGAAGCAAATCTTATTACCCGCATTTCAAGTGCTTGGAAACTAGGCCTCAAGGACAGTATGTGCTCCTCCTATATCAGGCAGTTAATAAACGGCAGCGGCGGTCTCTTCATATCCAATGCCATTGTACTTCCCAGCTGATCACCCAAAGTAATAAGGATGGGACATTATCCCCATGGCCTGTATTTTCCTCCACATTCACACTATAAGGAAAAAAACCACCCTGCATCTTTGCATGAAGTGGCCACAAGTGTGTGTCCCTGGCGTGGCAGCTGCTGGCCACACTCTGGCTCATTTTCATGGCCTCACTGCCCGCTTAATCTCCTTCCTGCTCAGATCTTCTTGTCCTGTTCTCTGCAAGGTGAACTGGAGCAGCTGCCTCTGTCCCAGGGCGGGTATTTCCCCAGGTCTGGCTGATTGATGGGACTTCCCCTGGGACTCCCCTCCTGACCCACACAGCCCCATTCTGCGGAGCTAGGACAGGAGGCCCTGGGGCTTCTGATGGGGAAGGCTAGTCCTGGGGCTGACATCATTGTCCCAGCTCACATGAGAACATGGCTGCTAGCTCCAGAGAGCCTTCACAGCAGTAGAGGGTAAGAGGAGGCTTGCAGTCACACAGACGGCATTCAAACCCTGGCCCCTCCTTTTCCCAGCTCTGAGATGGCTGCTAGTTACTCATGCTAAAACAAGGATAATAGTCCTATCTCACAGGGTCATTCTAAGGATTAAGTGAGACTGTGCTAAATATGCAGCCAGGTGCCTGGCACTTAGTGCTCAGTAAATGGTAGCCCAGAAACAAGTGAAGGGTGAGTGCCAGATATATGCCTTCCCTGAGGCTCCCTTGGTCAGGAGGGAGCATTCGCACAGACAGACATCTGCTTGGCTTTTGACTGGGCCACTAAGGATGGATGGAAATCACCACAAGCTCAAATGTCACCTCTGGGAGAATGAGAAAAAGGCCTCTTACGGTGGTCAGAGTCCAGTGGGTGCTCAGTTTGGTGACCAAATACCTTTATCCATGTGGAAAACTTGCCCTTCTCTCTGGGTGGAGGCAGTGCCCAGGTGGAAGGCTTCAGGATGAAGATGGGATGGATTATAGTTCTGCTCATCCTGTCACCAGACATAGTTGTGCAGTGCACAACCTGTAAAACCATACATGGCAGCCCTGGGTGGAGTGGATGAGGGGGAAGTGTGAGTGCCTTGATTCCTCATAACATCTTTTTAAGCTGTCGTGTCACACTCATTTCCTAGACATAGAAGTTTGAGGTCAGTGAAGTTATGTGACTTGTTAATACATGGCAAAGCTGGTGTCCTCTACTTGAAAAACCCTGAACACTTTTCTACAGCCTCCCTGCAAGAGGAACTCTTCAAGAGTCACCACTTCTGTCTCTTTCTTCATTTCCTCAAGGCACAGAACGCTGAATAGAAAGGACCCGCATCTGTCATATGGTGTGTTCTGTTCTTTTCTCAAGTCCCAACTGCAGCAAGCGAGCCCTGTCCCGGTGGGACTTCCCCACGTCTTGCTGGCTGCCTGCCTTCCTCCACAGCTCCCCTCCCTTCCCTTAGTCAGGATCCACAGCGTCATCCTGAGAAGGTCTTCTGATAGAAGCAGCTTTCTGGGGCTGTCCTCCTATCCTGGTTCGTGGGTGAACACAGATGTTAGTGCTACAGAGAGGTGGCAGCGGTAACGAGGAAGCTTCTCTTCAAATCTTTATTTTGAAAGATTTGTGTGTCTCAGATTCTGTGTCTGCTTTTTTCTAGCTCTGGGGTCTTGTGGAAGTTACTCAAGCTCCCAGAGTCTCGGTTTCTGTACATTGAGATTAAGAAGGCCCATCTCCTAGTGATCTTGTGACAAATAAATGAGATCACAGATGTGAGTCACTTGCCTAGAACTGGCACAATAACAAGGGCTCACTAAATGGTAGAAAAAGACCCTGGCAGTATGGGAGCCACATATGTGCCGTTTCAGAAGATGCCCTTCATGGAAAGGGAGCATCACTCTCATGTGATTGTGGAAAACCAGGATATCCGGAGTCCAAAAATCTCCAATGAAATCCCAGCCTTGCCATGGGCCCTCCCCTGTTTTCACCTTGGTCTCCGTTTGGAGGACAATTAACAAGCCTTCAGTCCAACCTAGAGACCTGAACACTTTAAAGTGTTTGGATTCAAATGTTCAAAATCGCCCCATGAGGACACTGTAATTATGTAAAAAGTGTCAGGCAGTCCACATGGTGGTTGATTATCCAGTTAACTCAGTGATGCTATTAAACTGTTTAGTAATTTATTGAGTACAGTAGTTTCCACGTGTGTTTGAAAACTTGCAGCGTCTACTATTTGACGATACTTGGTGTCTGGAAGGACTTACCAACCTCATGCATTAACTGATTCCTTGACAGATACATAGTCACTGTGGGAAGAAACATCAAATTCTGAGTTCCTGCTATTTTCCAGGCATGTTCTGAGATTGTTCTGAGATTTAAAAAAATCTCAGAAGTAGTAACGGATATTTTTAAACAAATGAGGGAACCAAGGCTTACAGTAGTGAAAAGACTTACCTGTAGCCACATAGACAATGAGAGAGAGCCTGGGTCATCTGTGAAACATACTGAAATTAGCATAAGCCCTCTATTGTGGCCTCCAGTTGCATAAATTAGCATATATCCTATTCTCTTGTATTAAGTATCCTATTATGCATGACATATGTGCTGTGCTATGCTTAGTCGCTCAGTTGTGTCTGATTCTTCACAACTGTAGCCCGCCAGGCTCCTCTGTCCATGGGGATTCTCCAGGCAAGAATACTGGAGTGTGTTACCCTGCCCTCCTCCAGGGGATCTTCCCAACCCAGGGATCGAACCCACATTGCAGGCAGATTCTTTACCATCTGAGCCACCAGGGAAGCCCTGCATGAATATATGTCTTTTACAATTTAACATGAGTTGTGGACATTTTCCCATGTCCACACAGACAGATTTCATAATTTTAGGATTATATGATGACTAGTGAATACGTTTACTTTAATTCATTTAACCAGTTACCATTTGATGGTCGTTTTATTTGCTTGACATTTTTTTTGCTATTGCCCAGGATGGTATAATGAACGTGATTTTATAGTTTTGTCCATCAGTGGAAATGTTTCCTGTAGAATATATTTCTTAGGAGTGAAACAAAAAGGTCAAGTTTATGTTTGTTTCCATAAATATTCTCTCCCCTTCTCCTCCTCTTTCTCCCTCACTCTCTTTCTGCCTTCCCACTCTCTCCTTCCTTTCTGATACCCACTTCCTTACCCTCTCTTCCTCATTGACCAGAAGGACTTTCCTATTTTCTATGGGATGAGAACTCACATAATCTCCAGCATCTTCTCTCTGCTCAGATTTCTAAGCCTTGTATAAGCAAAGAGGCGCTTCTGAAATTTAGAAAATCTTTTCTCTCTCAGCAGAGCCTGTTGTCTAATTCAACAAAGCCTAAATCAAAACTCACTGCCAGGCCCTGGCCTTTTTATTTCAGGCTGGTGTGCCTTCCCCACAAAGCAGGGGTTGCCATTGACTCCATGAGGTGGTGGTTGTGGGTGGGGATTGGAAAGCCAGAAACTAGGAAGAATCAGGAACAAAAAGATACATGGGATCAGCATCTCTGAATAATATCATCTCTGTTATGTCATGTACGTTGTGAAAGCAGTCTTTAAGCTGAAAAGTTCTATATAGATTGTGAACTTTTTTTGCAATAGTAGACATTTTGTAAATTACACAATTTGTTAAAGTGATAAAACACAGATGCTGCCTCTTAAGAAGGGTTCCCTTTATTCTCTGCTGCAGCCCCTTCCTAGTACCTGCTTCTGAGACTTAAGTTTCTGATGCATCTTCCCTCGCAGGCATTTGTGAGTTCCAGTGCTTCAGAGATCGGGACTGTGGAGCCGGAAGACAGTGCGTCAGCGAAGGCTGTAACCGGGTCTGCTCCCCCGCACCCGAAGCATCAATAGGTAAGATGAAGAGCCCTGCCTGGTTCCCTAACCAGGTGTGCCAGGGCCAGCCCTGCCTGGCCTTTTCAAAACTGTGCTGCTGATCAGAAATGAGACAGAAACCCATCAACGTTCTTGGGGCCCCTTCCTCCACTCTTGCCCTTACAGGGGGAAAACAGGTCAGAGGCCCAGGTGCCCAACATCTCATCAATAAAGATCTCTTAAAAAGTCCCTTAATCATTTCCTTTTTTTTTACAAGTCATACTCATTATATAAAAGTAAGAAACTAATGATGAGCCTATATATGTGTGCGTGCATATGTATATACACACTATGATTATGATATAATTTTTTTACATACATATATATATATGTATGGTATGCTTTTATGACTTCCCTGGTGTCTCAGTAGTTAAGAGTCTGCCTCCCAATGCAGAATACACAGGTTTGATCCCTGGTCTGGGAGAAACCCCTGGAGAAGGAAATGGCAACCCACTCCACTATTCTTACCTGGGAAATCCCAGGACAGAGGAGCCTGGCGGACTACAGTCCATGGAGTCAAAAAGAGTTGGACATGACTTAGTGACTGAACAATTGATAGCTTATGGTGAACGGTGTCGGATTTGTGGCGTCCATAGGAGAGAATTTCGATCCAGCGCCAGAGACAAGGCTTGATCACTCAGCTTTTGCGTAGAGAGTGAAGTCGCTCAGTCGTGTCCGACTCTTTGCCACCCCATGGACTGTAGCCCACCAGGCTCCTCAGTCCATGGAATTCTCCAGGCAAGAGTACTGGAGTGGGTTGCCATTTCCTTCTCCAGCTTTTGTGTAGCAGAGCTTTACTACAGTGAAAAAGTGATAGGGAAATCTTCTGCCATAGACATCAGAAGCGGGTAGAGAGTGTCCCGCTTACTAGTTTGGGTGGGGCTTTATATGCTTTTTTGCATTGATTACTAACAATAGAAAGGTCTTACCAGACTCACTCTCACAACAGGCATCTTAAGAGAACAGGATCAGTCAGAAGGTTTTGTTAAGAAGGAGAAACATGTCCTCAAGCAAGATACATTGTTTTATATAATCATTAGTACAGAGCTTAAGAAAAAACATACCCTTGAGATGTGCTGTTGTGTTGTGTAACCTTTCAGTTCAGTCGCTCAGTCGTGTCCAACTCTTTGCGACCCCTTGGACTAGAGCACGCCAGGCCTCTCTGTCCATCACCAACTCCCAGAGTTTACTCAAACTCATGTCCGTCAAGTTGGTGATGCCATCCAACCATCTCATCCTCTGTCATTCCCTTCTCCTCCTGCCCTCAATCTTTCCCAGCATCAGGGTCTTTTCAAACAAGTCAGCTCTTCGTATCAGGTGGCCAAAGTATTGGAGTTTCAGCTTCAACATCAGTCCTTCCAATGAACACCTAGGACTGATCTCCTTTAGGATGGACGGGTTGGATCTCCTTACAGTCCAAGAGACTCTCAAGAGTCTTCTGCAACACCACAGTTCAAAAGCATCAGTTCTTTGGCACTCAGCTTTCTTTATGGTCCAACTCTCACATCCATACATGACTATTGGAAAATCTATAGCTTTGACTAGACAGACCTTTTTTGGCAAAGTAATGTCTCTGCTTTTTAATAGGCTGCCTAGGTTGGTCATAACTTTTCTTCCAAGGAATAAGCATCTTTTAATTTCATGGCTGGAGTCACCATCTGCAGTGATTTTGGAGCCCCCAAAAAAGCCATTAGCTCTGGGCTTAATAAAAGTTAGTCTTAGGAGAAATAGAGGAAAAATAACATCTTAGAGGTTAAGAAAAAACATCTTATGTGACTAAGACACAGAAATGTTAAAAAAAAAAAAAATAGTTTGTCCTCTTCTCCTGCTGGAGAGCCCTGAACTCCTTATCAATCTACCTAAGAATAAGCTCTCTCACAATGCTTATATAATCATAATATTTTGACTGCCTAGAAAATAATGAACATTTCTACAGCATTATACTATTATTTGCATTTATTAATTATTAATAATATTTACCATTATTATATTTTTAACCCCCAAAAGTCACCCCATACTTTTCTGTCACTCAAGTTTTATGGGAGCATCTTTCACTGTCAACACTTAATATAGTTAATTTTACTTTATTTCACATATTTAATTATTAAATTCAATAAATTTATTTATTTAACTAAATTTCCTCTATCCCACCATATAAAATATACTACATCACCTCAGTAAATCTCCTTCTAGTGGGCATTTCAGGTGGGATTTTGTTTACTGTTGCTATTCTAAGCAATACTTCAATGCTGGTTCTTCTCACTAGATTTTACATACCTCCTTATTATACTGGATGAAGAAACTGAAGTTTCTTGGGTCTAAGTGACCGTGAATTGCTCATGGTTATAAAGCCAGTGAGTGGCTGAGTCAGGATTGACCCCAGGTCTGTTCTTGGCATAGAAGGAGGTGGAGGGCAAGGCTCCAGAAACTTCAAATTCTACCTCTGCAGCTCACCAATGTGGGGTTCGGAGCAAGTTGCTTAACTTCGAGTTCCTCTGCTGTTGTGTGGGTCAACACCTATGTCAGAGGATACGGTGATGGCTCAATGAGCTAATGTAGATCTGTATTTGGTCCTGACCATAGCACATACTTTCTTAAAACAAAACGTAACAATAGGAAAAGAATGGAGTAACAGGAAACACTGTCAGTAAGAAGCAACACCTCATGCAATTAGGAATTTATTTCAAAATGTTGTTCTGGGGACACGGGGGAAAGGTATGTAATTTTTTTAAAAAATTCGTTTATTTATTCATTTTATTTTTGACTGCCCTGGGTCTCCCTGGCTTTGCACGGGCTTCCTCCAGCTGTGGTGTGTGGGCTCGTTGGCGTGGCTGCTCTTGTTGCAGAGCAGGGGCTCTCGGTGCTCAGGCTTTGGTAGTTGCAGCACACCGGTGCATTAGTGGTGGCTCTTGGGCTCTAGAGCACAGACCCAGCAGCTGTGGCACATGGGCTTAGTTTTCCATGGCATGTGGAATCTTCCCCAACCAGGGATAAGAACCCATAGCTCATGCTTTGACAGGCAGACGCCCATCCACTGCACCACCAGAGAAGCCCGTATGTAATATTTTATTACCCTCAGTTCCACATCAAGGAAACCCAGTAAATGATATCTCTGTTACTGCACAGTGTGAGGACTAAACGAAATATATGAATTTATACAGTATTGTCAGCCTTTTACAAGAAAATGGTAAACAATTCAGCCAGCAAAATCAAGTTTTTTTGAGAATAGCAGAGGATTTAGAATTAGAAACAAGAAAAGTGTGGTAAACTAGGGGCGAGTCAGGAGAGCGAAGGACAGCAGCATTTTTATAGAGGACAGGAGAAAGTTGGGAAGGGTTGTTTTGAACAGAAGTTCATTGGAGGAAAGTGAGAGTCTGAAGTGGTGGTGGCTTCTCATTGGCTGCAGGCAAGGGCGGCTCCCAGTTGCCAGCAAACAGGAAATCTTCCTCTTTCCTGCTGAAGAATACAAGCTGCCTTGAGTGGTACCTGTGTGCGAGCCCTCCCTTCATGGTTTCCTCACTCTATTTGTTTTCTGAACTTTTTATTTCATATTAGAGTATAGCTGATTGGAATCCCAGGTGGCTCAAACAGTAAAGAATCTGCCTGCAATGTGGAGACCTGGGTTCGATCCCTGGGTTGGAAAGATCTCCTGGAAGAGGGCATGGCAACCCACTCCAGTATTCTTGCCTGGAGAATCCCATGGACAGAGGAGCCTGAAGGACTATAGTCCGTGGAGTTGCAAAGAGTCAGACAGGACAGAGCAACTAACACAACACAATAGCTGATTAGCAATGTTACGGTAGACAGCAAAGGGACTTGGCCACACATATACATGTATTCATTCTCCCCCAAACTCTCCTCCCATCCCCACTCCGATTTTGAGTTAGGTTTCCTTAACACATTTTCACAGTATAAACTTCTGGCAAAGCATATGTGCTCAGATCACCAGTGACTCCTTGCATGGGGCCACCCTGTGCCTGAACTCATGGGAGCTGGGACAAGTGAAAAGAATCTTAGTGTTCACTCCACTTATACCTTTTATCCCTCTGCTGCTGCTGCTGCTGTTGCTAAGTAGCTTCAGTCATGTCCGACTCTGTGCAACCCCATAGACGGCAGCCCACCAGGCCCCCCGATCCCTGGGATTCTCTAAACCTGGCTAATTTAATTCGGGTCACCCAGAAGAGGGAAATGGAATAAAAACTGGAAAGGAACAGATGAGACTCAGCTTTGACACATAGTCTGTTGGATACGGATCAGCCTCTACTCTCAGATGACTTTCTTTGTGTAAGAAACTCCACATCTTAGATGACAAGTCTATCCTGGATAATAAGTAGATGCTACAGGAAGCTGGTGTGAGCGCACAGGCTCAACTTGCAGAGCTTTCGCAGGGATTACTTATTCTTCTCTTCCCTCAATGGCAAAGCTCTGGAAATCTTATAGGAGATGAGCTCATTCATGGAACAGTCCCACCAGACCAGAGAATTAGGATGTGCAGGTTAGACCATCCTCGAGACAGAAGCCAGGAGCTGGAAACCTGGGACCTGAACTCTCCTCCCGTCGGGCCTGGGGGCCTCTGTCCAGAACCCCAAGCCAAGGTCTCCCAGCCAAACTCACTGGCAGTGAGCTGCTGCCCACATCAGATTGGTTTCTCAAAGCCACAAGGGTGCCAGTCTCACTGTTGATCAGAGATGTCCATTTCTCTGCAAGCTGCCAGGACTTGACATTTCCTCCTCTTGCATTCTATTTCTGGGACCCCATTCCCCGTCCCCTAAAAAGGCTTTGGTTGCATATTCCTTTTAATTTGGCTCACTCTTTCATGGCATCCTATCCCACCCCCCGCCATCTCCCTAGCAACCATTCTGCTCAATTCTCTGCACAGCTGGATCAGAAGAAAACTTGAGAGGTCCCTTAACAAGTTACATCCCCAATTGTTCCCCCACTTTGCCCTCAAGAAAGATCCCTAGATCAAATCTTTGTTCCTCTGAATGATTTTCTTTCTTTTTTAAATTATTTTTTAAAAGATCTTTTAAAAATGTGGACCATTTTTACAGTCTTTATTGAATTTGTTATAACATTGCTTCTGTTTTATGTTGGGTTTTTTTGGCCAGAAGGTGTGTGGGATCTTAGTTCCTTGCCGCTACTGCTAAGTCACTTCAGTCGTGTCCAACTCTGTGCGACCCCATAGATGGCAGCCCACCAGGCTGCCCCGTCCCTGGGATTCTCCAGGCAAGAACACTGGAGTGGGTTGCCATTTCCTTCTCCAATGCATGAAAGTGAAAAGTGAAAGTGAAGTCGCTCAGTTGCGTCTGACTCCTCGAGACCCCATGGACTGCGGCCTACCAGGCTCTTCCGTCCGTGGGACTTTCCAGGCAAGAGTAAACCGGGGATCAAACCCGTGTCTCTTGCATCTCCTGCACTGGCAGGAGGATTCTTTACCACTGAGCCACGTGACTCTAGAAGCACAAGCAGCAAATTCAGTCAAGTCGCTTAAAGAGGAGACATTCCTTTGAACCAAAGGCCACTGGATACAGTGACCTCCATCCTGTTCTCCACAGTGGCTGTACCAATTTACATTCCCACCAACTCACTGATCCTTTTCTGACGTTAGGAATCTGTGTGCAACGCTGCCGAGGACACTGGGACTGTGGGGCTGGAGAACGATGTATCAGGAGGGGATGCAGTCGCGTCTGCTCTCCAGTCCGCACAGCAGGTAATAACACCCAGCCCTGCCCAGGTCCCCAGACCCCACACAACCCAGGGAGACTGTGTGCTTAGCTCTGCCCCGACTTCCCTCCTTAGATGGGTAATTCCCATGGTCTCCACATTCAGGCTTGTCCTTCCGGAGGGAAAAGCATGTCACAGAGCTGTGTCCTAATTTTTTGAAACTCCTTTTATTTTGTTATACAGCTTATAATGTTCGTTATAAAAAAAAAAAAAAAACACTCAGAAATACTACTAGTTAGAAAGATACATGTTCCATGATCCCGTTACTCAGATAACCGTGTTAGCATTTACAATAAAAGCTTCCATATTTCATACGCACACAGATATATTTTTTTCAGATTTCACAGGGAATAGACGTTGATTTTTGTGGTTACTGCATGCCTGGGACTGTGCTGAGCGCTGGGAGATAGCAAAGCAGAGATCTCCATCTTTAAAGACCTCATAGTAGCAGAGACAGATGTACAAACAAATCAACAAAAATCCAGGATATATGATTTTTACAAAGGTGTCTTAGACCACCCCTAATCAATAAACACAATTCTATCACACATTTTTAAAAGCTTCATTGTTTCCCAGTATGTGGATATGCCTTATTTCTATACCCTCTTCTACTATTGAAGAATTAGATAATCTATCGTTTTGAGTTACTTTTTAATAACAAGTACAAGATAAATGTCCTTGAGTTAAATCACATTTCATAGGATAAATTCCCAAACATGGAATGGGCAAATTACATTTGAAAGCTTTTGATATACATTGCTAAATTGCCTAGTGAAGACATCTTTCAATACCAAAAATATATATAGTCTCATGCCACATATTTGTAATTTAATAGATA
Organism: Bos mutus; assembly: GCF_027580195.1. Classification (NCBI taxonomy): domain Eukaryota; kingdom Metazoa; phylum Chordata; class Mammalia; order Artiodactyla; family Bovidae; genus Bos; species Bos mutus. The sequence continues at coordinate 47,907,029 of NC_091635.1, forward strand.
AACATCTCCTTGCATTGTGTGTGTACATCTGTGCATTATTGGTGTGTTTGCCTTTATATTTGTAAAAGCACAGAGAAGATTCCAGAAGGAGCTACAGGAAATAGGAGATAACTCCTGGGAAATGGGCTGAATGGGTTGGGGGAAAGAGAGACTTTCTTTTTACTTTATATAGTTGAGAACTTTTTGTTTTAAAACTTTTGAAATGTACTACTTTCATGATCATGCAAAATATGTAGATAGCTTGTCTATATTTTTTGAATTTAATAAATTTTAAAACAAGCAAGGCTTCTCACAGCCCTTCCCTGCTATCCTGCCAGTCTTAACAGTTTTCCACTGAATTTTCTTTAGGGGTAGGTATCTGCTTGGACCAATGCCAAGGACACCGGGACTGCCCGGCAGGAAGCCGATGTGTCAGCAATGGATGTGGCCGTGTCTGCTCACCCACCCAGGACCGGCAAGGTAAGAGCTGCAAGGCTTCCATGTCCCTGACCCACTGAATGCTCAGCCTTGCTAGGACAGTGGCTATCAGACCCACTGCACATAGAGAGAGGAGGCTGCTATAATGGGGCCAAAAGAGCCTCCGACAGAGTAGGAAAAGATGCCCCGTGTCCCAAGTCTAGAAGACCATGAAGACGGATTGATAATATCTTGCTTTAGAAGTATTGGAAAACTTGAAAAGGCTGGAAATACTCTTAACACAAAAGTGAAATAACGTTCAGGTACCAAATTATTCTTCCACAAGGGCCGAAAAGAACACAGTTACGAACAAGTTAGCCGATGTCTCATACTCAAACACACCGGTGTGACACTCAGGTCCATTCATTCAGTCCACTGGTATGTACACCTGCCTAGGCTGATTCTCTCTCTCTCTCTCTTTTTTTTTTTAACATTTTTCTATATTTGCTTCATATCTTTATTTTAGATAGATAAACATTTCAAAGACACTTGAAACCACTTGAACAAGTGTCTTTTTTCCTATTCCGTTCTTCCCTTCCCAGAGGTCATAATGAACTTGATTTGGTTTTTAATCTCTTCTTGCTTGTTTTTATAAGTTTATACATATATGAGATTTCATGAGCATGATAGAGTTACACATTCTGTCATATAAATATTACACCACATGTATTATTCTGCAACTTTTGATTTTTCTCAACATGGCTATTTTAACATTTTTCTATTTTAATACATCTTGATGACTAAAGCTTATCCTAAACTACTCTGTGCACTCTCCCATTTACCTCATGATCCAGGCTGATACTTGCCAGCAGTGGCGGGCAGGTGCGCTTTCCCCGCAGAACCTTCAGTTCCCTTACTTTCCTGACTGAAGGCTAGGGTCGAGCACCGCTGCTATAATTTTGGTGGGTGAATCAAAGTGGCCTGAGAGGGACTTCCCTGGTTGTCCAGTGGTTAAGACTCTGAGCTTCCAATGCAGAGGGGCACGGGTTCAATCACTGGCCAGGGAACTAAGATCCCACATGCTATGCAGCACAACCAACAAACAGATAAAGTGGCCTGGGAACTAGGGAGGCTGTAGAGTTAAGACTGCATGTGTAATCCAAAGAACAGCTTGCTAACACACCTCTCCATTGTCTTGGGCTCAAGGACCACACTTAGATGTTTTTTAGCAGGGTGTGTGTGTGATGGAGGAGTATGTCAGGGAATCCCACAGATCAAGGAGGTCTCTGCCCAACACGGAGTAAAGGGAATTGTCGACCCCCATTTCACCTGATGCACAAAAGTAATATCCAGCCTGCATTTTCCATGCCCCCAACTCAATAGGGTAAACTGTTTGGGGGGATGATATACAGCAGTTTCTCCAATATCTACATGTGTAAGAATAACCTGGGTGGAAGACTTGTTAAATCCAGATTGCTCTGCCCCAACCCTAGAGTTTCAGTAGGTCTGGGGTGGGGCCCAAGAATCGAATTTCTAACAAGCTCTTAAGGAATGCTGATCCTGCCGGGTCATGGGACCCAGTGTGAGTAGCACTGGATACTGGACTGGGGATCTTAGTTCCCCGAGCAAGGATTGAAGCCAGGCCATGGCAGTGATAGTTCCGAGTCCTAACCACTGGACTGCCAGGGAGCTCCCTTTTAAAAACTTGAAACCTGGCCTTTTGTCTTTCATCTGCTATTTCTTTCCAAACACAGTCATCGGAACCCTGTACTAGAATGATGCTGCTGATGGCCTGATGATTTTTCTCACTGTGGGACTCAGTGTTCGTTGGCACCTGGAGGCGTGTAGAATCTGTGGGAAGCTGACGCTGTTTGTGATCTGGGATTTAATTATCTAGTTTCAACTGGAACCAAAAGAAGGGGGTTAGTGGCAAGGCTCTCTCCTCTTCTCCCAAGACGCTACAGCAGTTGGTCATCAGTGTGTTTTCCCATAGACAAAGCAGCCCTGTGTGCCTCCAAAGTTGAAAAAGGTGGGTGATGGGGACATCAAGAAGGTAAGAGGCTAGAGGTCCCTCAGGAAGTGAGACTCTTAAGCTATCTCTCAGCACTGGGTCCCACTCCCTTCTATAGAGCCAGCCTGGGTTATGGAAAGTCTGTTTTGTCTTTCAGCAGAACAGAGACCTGGAACATGTCCAAGGGTGCCAGAAGGAATGTTTGGAACTTGTGCTGAAAGGTGCACAGGAGATGGATCCTGTCCCCCGGGCCAAAAATGCTGCAGCAATGGTTGTGGAAAATCTTGCCAAGTCCCTGTGAGTATAGCGGAGCTACTTACAGGGAGGCTGAGTCCCTGCTGGCCTTTGCCAGCCCAGAAGGGACTCCAGCTGCCACTCTGCTCGTGGGAGTCTGGGTGGCACGTGGAGAAAGCTGGTTGGTAGCAAAGAGCAGGAATTTCTGGAAAGTAACATAATTATCTTTGTGTTTTAGGATCTGGACTTCACTATCTCTTTGGATGATAAATGAACCTTGGCCTCCTTCAGTAATTGTTTCCAAATGTATCTTTATTCTGAGGTCTGTGTTTTCTTATTGTCTTTTCCGGAACCCCAGGATCACAGGATATGGAATAACTCAATAACTCAATAACAAAATAACTCAGTTTTAAGTGTTGAATTCTGGCAATTGTTTGATGATTCATGGAGTGACTGCTTCTAAAATTATCTTTTTTTCTGAATAAAATGATTTCTGTGGCATTATCATTCTTTCTATGTAAGTCATTCTTTCTATGTAAGATTTCTAGTTCACTTACATTAAGACCTCCACCGCAAAAGAGTATTTAACCGCAATCCACAGACCTTCTCTCTTTTTCATTATCCATTACAATTCATGGCCTGTTTCCTCCTCATCCTTTTTCCTGGAACCAGCCCAGGCACTCAATACTGCCTGGATATCTATCCACACTTTCTCCAAAGAAAATTCACTCTCCCAACCACCAAGATGACAATGTCACACTTCTCTTTCTCCAAACACCCATGTCATCTACCTCTCACTCCAACCTTCACCATTCCAGTCTCACCATCTTTCTCGCCACATCTTTCATTAAGAAAAGAGCTGTAGGACTTTGTTGGTGATCTGGTGGTTAAGAATCTGCCTTCCAATGTGAGGAATATGGGTTCAATTCCTGGTCAGAGAACTAAGGTCCCGCATGCCACCCTGAAGTTTACATGCTTCAACTAGAGAGACGCCCACCGGTGGCAACAAAGACCCAAGAGCCATGACCAAGGCCTGATGGAGCCAAAAGTAAATCAATATCTTTTAGAAAGAAAAAAGTGGCAAGTTTGCAACTTGTAATAGAAATTCCCTCCTTTTCTATCCCTGTATATTTGTTCTCATTTACTCTGCTTTATGGGCTTTCCTGGTGGCTCAGTGGTAAAGAACCTGCCTGCCAAGCAGGAGATGGGGGTCTGATCCCTGGATCAGGAAGATCATCTGGAGAAGGAAGTGGCAACCCACTCCAGTATTCTTGCCTGGAGAATCCCGTGGACAGAGGAGCCTGGTGGCTATAGTCCATGATGTTGCAAAGAGTCAGTCACGACTAACGCTTAACTTGCCTCCTCATACAGTCTGGCTACCACCCCTTCTTATGCATCAGAGACTTCTCTAATTGTTATCTCCAGTGGGTAGAAGTCTCCCTTGCTACTGAATCTCTCTATTTGTCACGCAACTATACCTTGACTTCATATTTCCTATTTTTTTTTTTGAGATTTTTTTTTTTTAAGATTTTTTGATGTGGACCCTTTTTTAAAATCTTTATTGAATTTGTTACAATATTGCTTCTGTTTTATGTTTTGGTCTTTTGGCCCCAAGGCATGTTGGATCTTAGTTCCCTGACCAGGGATCCACAATGTACCACCTGCCTTGGAAGGCAAAATCTTAACCACTGGACCACCAGGGAAGTCCTATGACTCCATGCTTCAATCCAGCTGCCATCCACCCCGGCTGGCATTGATGAAATCCCGGCTACCATTGTCTGTCTGTGTTTACTTCTTTACCTCCTGGCCACCGTCCCCTCCCACTTTCTCTCCTCAAAGTGCATGCCTCCTGCTTCCTTGGGATTGGCTCCAAGCCCCACCTCACCTCACTCTGGGACTCCAACCAAAGTTCCTACGGTCTACCACACACACTGAAGCTTCGATGAGGCCAGTCGTGTCGTCTAAATAGCACTTCCCACAGGGCCCCTCTGAGCAGGACACACGAAATGGAAAGCTAGTACACTCCAAAACACATGATCTCTGGAGATGGTAGAGTAGCTGAGGGCCTTGCTGGACCCCTGGTCTGGAGGAGGATGCCCAAAGTAGTGACTGACAACTAAATTCTTTTCTTTTTCTTTTAATGGGTAAAATTAACGTTTAGCTCAACTTTCACATGTTGTCAGTGCAAAAAAAAAATTAGTGAGAGAGTTTGCCTTCTTTTTTTTACACTAAATCTTTGAAGTCCAGTGTGTATTTTCCATTTATAGTGTATCTCAATCTGGGCTTTGAATTTTCATCAAAAATTCTTGACCTGTGTTTAGATTATTTCATAAAATGTTCAGTTGAAAAAGAAGATTCAAGTACCAAATTTGTTCCAAACATGCTTAAATGTCTCCAATGACTAAGCTGAATATCTGCTTCTAAAAGTAAACTGAAATGACTTAACAGCTGACTAAATAAAGGTAAAACCCTCCTGCTCCTTGGTTGCACAAGCCACATTTCAAGTGCTCACTTGCCACGGGTGGCTAATGGCCGCCATATTGGATATCCAAGCCCAGATCCTCAGGGCAGCTCTCCAACCCGTGGTTCTTTTCATGGTAACACATACTCCAGAGAGGTTGCAAAGGATGGCCTCTTGCCTTTAGGAGTTTAAAATCCAACTGAGGGTAAGGAAACATTTAGAGGAGAAGGGAAATATTTTATTTGGTATATTACTCATGTCAGATACTTCCCCGATGTTATTTCCTTGTCCTTACAACAACCCCATGAGTTGCGTATGCTGAGCCGCTAACTCTTGATGGAGAAGCATGGAGAGATTGTCAGGGTCATACAGCCAGGATGCGGTAGAACATGCATTTAAATCCGGATTTTAGTGGCTCCAAGACTCCTTCTTTTTCGTATATTATGTGCTGTGCTGTGCTTGCTTAGTCACTCAGTCGTGCCCAACTTTTTGCAACCCCAGGCTCCTCTGTCCATGGGGATTCTCACTATACTACATTCAAAAATGCAGGATGCATGTACGTGCTAAGTTACTTCAGTTGAGTCAACTCTGTGCGACGCTATGGACTGCAGCCTGCCAGTCTCCCCTGTCAATCTGGAAATTTAATTCCAGCCAACCACTTTGAAAGCTACTGTACTCACCACGCTCCTACAGCGGGAAGCACTCATAGTGTTTGAGGCCTTAGGAATCGACACAGCAGGGTTTCATAACACTTGGTTACTGACTTGCTACAGGATCAGTGCTACCATTTGGGCCACCAAGAGCTTGAAACGTGAAAGTCGCTCAGTTGCGTCCAACTCTTTGCCACCCCAAGGACTATACAATCCATGGAATTCTCCAGGCCAGAATACTGGAGTGAATAGCTGTTCCCTTCTCCAGGGGATCTTCCCAGCCCAGGGATCGAAACCAGTCTCCCACATTGCAGGTGGATTCTTTCCCAGCTGAGCCACAAGGGAAGCCCAAGAATACTGGAGTGGGTAGCCTATCCCTTCTCCAGGAAATCTACCCAACCCAGGAGTCTAACCAAGGTCTCCTACATTGCAGGTGGATTCTTTACCAACTGAGCTATCAGGGAAGCCATCAGAGCTTGAAAGACCTGGAGCAATTATGTAGTCTCAGGGCCAAAATAACCAAACAGTCCCTAACAGAGAGGGTATGGGTACTGGGTCCTCCTGAAACTTTGAGAGATAAAGAGGGAACCTCTGGGACTTCCCTGGCAGTCCAGGGGTTAAGACTCCATGCTTCGAGTGCTTCCACTGCAGGGATTGCTGGTCCATCCCTGGTCTGGGAACTAAGATCCCACATGCTGCATGATGCGGGGAGGGGAGGGAGTGGGAACCTCCAACATTGGGTTGTGAGAATAGCACCATCTCAGTTGACAGTGGATTGCAATGTCCCTGGAGCCAAAAGCCTACGTGATGCTACCTGGAGAAGCAGCTGCTTGCTGGCTGGTACATTTGGATTTGTGCAATGGAAAGTCACTGGTAGCCCAGAAATCTGTACTTATTTCCAGCTGGTCCAGTTCCAAAATATTTGTCTACCTTACCCTTTTCTCCCCTTCACTGAGCTTCACTTTCTCAACCTCAAGCTGAAATCCCAGGGCTCACAAATACTCCCTCTCCTAGGCCAATAAAATTCACAATGGGGTCAGGTGGAAAAACTAGGTCCACGTCACTGAGAACCTGTGGTAAAAGGGGGCACGAGGATTCTGTACAAGGCAGAAGGAGGGAAAACAGCTATTATACTCAGATGGGGTTTTCCTTTCACCTGAGCATGGCATGAAACTTAATTTACCGAAGGGAATTTCTCCTTGTTAGCAGTTCAGGTATGTGACTCAGGAAGGAATTCTAGAGTCCCATGGAGGTTGGGGGAAAAGAGAGGGTGCCAGCACCGACTCTTAGGTCTAGACTTGAGCCCTGTAGAATTAATATTTGGGTCTAGAATCTGCTGCTGCTAAGTCACTTCAGTCGTGTCCGACTCTGTGCAACCCCATAGACGGCAGCCCACCAGGCTCACCCGTCCCTGGGATTCTCCAGGCAAGAGTACTGGAGTGGGGTGCCATTACCTTCTCTGGGGTCTAGAATCTGGTGAGTGGCAATATGTAAGGAAAAGGCAGAAACAGTGTCAGGTGGAGGAGAGAGCTTGGGATTTGAAGTCAGAAAGATTAAGAAGTTGTGTGAATCTGGTGGAGTGATTATCTCCCCATGTGTGAAATGGAGATAACCCTTGAGAGAGTATTTTTGATCTTGAAAAGGAGTGAAAATAATGTGTGTGTGTATATATAAATTATATGTACATGTAATTATATATATATTGGAGCTTCCCAGGTGGTGTGGTGTTAAAGAATCTGCCTGCCAATGCAAGAGATGCAGGTTTGATCCCTGGACTGGGAAGATCCCCAGGCATAGGAAATGGCAACCCACTCCAGTATTCTTGCCTGGAAAATTCCATGGACAGAGGAGCCTGGCAGGCCCCAGTCAATGAGATTGCAAAGAGTCAGACGTGATTGATCGGCTAAGCACATACACACAATTATATATATTTAAAATACTGGAACGCATGTATACCTGTGGGGGATTCGTGTCAATGTATGGCAAAACCAATACAATATTGTAAAGTAATTAGCCTCCCCCAAAAAAAATAAATAAATAAAATACATACATGTATCACTGTGCGTCTGTTTATAAAATCTGGCACATAGAGGTGCCTAGTGTATACCAGGTCCCTTTCTTCCCACCTCCTTTTCCCCTGTCACTCAAAGTGGCCTCCATTCTTTAGTAGTGTCAATGATCAGGCAGAACAAGCTATTTCTTTTGGCTCAGAGGGCTTATTTGAAAGAACAACATTACTCAATGCTGAACCCAGATCTGATTAATCCAGAAAGGTCAGCTGCCTATCAGGGATCACACTTGCAGTTACCTGTGTTCTGATCCAGGTTCCATGACGCAGAGCTCAGAGAGAATGAGTATAACGCACAGCCCATTGCTGCCCATGAGCATTGTCCGCAAAGCAGAGTCCGCTCAGCAGCATGATGTGAATGCAGGGGTTCGATCATCCTCCCCACCATCAACACAGAGCTGTAGGGCCTGCCCTCAAAACTCGCAAGGTGATTGGGGCGTCCTGGCAGTGAAACTGTTTACCTCAGACTGGGACTTGAACCGGTGCGCTGGGACTCAAACCCAGCCAAAATCCTGTTTGGCACATGAACCCGTGTGGCCGGTGTAGGGAATATGATATGCACAGGCCTGTACTATAATTAACAGGACTTCTTTGAAAAATAAGAACGACTTTCTCATCACCTCCAGTCAAAGGGCTGAGAGCAGTAAAATGTACATCGTGGAAAGACATCTTGAAAACAATTTGTTGAAGTACTGATGTGACTGATAGAAAACCATTGAGCCTTGAGGGAGTTGCTGAGAAATGACATTGAGGACTGTGCATTGTATATCTTTATCTCTGATCTGAGATTGTAAACAACAGATATCTCTAGAGCCCTAACAAGGAAGTAGATGTTAGCAATAAAAGGCATGCAAGGATTAGGATCTGGGCTTTTGCCTGCGAATGGCATCAGCCCCCTGGTCCCCACTTTTATTTCTGAGTCTTATTTTTCCTTATCCTTCTGTGGCACCGCTCCTTCAGGTCAGTTCACTGTTGGGCTGGTTCCAACAGCCAGGACTTGAACCCGGCCAAAATCCTGCTTGGGACTTGAACCCACGTGGCTGGGACTCAAACCCAGCCAAAACCCTGCCCGGTTCCGAGTTTCAGGACCTAAAGAAGCTCAAGTACTTGATGTCTCATTGCAGAATGAATTCAGTGAGAGACAAAGTGATAAGTAAGTAGTTGCTTTATTCAGATTTAGAGAGGAGCACACTCCACAGACAGAGTGTGGGTCATCGCAGAGGGTGAGTGTGGCAGGTTAGTTTTTATAGGCTAGGTGATTTCATATGCTAATGAGTGGGAGATTACCCCAGCCATTTTTGGGAAGGGGTGGAGATTTCCACCCAAAGAATTGGGCCACTGCCCACTCCTTGGCCTTTTGACAGTGCCTTGGAACTGTCATGGTGCCTCTGGATGTGTCATTTAGCTTGCTGATTGAGGATCAAGGTCTAACCAAAGTCCACTTGTCTGCCATCTTGGACCCATTTGATTCTAATCGGTGTATGTTGTGTCCTTCAGTCAGTTCAGTTCAGTCACTCAGTCGTGTCTGACTTTTTGCAACCCCATGGGCTGCAGCATGCCAGGCTTCCCTGTTCATCACCAATCCCCAAGCTTGCTCAAATGCATGTCCATTGAGTCGGTGATGCCATCCAACCATCTCATCCTCTGTTATCCCCTTCTTCTCCTGCCTTCAATCTTTCCCAGCATCAGGGTCTTTTCCAATGAGTCAGTTCTTGGCATCAGGTGACCAAACTATTGGAGTTTCAGCTTCAGCATCAGTTCTTCCAATGAATATTCAGGACCTATTTCCTTCAGGATTGACAGTTCGATCTCTTTGAAGTCCAAAGGATTCTCAAGAGTCTTCTCCAACACTACAGTTCAAAAGCGTCAATTCTTCTGTATTCAGCCTTCTTTATGGTCCAATTCTCACATCCATACATGACTACCAGAAAAACCATAACTTTGACTAGACAGACCTTTGCCAGCAAAGTAATGTCTCTGCTTTTTAGTATACTGTCTAGGTTTGTCATAACTTTTCTTCCAAGGAGCAAGCATCTTTTAATTTCATGGCTGCAGTCACCATCTGCAGTGATTTTGGAGCCCAAAATAATAAAGTCTGACACTGTTTCCACTGTTTACCCATCTATTTGCCATGAAGTGATGGGACCAGATGCCATGATCTTCGTTTTTTGCATGTTGAGTTTTAAGCCAACTTTTTCACTCTCCTCTTTCACTTTCATCAAGAGGCTCTTTAGTTCTTCTTCGCTTTCTGCCTTAAGGGTGGTGTCATATGCGTATCTGAGGTTATTGATATTTCTCCCAGCAATCTTGATTCCAGCTTGTGCTTCATCCAGCCTGGCATTTCACATGAAGAAGTCTGCATATAAGTTAAATAAGCAGGGTGACCGTATACAGCCTTGACGTACTCCTTTCCCAATTTGGAACCAGTTTCTTGCTCCATGTCCAGTTCTAAGTGTCGCTTCTTGACCTGCATACAGATTTTTCAGAAGGCAGGTAAGGTGGGCTGGTATTTCCATCTCTTTCAGAATTTTCCACATTTTGTTGTGATGCACACGGTCAAAGGCCTTGGTGTAGTCAAAAAGCAGAAGATGATGTTTTCCTGAAACTCTCTTACTTTTTCTGTGATCCAAAGAATGTTGGCAATTTGATCTCTGGTTCCTCTGCCTTTTCTAAAACCAGCTTGAACATCTGGAAGTCCTTGGTTTATGTACTGTTGAAACCTAGGTTTGAGAATTTCTAGCCTATGAGATGTGTGCAATTGTGCAGTAGTTTGAACATTCTTTGGCACTGCCTTTTTTTGGGATTGGAATAAAAACTGACCTTTTCCAGTCCTGTGGCCACTGCTGAGTTTTCAAAATTTGCTGGCATATTGAGTGCAGCACGTTAACATCATTGTCTTTTAGGATTTGAAATAGCTCAACTGGAATTCCATCACCTCCACTAGCTTTGTTCGTAGTGATGCTTTCTACGGCCCACTTGACTTCGCATTCCAGGATGACTGGCTCTAGGTGAATGATCACAACTATTGTGGCTCTCTGAGTCATGAAGATCTTTTTTGTATAGTTCTGTGTTTTCTTGCCACCTCTTCTTAATATCTTCTGCTTCTGTTAGTTCCATACCAGTTCTATCCTTTATTGTGCCCATCTTTGCATGAAATGTTCCCTTGTATCTCTAATTTTATTGAAGAGATCTCTAGTCTTTCCCATTCTATTGTTTTCCTCTATTTCTTTGCATTGATCACTGAGGAAGGCTTTCTCATCTCTCCTTGCTATTCTTTGGAACTCTGCATTCAAATGAGTATATCTTTCCTTTTCTCCTTTGCCCTTCATTTCTCTTCTTTTCTCAGCTATTTGTAAGGCCTCCTCAGACAACCATTTTGCCTTTTTGCATTTCTTTTTCTTGGGGATGGTTTTGATCACTGCCTCCTGTACAGTATCACAAACCTCCATCTATAGTTCTTCAGGCACTCTGTCTATCAGATCTAATACCTTGAATCTATTTGTCACTTCCACTGTATAAGCATAAGGGACTTGATTTAGGCCATACCTGAATGGTCTAGTGGTTTTCCCTACCTTCTTCAATTTAAGTCTGAATTTGGCCATAAGGAGTTCATGATCTGTTCCACAGTCAGTTCCCGGTCTTGTTTTTGCTGACTGTATAGAGCTTCTCCATCTTTGGCTGCAAAGAATATAATCAATCTGATTCGGGTATTGACCATCTGGTGATGTCCATGTGTAGAGTCATCTCTTGTGTTGTTGGAAGGGAGTTGCTGTGGTTGCTATGACCAGTGCGTTCTCTTGGCAAAACTCTGTTAGCCTTTGTCCTGCTTCATTTTGTACTCCAAGGCCAAACGTGCCTGTTACTCCTACTTTTGCACTCCAGTCCCCTATGATGAAAAGGACATCTTTTTTTGGTATTATTTCTAGAAGGTCTTGTAGGTCTTCTTAGAACCATTCAACTTCAGCTTCTTTGGCATTAGTGCTTGGGGCACAGGCTTGGATTATTGTGATATTGAATGGTTTGCCTTGGAAACAAACAGAGATCATCCTGTCGTTTTTGAGATTATACCCAAGCAGTGCATTTTAGACTCTTTTGTTGACCATGAGAGCTACTCTGTTTCTCCTAAGGGATTCTTGACCACAGCAGTAGATGTAATGGTCATCTGAATTAAATTCACACATTTCAGTCGATTTCAGTTCATTGATTCCTAGAATGTAAATGTTCCCTCTTGCCATCTCCTGTTTGACCACTCCCAATTTATGGACCTAACAATCCAGGTTCCTATGCAATATTGTTCTTCACAACATCAGACTTTACTTCAATCACCAGTCACATCCACAACTGGGCGTTTTTTTTAGCTTTGGCTCTGTCTCTTCATTCTTTCTGGAGTTATTTCTCCACTGATCTCCAGTAGCTTATTGGGCACCTACCGACCTGGGGAATTCATCTTTCAGTGTCATATCTTTTTGCCTTTTCATACTGTTGTGTCCTTGGGCTGTGTCATTCTTTCAAAAGTTGTGCCATGCCCCTTTCCCTCCTGTTACAGCAGCACCTATCTATTACCATCAGGAGGAGGAAATCAGGGACCCAGGACAAAGGCAAGAAGGGGAAAGGAGTGGGAAAATCAAGGGGCACATTGTATAGGAAGAAAAAGTGCAGGGGGACATCTCAAGTGCCACCTCTGCATCTGCTCACACACTTGCCCTCCAAATGCACTCCTCACCCTTCCCACAAGCCTCCTTTGCTGCTGCACATATCTGTATTCACCAAGCTGTCTTGCTGGGCCCAAAATGAATGCCCAATAATACCAATAACACAGAGTTCCTTTCATTTAAAGGAGAAGCATCCTTTAAAAGGAAAAACTTCTGGGGACTTCCCTGGTGATCCAGTGGTTAAGATGCCATGCTTCCAGTACAGGGGGCACAGGTTCAGTCCCTGATCAGGAACTGAGATCCTACATACCATGAGGCCAAAATTGAAAAAATAAATGAAAAAATAAACAGAAAGGCTCTCACATTTGTGGAGGTTTAAACTAACAACCTTCTTAGAGATGAGGAATCTTGAGCCATAGAGAAGGCATGACTTAACCAAGGTCACACAGTGGTAACTCTGACAATTAAGCCTGGGTTCCTTGGGTTACAAGCAAGATTCCTTTTTAAAATAAAACTCTCTTGAATCCTGGAAAACAGCAACATTTAATGGGTGTTTGCTATCTTCCAGGCAGTGTTCCGAATATAACTATTCAATTGAATTCTCACTCCAACAGTGTAGGGTAGGTACTGTTCTTAAGCTAATAATTGCAGAACACAGGGGAAAACAGATCTGGTATGTGGAGCAGTCATTGCTGATAAGAAGCCGCTATTGTTGCTGATCATAATGTTACGAAAAATCTTATGGTGATCGGGAACTCTTTGGGTGGGGACAAATCTTTCCAGACACTGTCCAGGCTTTGAGCATCTTTTGGAAAAATGATGATTGTCTGTGACTTAACTGACCCTCCTCTAGCTAATGACTCTTTAGACAGAAATTGGTCACCTGCTAAGCTTCCTGACCTCCATACCAGAATCATGAACTCACAGATAGTCACTGAGTTGACAGTAATACCAGCTTAAGCCCTGGAGTCTCTTCATGATTCAGTCTATAATTTCCAGCAGAATAAAATATGGAAAGTTCCTGATTCCTCTTTCTTTAGTGGTATTTCCTTAATGAACTGATACACTTTGGCCTGAATTGTCTGCAGGTGCCCTAATATAGGAAATAGAAAGGCATACATTCTCTTTTGCAGAAATTAATAATAGTAGCTGCCAGTTCTGAGGCCTGTATACATATACATCTATATACATCAGTCTGTCCAACAACCCTATGAGGAGTTGCTGCCTATGCCTGCTTATCAGATGAGGAAGAAAACCCAGAAAAGGAAGGCAATTTCCCCAAGGTCACACAGCTCGCAAGTAGTGGAGCCACATGTAAATTGGATCTGTTATACTCTAGAGTCCTCTTTCTTACCTACAGTACTATATAGCATTGGTCTTATTTCCACAACCTAGGAATGACCGAGTGAAGAGCCAGGAATAAGGGCCATCTGTTGTTCCTTAACTCCTAAAATCAAAGTTACAGTTTTAGGTGGATGAACCCTCCCTTTGATCTGACTGTGTGCTCAGAATCTTCTCTAGCTCAGAGCTGCTGTGCCCCGCTAATGAAAGCTTGACAATTAGTGCCCGCTAGGTGAAGTAGAATTCTGTGTCCTCAAAAGCTTATCTGTGCCACATAGAAGAAATTTTCTAAGAATTTGGACTTAACCTGATGGTAATGAGTTCTAGAGAAGAGCGCTGTCTTTGGAGTTTAAGCTTGGTTCTGCATTGAAATGCTGTTTGGGGGATGTTACTAAACCTCTCTGTGACTTAGTTTGCTCATCTGTAAAATGGCAATAATCCTGTCTGTATTGGAAACCATATTGTGTGTCTTCCTAATTACAATGTCTCCCTGAATCTCCCTCCAACACACACACACACACACTAACTCACACACACAAACACACACAGAGCCTTCAGCAGCTTTGTGTTGTTAGTTTGAGGGGATGGAGGTGACACCTGACTCAAACCAAGGCAAGGAAATTCTCTCCCCTGGCATTTTAGATTTGGGATTGGGAAAAATTTAGCGCTTTCTGGACTCATCTTGAACTCGAGCGCTCAGAGGAGGTCATATTCCCCCTACCATATGGTTTGACAAACTGAGAAAGATGGTCAGCAGAGAAAAAAATGATGAAATAGATGTGAAAGTGAAGCAGAGATGGCTCCTTTGCATTTTCATACTTAATTTCCTGTTTTAGCAATCGGACTCCTAACCAACAAACCACCTCACAGCCTTGTTAGAATTAAATACGAGGAGGTCTTTAAGGAGCCAAGCCAAGAGTAAAACCAGTGCTTACTAAATGGCATGTAGAAGTTGTTATGCCCTTCGCTCACATCTGTGGTGGGCTTCTATTCAGATCAAGGTTTTGTTGATTTTTTTGTGTGTGACAAAGCAAAAAAATTTTTTGACTTTATAGACCTATAAGGCTTAAATGTCTATTCAGCTCACAGCATCAAATAGCTGCATGCCAAGGCAAATCCAGGGAAGACTAAGGCCTCATTACCAAGGCTCTGAAGGCCCTGCTCGGCTCTAAGGAATCCAGAGGGCAAGCTAAGCATGTACTTTCAGCACCAGCAAAACAAAGAACCCAAAATAAAATCAGAAAAGAGAACATCTAAAAGGAAATGAATTTAATTTCAACAATACTTTTGAGTTTAGGGCAGTTTTTAAAATTTTTTGGCCTTTTTTAAAAATTGAAATTGCATATAGAGTGATATTCTTTTCACTGTTTAGCATCTCTAAAAGTTTTTGGCTCTGAACTATTACAGAAATTAGACAGCAACCAATCTTTGGGACAGATAGGATTGAGTTCAGGTAATTTGCCAAATTGTTTGATGAATAACCCATAAATGTAGCCCTTAACCCACCTAGGAGTATTCGCAATGAATGAGGTCAATGGTTTGCCCAAAGGACCTCTGACAGGTGTATTTCAGGGGACAAATGGAGCATAACAGGGCAGATCTCTTCCTGTAGCCCCAGAATTAGGAACCAGGGCCCCTGGTGAAACGTCGAGTACTGCACTCTCTAAAGGGAAGTCAGCCATCTCGTTGAGGCCATACTAAGAGACTATAAACTGGTCCTGCCATTAGCAACCAGTCCAATCATCCTCATCTCACATTATAATAGTGATCACACAGGACACAGTATTGATGACCAAAATTCATACATGCCTCCCCTCCATTCCCGCTAACACTGGGGAGGGAAGAGGGCCGGTTCCTCCAAAACCCAAGGGGAGTGTGTGTTTCAGATGAGGAGTGGGAAATGAAATTCACTCCCTAGCTGGTTGTTTACTGTAGCCCTCCCTCAGCCCAGTGCTTCATGATGAGAGATTCTCTGGAAGAGTTTAACACGTGTATCGGGAATCTGGGTTCTCAGAAATGAAGGTGGACAGGATGAGGTGGAATGCCAGGCCAGGAAAATGACACTGATCATCCAGGCAAAGGCTACCATACCATACCACCTTTACTTAGGTCCTCAGCAGAAGAGAGAAGCAGACCCCACCCAAAGGAGACTAGAGTCACCTCCTTGCCACCAGCAGGTGGCCGAGGAGCACCCCCGTGGCTGGCTTACTGCTCCTCCCTGCCCTCAATACCAGAGGCACCAGGGCCCAAAGCAAGGCGGGGTGAAGGGGAAGAGCAGGCTGTAGCTTCCCCAGCTAGCCCCCGGCTCCTACGTTGTAATCACTGTCAGGACCTATTCCTCATGCCCAGCACGTGCCTGGTCCAGAGAAGACATCTGATACTTGTGTTCAAAAAGGAAGGAGTGAATGAAAGTTCCCCTACTCCAGTTCACCCCCTTTCTCAGCCACTCATTGCTTTCCTGGTTTAGGAGTCTTACGTGTCGGTCAGAGGAGGGTGTTCCCTTGGCTCAGAGACTTAGGTAACAATGTGGCATTACCCAAGGTACACACGGTGTGTGTGTCACACTTCTCAGGAAGTGTCAGCTTCTGGGCAGGGCTTAGACTCTGGCAGCTCCTAGTCCCACCCTCAGCCTTTCATTCCAGCTCAGAGGGTGGAAGAGGATAAATTTCTGCTCTTTGAGCCTTGTTGCGTTTTTATCCGAAGACTTCGACAGCAGCATGAAGTTGGCAGGCTTCCTCCTGCTTGTGACCCTAGTCATCCTCTGCTTAGTCATACAGGAGCTTCAGGCTGCGGTGAGACCATTCAGAGTTTTTGGTGAGTCCATGCAGAAGGCAGCCCCATCCTTTTTGCAACGAAGGAGCCAGAATGTAAGCCACGGGGGGCCAGTGGGTGCAGGGGAAGGAGGGGAAGAAAAGAGAGAGAGGAAGGTATTCCAGGCAAGGAGTCACTGCAGGGGCCCGCCTTGACTGCAGGATCTCTGTGCTTCTGCTTTGACTTTCTCCCCTCCTTTCCTCTGGTCATCCCTCCATCTGGACTCTCCGAAAGGGAAGCCTTTTGCCCTCTCATTGGCCTCCATCCATTTCTCCAGCCCCTCTCTCTCTTCACCAGTTTATCTCTTGCTACAAATAAGTTGGATTGCTTACAGAAAAATTTTCTTAAAGATGTGAAACATGATTCATCTTTTCCTTTTACTGCCAACATTCTCAAAGGAGTAATCTTCATTCTCTGCCTTTTCTTCCCCATGACTCATCCCTTAATCCCCTGAAGGCTGACTGTAGCCTCTATTGCTGCCTCTACCACTCTCCCAGATCTTCTCCTTCTTCACCTTTTTTTTCTTAAAAAAAAAAATTTTTTTTTTTATTTTCTTTACTTATTTGGGCTTCCCAGGTGGTGCTAGTGGTAAAGAACCTGCCTGCCAATGCAGGAAACATAAGAGACTCAGGTTCGATCCCTGGGTTGGGAAGATCCCCTGGAGGAGGGCACGGCAACCCACTCCAGTATTCGTCCCTGGAGAATCCCATGGACAGAGGAGCCTGGTGGGCTACATAGGGTCACAAAGAGTCAGACATGACTGACGTGACTTAGCACACACGTGTTTTCTTATTTACTTGGCTGTGCCAGGTCTTAGCTGCCACACACGAGATCTTCCATCTTCGTTGCAACATGCAGCATCTTCAGCTGCACCATGTTAGATCTAGTTCCCTGACCAGGGACTGAACCCAGACTCCCCGCAATGGGATCATACTGTCTTGGCCGCTGGACCACAAGGGAAGTCCATCTCCCAGACCTTCTTAACAAACCTCACAACTGTCTTGAGGAACCAGTTAAAGGTTAAAAGTCTTTAAGCTCTGCAGCATCTTTTTGTTTGCCAGTCCATCAATTCTCCAGCTTTTTTCTCTTAGATTATCTTCACTGTGTCTTCTTCTCCCTAAATGTCATTGGAAACTCTTGCCCCTCTTCTCTTTGTTCTCCTTCCCTTACATTGGTTGCCAAATACCAGTCATTCTCTGAAAGTGGTTCTTACACATGTTCCTTCCTTTCCGACCCCCGTTGTCACACTGCCTTTTCAGCCCTGATTACTCCACGCCCGGCAGTGCAGTAGATTCCTGACAGCTCTCCCTGTCCCTCTCTTTCTTCTGAAAGTTGCCTTCTTGGTGAATCCTGGTCCATGCTATGCTCTCACACCAGTTAATCTTTGTAAGTAAACTGCCATCACATCTCTCTCTTGACCTACCAAGTGAAATCTCAGTCCTAGGTCCCTCTGTAGCTTCGTCCCCTGCTGCCGTAGGCTTCTCTAGAAGATCAGACAGTAAAGAATCTGCCTACAATTCAGGAGACCTGGGTTCGATCCCTGGGTTGGGAAGATCCCCTGAAGAAGGAAATGACAACTCACTCCAGTATTCTTGCCTGGAGAATCCCATGAACAGAGGAGCCTGGCGGGCTACAGTCCATGGGGTTGCAAAGAGTCAGACATGACTGAATGGTGGGGAAGGGAGGCGCTGCAAACCTGTCTGCCTTGACTTCCAACTATTCCCTATTACTTATCCAGCCTTCCGTTTGCTCCTCTTCCTGTATTCCTTGTATTTCAGGGTGAAGAGTGGGAAGATGAGGCACCTAGGGTGCACAATTGAAGGAGGCGCTCACTCTCAGAGTTGTTCAAGGGCCTCCTTAAGTGTTGTGTCCTGGGTGCATCATGCACCTTTCGCTAGGCCCACCCTGTTGCATTTTCCCCTTGTGAATTTTTGCTAGTAATTTTTTTCTCTTCTCCACCCTCCCTCTCAATTCTGCCTTTAAAAGATTCCCATACTTCAAGACTTACCTTTCCTGATTCACTGGAAGTGATGTCCTCTCTTTTGCGAGCCCCTTTAGTCCTTTGGATAAACCTCTCTCAGGACGTGTGTCACATACTGCTTTGCTTTTAGTACTTTAAACATAAACTTTATCTCCACTGTGAGGCTCTAAGCTGCTGGAAAGTAATAACCTAATCTTACATCTCCAAGGGCTTCGCAGGTGGCTCAGTGGTAAAGAATCTGCCTGCCAATGCAGGAGACTCGTATTCGATCCCTGGGTTGAGAAGATCCCTGGAGAAGGAAATGGCAACCCACTCCCGTATTCCTGCCTGGGAAATCCCCATGGACAGAGGAGCCTAGCAGGCTACAGTCCATGAGGTTGCAAAGAGTCAGACATAACTTAGCAACTAAACAGACCAATCCAGTCCACATATCCATACTTCCTGTATGACTTAACCTCTGCTTTTTACATAGTAAGAAATCAACAGGTATTAATGAATGACCAAACTGCTGTGAGTGGAGACAAGAATTCTCCCATTCTCTCACCATAAATCAACAACAGCTAATAAAAGCATGGAGGGACTGTACTGATTTTCTTTGAGGTCAGCAAGTACATTGTAGACATCCCACCAGGCTCCCATCTTACATCATCAGACATTGCTAATCAATTGTAGCACTCTTTCTCTTTGAGCCTGAACAAGGCGATCCAGCCTTCTCCACACAGCATGAGAACAGTCACCTCCATTGACTGGAGCTGACACTGGAGAGTGAACTTCATCCAGCCCTCCTGGATTCAAGGACTTCATTTTACCTTTGAAAAAACAAAGGCCCAGAGAGGTTCAGAGACAGAATCAGGTAGAGAATCTCCTGATCACAGCTGAGTCACCCACCCAAGCATGGCACACATTCATCCACAGCTTTGCACGCATTTTGTTAGAAACCCTTGCAGGGTCTTAAACAGCTCCCTGGACCTATTTCGTTGGTCCTCAAAGACTAACCTTGAGGCTCTGGGAGTGTGCAGAGCCTCCACTTGGGTCAGGAGTGACTCCTTGAAATCTGGAGATGGACTTTTCATGCCAGGGTCAGTTTCACCCTCTGGGATGGCAGAGGGAGGTTGGCCTAGGGGCCAGAGAGTCTGGGTTGGATCCGACTTCTGTACTGACTAGTAGGAAAGTCACCTCAGTGCACCCCAGCTGGCATGCCTGTAAAAAGGGGCCAGTCAGATTCATTGCACAGAGTGGCTGCAGGGCATGCTTGATGACATTCAGCTAAGTGTAAGTCTTCCCTTCTCTCCCCTTTTCCTTGCAGAGAGAAGAGAGGGCATTGAAGTGGGCTTCTCTGCACTTCCCCTCCACAGATGCAATTATCCTCCTTTTCAAAAAAATTTTTGAGTGTAGTTGATTTACAATGTTGTATTAATTTCAAGTGTACAACAAAGTGAATTAATTATGCATGTACATATATACACTCTTTTTTTTTTTAAGATTCTTTTCCCATATAGGCCATTACAGAGTACTGAGCAGAGTTCCCCATGCTATACAGTAGGTTCTTATTATCTATTTTATACACAGCAGTGTGTATATGCGAATCCCAATTTCCCAATTTATCCCTTCCCCCTTTATCCTCTGGTAACCATAAGTTTGTTTTCTACATCCATGACTATACTTCTGTTTTGTAAATGAGTTCATTGGTACCCTTGTTTTTTTAGATTCCACATATAAGCGATTTCATATGATATTTATCTTTCTGTGTCTGCCTTACTTCACTCAGTATGACAAGCTCTCAGTCCATCCATGTAGCTGCAAATGGCATTATTTTATTCTTTTTTATTGCTGAGTAATATTCCACTGTATCTATGTGCCATAGCTTCTTTGTCCATTCCTCTGTTGATGGACATTGAGGTTGCTTCCATGTCCTGGCTATTGTAAACTGTGTGGCAATGAACACTGGGGTGCATGTACCTTTTTGAATCACGGTTTTCTCTGGGTTGGAGAAGAAAATGGCCACCCACTCCAGTGCCCTTGCCTGGAAAATCCCATGGACAGAGGAGCCTGGTAGGCTACAGGCCATGAGGTCGCAAAGAGTCAGACACAACTGAGAGACTTCACTTTTTTTCACTTTTTCTCTGGGTATGTGCCAGGAGTAATTATTCTGTTCTTTAAAGTAGACCTTACTTTGTTGAGATTGTGTGAATGCCTTGCTTTTCATTGAAATACATAAGATGTTAATGAGTACTACTCTGTGATTAATCATTTATAAATTATATTATGTATTGAACTCGAAGAAGGGGGAAATGGCTGCTTAATCATGGGCTGGCCTCCGTAACACCTGTGTCTAGAGCATGGCAGTTTTCAGCTGGTTTGTTCTAATTCAGGCACCTGTGTTGAACTCTGCAATGGCGACTGGGACTGTGGGCCAGAAGAGCGCTGTGTCAGCAATGGCTGTGGCCACGTCTGTGTTTAACTAAGGTAAAAACATCAGGTCCTTCCCTGCTTCCTCATTCCACGTTGAAGCCAGGCAGGCAGTACACTCGGCCCTAGTGGAACTTCCCAGAAGTAGATGAGACAGAAGCCTATCTCTTATGACCTCTCCCTCTTCACCCATCCTTCCCAAGAAAAAGAAGCACCTATCCCAGGATGGTGGTTTCCAAATAATTTCATTTAAAATAATTTCATTACCTGATATATCCTAGAGAAAAATCAGACTATTCATTTGAGAGGAAAAAAAAAAGATAAAAATCACCCACCCCCAAATGGTGTTTGCTTAACACTTTGGTGCATATTTTAAACATATAACACACATGTATAATATCTATGTGAAAATAAGATAATCATGTACCTATTTTGATTTCTTGATTATTTCACTTAAAGATAGCTAGTGAGAGAATTCCCTGGCAGTCCAGTGGTTAAGATTCCATGGTTCCAATGCAGAGGACACAGGTTCGATCCCTGGTTAGGGAATTAAGATCCCACACATGGTACACTACAGTCGTTTTTAAAAAAAGGAGAAATAGCTAGTAAACAACTTTTAATATCAACACTGATGTTTCTATCCCATCATCTCTAATGCCCTTCATGTGTGCTCATGTGTGTGTCCACCATGTATGGTCATATACTTAGCAAGCTCCATAAGACACGTTTAACATATTTCTTATTTTTAATATCATTAATATGGCTGTAGTGAATACTGATTGGTGTACATACTGTTATTAATTTATTTGGAATAAATTCTAAGGTGTACAATTGATGACCAAGGAGTATGCTTATTTTAAGCCTTGGATGACATTGCCATAGTAAATGATAAGAGCCCCTTTCCTATAAAAATATTTCAGAGGCTTCACATGATAAATCCTTTACTGTCAGTAGCTATCGATTGAAAACAATGAA
This sequence comes from Bos mutus, assembly GCF_027580195.1. Lineage (NCBI taxonomy): Eukaryota > Metazoa > Chordata > Mammalia > Artiodactyla > Bovidae > Bos > Bos mutus. The sequence goes on from NC_091635.1 coordinate 47,929,018, forward strand.
AAATAAAAAAGCTACCAGGATTCAGTTTTGATTACAAATTGTGTTAAACACAACAGAATCAACACATACTTTTAAATAACCTGCTTGTGTTCAGAATGTATTATTTGCCTTATCCACCCACAATCCCTAGGGCATTTATGGCCTTGTTGGTTCCTGGCAGATTCTTATTGAGTCCCAGAACTGGAAAATCTTGTCTCTCAATTGTATTCTGTGGATTCAGGTCCCCAAACAACAGGTATCATGCATAATTATTTTGTACATTTCACAGGATGAAGACTTATCCTATGGCCCCCTTTCTCTAGCAATTGTTCATTCCTTCCTAGAGTTCCTATTTGCAAAGATGTGACTGTTTGAAGGTCCTTGCCCAGGAAGACAGATGAAGACAGGGACCTATGGATGGAGTGGACAAAGGATGCGGTTGGGAAGAGAAAATAATTGTTTCTTTTAATAAATCATCATCATTAAAAGTACCCACAGTACTTGATTTGTTTGGTGAGGGATGATAAGGAAGAAGATGAGGCAATGGGGAATAGATGACATTTGTTGAGCACTTACTATTCAACAAGGACTGTGTTATACACCCCACAAGTATCATCTAATTTATCCTACAACAACCTTGTGACTATGCTTATTATCACTACCACTTTACATATAAGGACACTGAGGTCTGAAGAAATCAATTTGCTCAAAGTCATCTAACAGACAAGTGTCAAGGCTTTAAGTATATTTCCACGTCAAACTTTAAGTCCTATACATTATGGCATAGTGGTTAGGAGATCCAACTTGAAATTTCAAACCTAGGCCCACCATACAACTGTGTGACCTTTAGCATATGTCCTAACCTTTCTGTACTTCAGTTTCCTCCGCTATATAACAGTATATTCGTCATAGAGCTGCAAGGATAAAAGCAGTGAGTTCATGTAAAGTGCATTGAATAGTGCCTGACACATGGGAAACATCCAATAAATGTTAACTAAATGATTGTTATTATTATCAAATTGATGAGCTGATGACTCTTAGTCCTAATTTTTTAAGACTCTAGAACAGAATCCAAGGCTAATTCTCCCTCCTGGCCTCTACTAGTTTATCTCAATATTAAAAACCAGCACCCCCACCTCCTGTTTTCCCCATTACAAAATGTGGGAGGTTAAAATTGACTTAAAATTTCGTATCCATGTTTTTCACAGTCACAGAGGTAAGATTCAACTGGTCCTGGGACATTCCCGGCTATCCAGTGGCTAAGACTCTGTGCTCCCAATGCAGAGGGGCTGGGTTCAGTCCTGGTCAGGGAATGAGACCCCTCATGCCACAACAAAGACAGAAGATCTCATGTGTTACAACTGACCCAGCACAGCCAAGTCAATAAATAAATTAAAGTAAATATGAAAAAAATAAAAAGATTCAACTGGCCCAGGTTGTTTGTAGTCTGATGTTGACTTATTTACTACCTTCGTAGCCCCTAACAAACCATTTAAATTTTCTTTCAAACCACTTAAACTTTCTTTAGCTGTAAAAGGGAGAAATAATAATATCTATCTCATTTGAATCCTAAGGTTTATAGGACTTTACAGTATACAGAACATTTGATATTCACATTAACCAACAAATGGCAAATAGGGGCTCTGAATAAATAATAGTGAATCCATTCATTCTGTCAACAGGTATCGTGGGTTGCCTGTTACATCCTAGGTGCTACGCAAGCAATGAGGATACAGTAGTGAACCAAGCAGATGGTATCTGTGCTTTCATAAAGCTTACATTCTAGAAGAAGAAACAGGTAATAAACAAGTAAATAAAGACGATAACTACACATTATGGTCAATGTTCTGAAGGAAGTAAGGAAGTGAATTAGAAATGGGGGAAGGGGATAAAATAAAGCCTACTTCCATTAGAATGATCCAGACCCTAATGAGGTGATAAAAATGAAGTTTTAACAGGGTTCCAAAATGTGAAACAAGTGACGGACTTCCTTGGCAGTTCACTGGTTTAAAACTGCACCTTCCAATGCAGGGTGCAGATTCCATCCCTGGTCGGGGAGCTACAATCCTACATGCCTCTGAGTCAAAAAAAAAAAAAAAAAAAAAAAAAGTATATATAATATATATATAACAGAAGCAATATTGCAACAAATTCAATAAAGACTTTAAAAAATGGTCCATATCAGGATTTCCCTGGTGGTCCAGTTGTAAAGAATCTGCCTGCCAATACAGGGAACATGAGTTTGATCCCCAGTCCGGGAAGATTCCACATGCCTCAGAGCAAGTAAGCCCATGTGCCACAATTACTGAGCCTGTACTCTACAGTCTGTGCTCTGCAACAAGAGAAGCCACTGCAATGAGAAGCCTGTGCACAACGACAGAGTAGCCACTGCTCACCACAACTAGAGAGCATGGATGCAGCAGTGAAGACTCAGTGCAGCCAAAACTAAAAAGAAATTTTTTTTAATGCTTAAAAAAAAAAGGTCTGCATCAAAAAAAAAAAAATCTTTAAATTAAAAAAAAAAAAAGGCTAAATTCCAGAATAAGGCTCCAGATCACTTTACGCAGAATTTATAAAAGGAAATGTCTGTGAACTTAGCACCCATTAAAGGCTCACAGTCACTGTAAGATTATAAAAATATTGAGGATGAGGACAGGTGAGGATGTGTGAGATTTTCTTGGGAGTGCTTTTGACAAGCTGTGAATGCCATAGTTTGGAGGTTACTGTCTAAATACAAGCCAATTCCAGGGGGTTTCAAAGCCCTCCCTGAGAGTTTGATATGTTTCCTTCAGTTGGTAATCACCATGGAGTAGGAATGTTCATTTCCTTTGAGAAACCACACTACCATCCACAAGGATATGTTCCATCAGAAATCAACAGACTGGTATGGTTTACAATATTTGAGTTGTTCAGTCTTGAATAACACGAATTGTGGGTCATCCACGTGTCAACCTAACATGAGCCACATCAAACCTTGGTTCCTTCCATGGTTTCTTTCACTCCACCTTCACTATGGTGATGACCAGGCCTCACCTCCTTCTAGCCCAGTGTGTTGGACATCTCTTATGTGCTGCTTCAAATATTCTCAGCCTTTCAATCTTATCCTGATTGTTGCTATGTGCTGTGCTTAGTCGCTCAGTCATGTCTGACTCTTTGCAACCGCATGGACTGTAGCCTGCCAGACTCCTCTGTCCATGGGGATTCTCCAGGAAAGAACACCAGAGCAGGTTGCCATGCCCATCTCCAGGGGATCTTCCCAACCCAGGGATTGCAACCAGCTTATCTGCTGCATCTACTAGCTCAGCACAAGCTAAATTGTCAGACTTCTGACCCTATTGGCTCACACCTCTCACTTTTGCCTCAAGACTTGTCTATGCAAAGGCAGACTCCTGCAGGAACTGCCATACACAGATGTATGCTCAACCCAGAAGCTCTGCAGAACTAATGTTTAGTGGGGAAACACTTGACAATAGAGGCCAAAGGCTGGCAGACATAAGCTCCCCACTTCCATTCCTCAGGACAGGGTTTCTGAGAGCATTCCATAAAGCTTTTCATAACATCCCAAAGATCCAGCAATCATTCACCCCTTGCAATAATCAACTTGGTAACACATATAGATTCTCCTTTCCTGTTCATTCCTGAGTAAATCACTCACATATCAACCTCACTTGAGGCTCTGCTTTAGAATTCAGACTAAAACATCAGTGACTAGTTCTCAGCTCCTGATGTCTGAGCACATGTTTGAATATCATACATAATATGTATGTATGATACATATTATCACATACATACATAAGTATACACACACCCCAAGAATAAACAGTAATAGACAAGCATAATTAAATCCAAATTCAAATGTAAAATAAGTATTTCTCCCCCAATAAACCCAGTCTTCAGAGAACTAGCTTTTAAAAAATATATATTTATTCCTTTGGCTGTGCCAGGTCTTAGTTACAGCACTTGGGATCTTCAGTCTTCTTAGGGAAATGTAGGATTTTCTGCAGTGGTGGCACGTGGAAACTAGTTTCAACATGTGGGTATCTAGTTCCCTGATCAGGAATCGAACCCAGGCTCCAAGCATTAGGAGTATGGAGTCGAACCCAGGCTCCAAGCACTAGGAGTATGGAGTCTTAGCCACTGGGCCACCAGGGAAGTCCCACAACTACCTCTTCTAAAACATAGCCCCTATTTTCATTGCTAAACATAGGTGTTTTATTAAAAGATGCATAGTTAGCCGACTTCGAGGGTTTCTCTAAGAGTCATGGGTGATACTTATATTTTATATTTGCATAACTCAAATCCCTCGAGTTGGTTTTCCTAGTCTGCCCAAATACAAATTTCAAGCCTTCACCTGTCCGGTGACTGAAAACTGTTCACCGCTAAAAATGTTTATTTTGTTCCCCTCATTTTAAATGGGGACATTTAAATTTTCTTTTTCTTCTTTTCAACGTTTCAGGAAATCTTGGGGCGTCCAATCTCAACCAGGTCATCCTTAGGCAAGTTACATTTTACATGGTTCAGTTTGAACTTCCAAATTACTTTTGTGTAGTGGGGCTGCTTTAAGGTCTACAGGATTCACGGTCAGCTGCAAAGAAGACTGGGCAACACAGTCTTAATTCTGGGTGGTTTGTGTCTGGAGAAAAAAATTAGGGGCTCCAATACGATGTAAGAAAAGAAGAATGTCGAACTAGCAGTTTCTGCCACTCCTATCCACAGCCGCCGCTCTGCAATCCTAGGCCGAATCTGAAACGCTTAGTGCTAAACGGGAATGTCAGTTCAGTTCAGTTCACTCGCTCAGTGGTGTCCGACTCTTTGCGACCCCATGAATCGCAGCACGCCAGGCCTCCCTGTCCATCACCAACTCCCGGAGTTCACTCAAACTCACGTCCACCGAGTCGGTGATGCCATCCAGCCATCTCATCCTCTGTCGTCCCCTCTTCCTCCTGCCCCCAATCCCTCCCAGCATCAGAGTCTTTTCCAATGAGTCAACTCTTCCATGAGGTGGCCAAAGTACTGGAGTTTCAGCTTTAGCATCATTCCTTCCAAAGAATACCCAGGGCTGATCTCCTTTAGAATGGATTGGTTGGATCTCCTTGCAGTCCAAGGGACTCTCAAGAGTCTTCTCCAACACCACAGTTCAAAAGCATCAATTCTTTGGCGCTCAGCTTTCTTCACAGTCCAACTCTCACATCCATACATGACCACTGGAAAAACCATAGCCTTGACTAGACGGACCTTTGTTGGCAAAGTAATGTCTCTGCTTTTCAATGCTGTCTGGGTTGGTCATAACTTTTCTTCCAAGGAGTAAGCGTGAAAAGAGGAACGGGACTGTCAGCCCTACCCAATAACAAACCCTCCGGGGGGTAGGGACACAAGTAACAGTCCTCGCTTTTTAGTCAGGGTTCAAGGAGAGGTGGGCGCCGAAACAGTCTCCCAGAGAATTTCTGATACGTTTTCAAAGAGGGAGCCTGTAGTTTCAGAACCCCTTCCCACCTCAGGTTCCGACCCGAAACAGGCATTTCCGGAACTGGCGCGTGGAGGCGGGGGGCTGCCCCGGAAGTGTTTGTCTGTTGTCCTACGTAGGAAAGATGGCGGCGGCGCAAGTCGTGGGTTCCCTGCCAGGCGGGCCGCCGCCAGAGACGCCGGGGGAGCCACCCTTCGAGCAGGGGCGTGGGTTTCGCTGTTTGTCGGCCAGGCTCTGCGCCCTTCGCCCGGATGACAGCAGTTCCGGCCGCACGGAGATCCACCTGCTCTTCGACCAGCTCATCTCCGAGACCTACAGCGAGGGCTGCGGCGTGGCCCCTGAGGTAGGCCCGCTGGCCTGGGCCCCGCCCTTCAGGGAGCTCGGCCTGTGGCCTTTTCCCAGCCTTGCTTCACAATGCTTAGTCGCAGGCTTAGTTTGCCCCCTCCGACCATGGTGCAGTCTCTAGCCTCCTCTTTCCGGAAGACACTGCGGTGCCTGGTAGAGTCGCTTCTTTAAAATTCCAGCTTGCCGACTTGTGCTCTGATAACATCGCAGGTGTCATCTCTGGTGCCGCTTTCCCGTCCCTCCGCTCCCCGCGTCCGGAACTCTGTGTGTATAAAATTCCCTACTACCACGTTCTTCACTTCACCGTGCACAGTTCCAGGGATTTTGGAACCTTGGATGTTATTCAGTTCAGTTCAGTTGCTCAGTCGTATCCGACCACAGTTCAAAAGCATCCATTCTTGGGCGCTCAGCTTTCTTTTCTTCACAGTCCAACTCTCACATCCATACATGACCACTGGAAAAACCATAGTCTTGACTAGACGGACCTTTGTTGGCAAAGTCATGTCTCTGCTTTTCAATACGCTATCTAGGTTGGTCATAACTTTTCTTCCAAGGAGTAAGCGTCTTTTAATTTCATGGCTGCAGTCACCATCTGCAGTGGTTTTGGAGCCCCAAAAAATAAAGTCTGACACTGTTTCCACTGTTTCCCCATCTATTTCCCATGAAGTGATGGGACCAGATGCCATGATCTTAGTTTTCTGAAAGTTGAGCTTTAAGCCAACTTTTTCACTCTCCTCTTTCACCTTGATGTTATTAGGTCTATTTTATTGATAAACATACGGACGCTTACAAGGGTCCACTCTAATATTGCTGGCAAAAGGCAGAACTAGAATGAGAACTATGAGTTTTGGCCATTTTCTGTTCCTCCATGCTAGTTCACCCTCTCTGTCTGTTTAGAAGTACTTTTTGTATATATTATTCACACGCATCAGGCCTTGGATACTACTTACTTACTAAATTCTGTAAACCCAGTCATAAGCTGTCTTCTGGCGCTCATAGGCATCTCAAATTTGACAGTTCTCAAAAATTGGTTCTTTATCTCCATACACCCACTCCATCCCCAATCTGTCACATGCCTCAACGCATACAAACAGAGTGCGCCCAGTCACATAGGACACAGGTGCAGATACTGGTTCTTCACCCTCCTTTACAGATCCTTCCAATCTGGATTCTTCAGAATCTGTCTAGGAAATGTTTCTCAGTTCCATCCCCTCCTCTCTATTTGCATTGCGAATGCCTGAGGCAAGATGACTCTCCTGGACTGTTCACCAGTCTCCTCTAACTTGCTGTCTGCAGCCGTTCTGCATACCATTATTTTCTCTCCTGTGGGAGTGGTCTTTTCTTTAGTGGGAAAGGAATCTCACTAGAAAAGTGAAACTCTGACCTGGGAAGATCTTCAGTGCATATTGGTAACTGGCCAAAGCAAAGTTACAGTATGAGACCACTATAGGGGGCGGAGGGCTTGAAAATAAATATACATTTATAGATGCAAAAAGTTCAAAACAATGTATGGGAGAGTTTACAATGCAGTAATAGTTTGTGTCACCAGGGAGCGGAGTGGAATTAAGGGAGGAATCGGAGACTTTTGCTTTATTTGTATAATTTGTGCCTTTCCAGTCTTCTGTCACTCTTGCTTCTGTGGGTTGCGTGCAGTCATTTGAAACTTGCCGTTCCTCAGGCAGGTACTGGTGTTTGTTCCAGACCTGCCCACTCCATTCCCTTTGCTTGCATTGTCTACGACCTTGACGTCTACAACCTTGACTGGCAGTTGTACTCATCCTTCAGATCATTTTAGGTTCTGTTTAAAAATTGTCTCTACAGGACTTCCCTAATTACTGTTTCCCAGTAGAATTTGCAGTTAATTCTTTCAGCACCCAATTCACTTTAATTATGTGTGAGCAGTATTTCTGTCTCCCTCGCTAGATTGTGAGCTCTTTGAGGTTCAGGAATATGTTCACATTTGGAGCCCAAAGACCTGGCACAAAGCAGGTGCTCAGAGCCTTTTAGTTGAATAAACATCAAGAGATGAATGAGAGGTGTGATTTCAGATAGTTTCCTTTAAAAAAAAAAAAAAAAAGATTTTCTAACTGCATTAAATTTATGCAAGTGTGATTTCTGATTTTCCCAGTGGCATTGCAAATTCAGTTTGCTTACCTTTGGTATTTTTAATTTTGGTGTGTGCTATTATATTCTGGAATCCTTTACTAGGTTATTTATTTGTACTGTCTCTACATATGTAGAGACTCTGTGGAGTCCTTGACTGTATAAAAATCATTGATTCTTTTCCTCCTTTTTTAGCACATGCTGTGTTTATGCTTTCATCTTAACTCATTTTGAGTGTGAATGTTCACTTTTAGTTTCTCATTTGGCTGTTGGGGGCGGGTCTTCCCTTGACTAATAGGTGTAGCACCTTTTCATTCTTTTTTGTTTGTTTGTTTTTTGTAGGATGTCAGTACTCTTCTTGTCCAAGCGTGCCGACTCGTGCCTCTTAATCAGAATCATCTTGTCAGCAAATTGTCTCAGCTTATCCACCATTTACTTAACACGTTACAGGTAATCCTGTAGGTAACTTTAGAATTCAGATCATGAGTTTTGAGAATAAGTAACTATCTTTGAGATACTACATCTGTGTTAGGAATGATAGCCTGGTCTTTTCAAAAGCTTTGCAAATATGAGAAACAATTGCCTTACTAAGAATTATATCAAAACAAATATAACTGACCAAAAAAAGAAAGTTTTCCGCCAGTTTGTCCATCAGAGGGATTCCTGTCTGTTTGTTTCAGGAAACCAATATCATTCAAGCCCCCAGACCTTAGAATTTTTCAGGAAAGATGTATTAATATTTGACTAAACGTATATCTAAGAATAAGTTGAAATATCCCCAACCTCTTTCCTATCAATATTTTTTTCCCTCTCCCAAAGCTACCATTTTTGTCATCTAACCTAAGAAGTTGCTTAGCTGGGGTGGGGCCCTAGATAAAAAGATCCCTGATATCTTTTTAGGAACAGTTCAAAAATTGAGGCTCTTACTGTAAACTACTACATGAGTATTTGAATGTAGTTAGCACAAAACTTATCAACTAAGTAATCTGAGGTGCTTCTGGTTGCAAGAAACAGAAGAGACAACCCAGAATAGCTAAATAATTTTTTTTTTAATTATCTTACATCACACGCTCCAAGGAATGCAGCTTTAAGGGCATTTAATAATTAAGAAGCTTTCTGGCATCTTTCCATTCTGCCATGCTAAGTGGATGGGTTGTCCTGAGCTAACATCTCTCACACTCATTAGATGCCTAAAATCCAGGAATCCCATGGAAAATAAGTAAATAACACCCAGCGGAAGCAAAAGAACTATTTATTTTCTTTCTCTTTTATTTAAGAATGAGGAAGCTTACCCCCTAGACTCTCCAGCAAATTTTCCCTGATACCAGGCTGGAGAGACCTAGGTGGTATTAGGACCCCTCTGTAGCAGTCTAATCAGGGAATGGAATTACCGTGAATGGCTTAAACCAGGAATTTCAACCTCGACTGCTCATTAGAATCACCTGGAGGACTTCTGCTCCCTAAATGATTAACAGTATGCAGCTCAACCCTTCTATCAGGGTTTCTCATCTTCAGCACTGTTGATATTTTGGATTGGATAAATCTGGGTTATGAGGGATTGTCCTGTGCATTGGAAGATGTTTAGCGGCATCTTGGCCTCTACTCAGCAGATGCCAGTAGCATTCCTCCAGCTGTGACAGTCAAAAGTGTCTACAGGACAGTGCCAGGTGTTCCCTGGGGGACAAAATCGCCACTGATGGAAAACCACTGTCTTAGCAGAATTGGGATTTACCTTCAGGTCTCATGTGGGAAAGGTGGACATCCAAATAAGATCAGCCCTCTGCCAGCAAGGAAAGAGGAGATGAATGCTGCAGGTGGCCAACTGTGTCTGATACTTGTGACTTCCTAAATGAAATAAGACGGTTTTAGAGTTTAGAATTTTTCAGACTAATGTGGTGGCGTCTGAACATTGGCTATCCTTAGCTACGTGTGCTAATAAGCCACTTCAGTCATGTCCGACTCTATGGACTGTGACCCTATGGATTATAGCCTGCCAGGCTCCTCTGTCCGTGGGATTCTCCAGACAAGAATTCTGGAGCAGCTTGCCATTTCCTTCTCCAGGGGATCCTCCCAACCCAGGGATCGAACCTGCGTCTCTTGTATCTCCTGCATTGGCAATTGGTTTCTTTACCACTAGCACCACCTGTTCTTGCCTGGAGAATCCCAGGGACGGGGGAGCCTGGTGGGCTGCCGTCTATGGGGTCGCACAGAGTTGGACACGACTGAAGCGACTTAGCAGCACCAGCAGCAGCACCACCTGGGAAGCCTACATTCTTAGCTATATCATCTTTTTAACACTGACAGTTAGTAAAGTTCCTGATCATGCATGGCACCCATAGCCCTGAACAAGTTTCTGGCATTTGAAGACAGTTTATTTCAGTTGTCCATGAATTGATACTTGGATTAGTGTACTTTATCCAATAAAATCATAAACTCCTTAAGGACAGGAATATGCTATTTCTTCCTGTTATATTCCCCACATCATAGCAAAGACATAATAGCTATTTAGCAGGCATATTTAGTCACAGTGTGTTTGTCAAGCATTTACCAGGTATAAAGAAACATAGTTGAAACCAATACAACATTGTAGACATTAAAAAAATAAAATTTAAAAAATTTCTTTTCAGTGGATCAGACTTAACATCTGTGTATTTACAACTGCCACTGTCTGGTTAGTTAAAGAAAAAGTTACAAGGACTTTGCCAGGTTCTATTTGGAGTGGAAGGATTAAAGGGAAAGAAGGGAGCAGACACTGGGGCAAGAAGAAGGTTCTCTCGATCAGATCTTTTTGACAAAAAAATATGGACACACACGTACTCTTTCACACACAGCTTGATTCAGGTGAGCATTCATGTCTGAAAAGGAATATTTTTTTAAAAGTTAGATCATATTTATTTTTCCCTCTCGATAGGTGATTGTTGACGAGCAGAACCTGGATTTTCTGTTGGCATATACTATTTCTGCTATTCAGCAGTGCAGTTCCTGGACGCACATGCAGATTCTCCAAGCTCTGGCAGCCCTGGTTTACTGCAATGGCTCAAAGTGTCAAAAGGTAAACTGTGTTCTGTCTTTGCTTTGAAGGTTGAGAACACAGGCTCTAAACCCGCAGGCATGTGTTGAGATTTCTCTCCTGCCATTACTTAAATGTGTAACCTTGAGTAACCCTTACTCAGTCACTCTGAGCCTTGTTTCCTCATATGTAAAATAGTTCCTCTGGGGGTGAAGTCTCATTTGTAAAGTGCTTGGGACTTGGTACATATCAGTCGTTATTATCATTACCTTTCATGTATTCAGCCAAGCCAAGACGAGAGAGCTTCAGCAGCAGGCTTGGCTGAGAGTACTGATCCTTACTGATGTTTTTTGGCATATTTTTGTATGCCTATCTGAAGGATTTACCTAGCAACTAGTCTCTTGGTACTTAAATTTCCTTTAGTTGAAAAAAAAAGAAATCTGTTTAAAAAATAATATTTTCCTAGCAGCTTTCCTTCGGCCAACATTGGCTGTGATTTTGTTTCAGTACCTTCCAGACTTGCTTGGCAAGAGTGGACTCTTGATGAAGTTGAGCGACTTGGCTCAGTCGGACCCTGAAGTTAGGAGAGCTGCAGTGCATTGTATGGCAAACTTATGTCTCAGGTATGTGGATTCAGTCATTTCCCAAGCTGTGATAAGACAGGGCCTCTCATGGGCCTTTTGTAGGTGGTTCAATCTGTCTGAAGCCAGAGCCAACTTAGAAAAATAATCTTATGTTGCATTTCTCATGCTCTTTGCTAATAAGATCATCTTATGTTGTTTATTTTTAATTTTAACATTGCTTGTAAAGAAAGCTCATAAAGAAGTAAAGGAAAAAATAGACTAGGGCCTTATTTCTAAAATATGGTGAAAGTGATAATATGTGCAGTGTGTTGAGGTTTTGTTTTTCTGTTGGTATAAATTGTAACCGTATTAAATCTTTTAGAAGGATATATTCATACTAATTTAAGCTTTGGTGAGATATATCTGTCATGGCCAATTTATTCAAAGAAAATAGAAGCAATACCAGCTGCCCAGTTCTGGATTCATGCAATAGAAAGTGAGCAACCCAAGCTTGAACGGATGTGTAATATCTTGTTTCCACATTGCCGTATTGTCCAGTGGCTCAGGAGGCAGGTCCAACGGTGTGATTCTAGCTGGACATCTGTATTATTTCCCTCTAAGAACCAAAAAGCAGAATAAAAAAGATTTCTCTTTCTGTGTATTTGTTTCCCTACCAACTTCTGTAACGTTTCCCTGAGGAAACCATTCTTCTTCCTGTTCCTTCCAGCCTTGTGCCTGTCCACAGCAGTAGTTAACCAAAGTGCATAATCTTCTGTGATACAGTTTGATTCAGGATATATCCCAATTCCATTAGTCAATGGTACTGTTACTCTTTCGCAAGCCCTATTTCAAAGGCAACTGCGTTTTGAGTCGCTTTCTCTGTATGTGTTTTAGTGTGCCCGGACAGCCGTACTTGGAGGAGCCCTACCAAAATATCTGCTTCCAAGTTTTCTTGACCACTTTACAGTCTCCAAAATCATCTGACATGGATGACATCACGTTCTGCATGGTGGGTGAGACTACCTCTAATCTTATGACGGTTACCGATGTGTCTAGAAGCAGCAGTGGAATGAAAGCTGCTATTAAGAGTTTAATTTGGTTGCTTGTATTAGTTTTGTCTAGAGATACATGCATAGGGGAATGATTATAACGTAAAAAGACTGAAATCATCTTTCAGATTTAAATCACAAGAAATGTTTTTGTTTGTTTTGTTTTGCCATTGTTTTTTGTTTTGCAATTCTAAGTTCTTAAAACTACTGTTCCACTCCCGACTTTAAAAGCTGTACAGTTTCAGACTAGTGACTGTCTTTTAGATGGAAGGTAAAGGGGTGGATTTCAACAAAATCTGCAGTAGTTTATTTCTTTTTAAAAAAATCCGATGCAAAGATGATAGTTTATTAATGTGATTTAAATTCAGTAACACTTTTCAAAAATTATAGATCAAAGGTGGTGAAAATTTCTTATATAAAGTCTGCTTAGATAAAACTACTGGGAGCAATTTGTTCTCCATGCCCCCAGGTTTTCTTTTTCTGTATTTCTAAAAAATGAGCATATTTTAAATTTTTAAATGGGATCATATTTAGTGTGCTGTTTTGCAACTCTCCTTTTTAAAGTTAATACATCTTGAACATCTTCTTAGTACCTCTTGATGTACCTCATGTTTTACAACTGCTACGGCTGGGAGACCTTGGCAAGATCTTGAGCCTATGTGTTCTTCATCTCTGGAATGGGACAGAGGTTATAACTACCTTGTAGAGGTCTTATGAGGTATATATGATCTAAAAGCATTTAAAATGCTTGGGAAAGTGCTTGCTGTTATTGTTAAGTTTCATATGTAGCAGAGGTTTAGCTTCTTAAATAATCATTGTCATAACTGATGGAAATGAAAGTTTTTTTCAGCATTTCTACTACTTTACACAAGGCTACAGTTCATATCCTTTCCCTGTAGAGAGTTTTTCTTAAGTACAGAATCCTATAAACGAGATTACTGGCCAAAAAGTTAATGCTGATCAGAATTGCCCTCCAGAATCCTGTTCCCACATGCATTCCTTTGCTTTTAAAAGCTGCTGTAAAAAAAAATAAGATAAAAGAGCTCCTGTGGTTACATGATAAAAGAGATTTCCTGTTTCTGATCTCTGCCACCACATTTTTATTCCTATCATATTCTTCCCACTAAACATCTTTTTTTTTTTTTTGCTCACCATTAGTATATGCTGGCTTAGGAACATGTACAAAAAGACCACTCGTACTCAATAAAAGCACTCTATTCTTCAAGAAAATAATTGGTAGTCGATCATCAGCTCTGTTCTCTGGATCTTCATCTTTGCTTTTCTCTCCCCGTCCCACATCTAAAGTTTGTTTTTTTTTTAATCGCCTAAAGGTCTTTTCCTTTCCCATCCTACAAAGTGCTAGAAAGTTGATCCCTGGACAAACAAATTTCATTTACTTTTTAACTTTTTCTCTTTTCTCACCCTAGTTGTTGCAAAATGCCTTAAAAGGTATACAGTCTCTCCTAAATGGTGGGAAGATGAAACTGACACAGACTGATGAACTGGGAGCTCTTCTAGCTGTGCTGAAGGTAAGGCATTGCCTCTTTAAACCCCAAGTCCTCACTGTGGTTAGTGTCTTTCCTGTGGACACCTCAGGCATAAGGACGGCTTACCTCTTTACTCCAAGGCTAGCTTTAGAATATCATATTTTAAGAGAGAAGAATAAAATGTTCGTTTTCAAACATACTTAAAATTAAGAACCTAAAAGAATAAATCTCGCTTTAGTAGACTTACCAGAATTCTAAAATTTTATCAGGACTAGTTAATGAGGTATGATCTGAGATTATTTTAGTTTGTCTTGAATCTGTTTGGACTTGGAAGAAGAACCAGATATTCTCCTTGCCTTTAGCTCCCATGTAGTAGGCAGGCCAGTCAAGATGTGTATTGTTAGGGGGACTTCCCTGGCAGTAGAGCAGTTAAGACTCCACATTTCCAATGGAGGGGGCCTGAATTCCATTCCTGGCTGGGAAACTAAGATTCCACATGCCGTGAGGTGCTGCCGAAAAAAAAAAGAAGAAGACATGTATAATTAGGGGGTCATCCTTTGGCTTCTGAGCCTGCCAGTCAGTGGGAAAGTCAGGTCAGCCTCTCTGAGGATCCAGCTGTCTTCATTTCAACTGGGAAATAGTAAGAACTTTGTGGTGGTCTTAGATCAAAGTCACATATGATAACTTTGCTTTATTATGACTAAAATTTTGATTTTTTTCCTGTGCCATCGCCCCTGCTTCCAAATACATAGAGAGCTAGATTTGGATATGGATATGAGAGATGAGTTTTAAAAAATCACAGATAAAATAATTAGGTAAAACTGATTGGATAAAATTTTTAAATTAATAAGCAAAAGTAATAAGTAAATAAAATTTTAACTTAAACCTAGCCAAACCAGATCTCTCTGGACTAGATGAGATTAAACTCTTCTTTAAGCCCTAATCCTTCAGGGAATCTGTTTTCTATCCCATTTTAGTTTTCTTTGTAAAGCTTTTAAACATCAGTTTGTTCATCTGTGTGATTCAGAATATGGTGAATAACCTTGTTTTATGATTCATTGTGTATGTGTGTCTCCTTAATCTTTATTAGAAATCCATGTTCCACGGACTCCCTGGACTAAACATAGAGATGCCCACTGTGTTGTACCCAACTCCGCTTCCTCAGTACGATGGACGGCCGCCCATCCAGCCGCAGCAGTCGGAGTCCAGCACTTCTCGCCCAGCTGTGGTACACTTACGTCTATTTAGATTTAAGCTATGGACTGTTTTCACTTGCTTGCTCCGTGTGTTTTCTATGATTTGCATCACTGCTGTGCCAAGGCTCACCTTGAATTTTATTTCAGCTTAGGATTTTTAGCATAGTAAGTTTAAATTCATCAGATGGCTAAAAATACCAGTTAGAGCATCTTAATACTTGTAAGTGGTTCAGGCAGTATAACAGCTATAAACATGGGCATTCACTTTATACCCATAGCCAGTCATCCTCACCCCTCAAATGCTCTGGACCACAGCTCAGCAGACGTTTTCTCTAAAAGTCTGGTTGCAAAACATTATAGGCCTCTGTTGCCACTGTCAGATTTCTCAGTCTTTCCAGACAGCTGCCATCTCCCTCATGTTTCTGTTGGAGTACCATACAGATACACGGCCTAGGTATTGCACCTAAAAGTATATTACCTGAGAAATGCTTATAATTCGAAATTATTTCACTCATTGACTTACTCATCATTTACTGAGCACCTGTTATATCCCAGACATTGTGCTAGGCATTAGGAACATTGACTCTGGTTTTAGGAATTTGAGGGAAAAGGTGAAGGTGGATAAACAAACAACCATATTGCAGTCTTATGATTTCTTTCATCAGAATATCCACAGCATATTCTAGGGGCACATTCAGGGCAACCAATAGACGAGTAAGGAGTGCTTTTTTAAAAGACACAGTGGCTCACCTGAGCCTCAGGAATGAGTACAGAGAAGGAAGGAGAGTGCTTTTTCCCGAGAGAGCAATGGGTAACAACCATGGGGAGTGTGAATGCATGCAGCCTATTTATTAACCAGTGGGCTAGAGTGTCAGGTGTGCAGAAGGGAAGGTGGGGCAGGTATGTAGCAGAGGCCAAATCATAAGGGTCTTTCAACCCTGTGCTAAGGAGGTTGGGTTTTTATCTTTTAGGTGGTAGAAATGAAGAATCTTAACGTAGGGGAGTGATATGATCAGATTTGCATTTCAGAAAAATCTCAGTGGTAGCAAGTAAAAGGGTAAGAAGTCTGGAGCCACAGTAATTATCCAAGGTAGAGGTGATGAGGTTAGGGACCTTGGGCATGCAGAGGAGGGCACAGATTCCAAAGACCTTTGGATGTCTGAGAGAAGCAAGTAGAAGAAAGGAAGAAATTGGTGTTTACATTGTATTTACAGAGCCCCAGTGGGCTGCCGTCTATGGGGTCGCACAGAGTCGGACACGACTGAAGCGACTTAGCAGCAGCAGCAGTGCCCTAAAACATGGATTGTATGTAGTGGAGTCATGTTTCTCCTAGGCATCTAGAGTGGTACTAGCTGTATATCCTATTTGCGAGAACTGAGAAGACAGTCACCCAGGTCATTTTCTGTGACCTCAATCTCTTGCAGAACCTCTGTTGAAAAGCCTGAATGCTTTCACAGCCGGGCAAGGCAGGTGGCATTAGCTTGTACTTAAACAGATGAGGATGGGCAAGCTCAGCGAGGCTAAATGATTTGCCCCGGCTCACAGCAATAGTGTTTAAACCCAGATGACACGTTTTGCTCTGTCCCAGGTATCTCACACCTTGTTTCTTACAGTCCAGAAAGGTGTACGTCAGCACTTAGCGTAGTGCCTGACACAGAGAGTGTTGAGTGAGTGCCGCTTTTTTCTCTTCTCTTCTTCTTTGTCCATACTACATGTTGGGGACATACTAAGTAATTATCAAATGAGAAGTTACCAATAGCTATCATGTACATGTTTTCATTTGCTCCTAAAATCAGAATAAAAAGAAAAAATCAAAAGTAAAAGCGAAGAAAATCCAGCAAGGAGAGGAGGAGGAGGAGGAGTCCAGTGGTGAAAGAGAAGTGGCCCCAGTCGCTGGTGCAGGCAGACTGAACCTGCACAGAGGGGACACTCAGTGCCCCTCCCCCCCGGGTGCTCAGAGTTTGCCGTTAGCTGCAAGTGGAGCGGCAGGAGAAGACCGAGTCTCTTCACCCTTCAGCTCTTCCAGTTGGAAGAGGGTCAGCAGTAGTGAGTCAGACTATTCTGATGCTGAAGGAGGCATGCAGAATAAAGTGAGGTAGTAGTATTTTGTTATATTTTTATGCTTTATATTCTGAATTGAGTGTATAAGCTCATAACCTTAAAGTCTATTGCACATGCTGTAACTTGAAGATTCTCATTTATGTGGGATTTTGCGTTACTCTGCAGTTTTTGCATTGTTCTCTCCTCTGCCTTTGTCCATGTGGTTCCTCTGCCTGGGTTTATTCTTTCTTTTCCTTGTTTTGCCTCTTGCCTTATTAACCACTACTCATCTTGTATGTGAGCTCAACAGTCACGCTCTGAGAAGCCTTTTCTGCCTCCCTATGCCAGTCACTCCCTTACGTGACTCGTCTCTGATTACTGTGCTAAGGTCTCTTTAACTGTCTTTCTTTGCCATAATAAGCTTGTCAAGGGCAGGAGCTTTGTTTCTGGCTGCCAGCCTCAGCACAGTGCCTGGCACATACTTAGGTATTCTCAGTACCTGTCTGTTGGATGAATGGGTACTCTGGAGTATCTCATATTGTATACTAATTTCCTAATATCAAAATGTTGCCCTCTTATTTGCTAGCTAGTAGTTTTTTTTTTTAACTATCAACCTTATTAACTTGTTTTGTAAACAAATTGCTTTAACATGTTTTGACCACATTTTGAAGTAATTTAAAAAATATGTTAGCATCTTTCAGACTTATGTGGAGTGGAATGCTGAATTTCTCACTGTATCATTTGAGTTGCCTGTAAAAAATAGTGTTTCATGCTCATGTTTTTAAAAGCAGTTAAAAGACTTTTTTCTTCCTTCTTTTGGTTGTTAAAGGTCTTACCAAGCCAGAGTTCGCCAAGGAGCATTAGCGTGTTTTCTTTCTACTATAAAATCAATAGAAAAAAGAGTTCTCTATGGCTACTGGTCAGCCTTTGTTCCTGATACACCAGAGCTTGGAAGCCCACAGTCTGTGTCCCTGATGACTCTTACGCTAAAAGATCCTTCTCCAAAGGTAAGAGCGTTTAAATTCTAAGTGTTACAACTAGGACGACTTCACAAGTCTTTGTTGTTCCCTCTGCCCCATCTGATCGCATCAGAACAAGGCTCTTACTAATACTGACCCAAGTCCTGACTTGAGAAGCACTCGATGGGCAGGGGGATAGGAGGATAGGGCTTACGTGGCTGTCAGGTTGAGGGAGACCACGCTGCGGCCTCCTGCCCCAGGGCTGGCTTGCGGCATGAGCACGCTGCGTTGCTGCTTCAGTGTCCTCTCTGAACTGCACTGAAGCAGCTGTGCGTCCGTTTCTTTTATGATAGTGTTGCCATGGTGTTTACAATAGAAAAAAAATTCAAAATGGCTTAAATACACACTGGAATATCATGATATATAGTGGTTATGAAAGATATGTAAGGCTGCGGAATGTGGATGATGTTTTATGAAAGTATTGATAGAGAATTTTATGATCCCAACGTGGTTTTTTTTCTTCCTACTTTTCTGTATTTTTCAAATCATAGTAATAAATAGTAATACATAGTCTAATGAGAAAAACTTGTTTTTAAAAAAGAAGAAAAAATAACTTGGCAGTCGTGGATAGCTACAGCAAGGTAGCTGTGGCTGATCAGATATTTGCCTCTTCTTGGATATGTTAACTCTTCTCCGGAAGTTAGCTTTTTACCCAAATAAGGAAAGTAGTCTGCTGTTTAGATTCCCCTTAACGATAATGAACATTAAAAAGTCATGCTGAATGGTATCTCATGTCCTCAGGTAACCAACCTACTTTCTCAAAGTAAATAGTTTTAATGAGGTCAATAGTATTATTTCTTTTCTGTTTTTAGAATTTTTCCCTTAAAAGCAAGGAGGAAGGCTAGCAATTCATAATGCATTGGAACTCCCTTTGATCATCTCCTTGATTAGCTGATTACTATATAAGGAAACTTCTAAAGGACCCTTCGACATTTTTCATAGAGTGAAGAAAAATAAACTAGCCTCAATTATGAGCACAAAAAATGTTTTATAGGGTAATTTCAGATACTCTCTATACTAAATAGTTAAACTGGTAAAAATGTTTCCAACTGACTGAATCATAAACAAATGAGAACCTGGGAGGAAAATGGAAAATGATGGTGGCAAATAAATAACTAATGAGGACAGTCTAGTAATTGGAAGGAAAACTGCTATAAAAATTGAAAAAATATATATATGTATTTATATTTTTGAAGACCCTCCAGCTGAACAGAACTGCAGTAAATATCTGAGAATATGCAGAAGAAAGTAGGTTGACATAATTTTCATGATATTTATATCTTTTTTATTTTTGAAATGTTTAATGATGTTAAGAAGTGTTTTATCGGTGAGAGAGGCTTTTTAGAAAGACTGCTAGAAAGTTATGTGTGAAAATTAAAAGTACCTAGTTCATGTCACTGGAGTGGAATAGCATTTTGGATTGATCAGAGCTAGGTTTAAAGGTGCAGCCATGTGTAAAAGCTGAGTGGTCGTTTTCTCGGGTGCTTGTTGAGTATGGAGTTGGGGAGCATAGACTGAGGTTTCCCTTAGCCAGGATGAAACGTGACAGGACAGTAGTGTCATAGCTTCTCCTCAAGTGCACACTGATGATGGTTTGGAGGTCATGGCAGCTCTGGTATAAACCTGTGGTGCATTCAGTTGGAAGCACAGTCGTCACTGACATACTGAGAAATTTTTTATGTATAATTTTATTTATTTACTTTGGCTGTACTGGACCTTCTTTGCTTTGTGGGCTCTTCTCTAGCTGCGCTGAGTGGGGGCTCTTCTCTAGTTGCGGTGCGCAGGTGGCGTCTCTTGTTGCGGAGCATGGGCTCTAGGGTGCAGGCTCGACAATGTGGTGCACAGGCTTAGTTGCTCTGCACAGGGGTGGGGTCATACGGGGCCAGGATGTGGACCAGACTGTGTCCCCTGCATTGGCAGGTGGGTGCTTTACCACTGAGCCACCAGGGAAGCCCCTCACTGACATTCTTTTGTTTTCATCTGTGATAGTTAGAAATGCTTTTTCCCAGTTAGGAAGCAAAGTTAATTGAGCTGAAAACTTTTTATTTTGAATATTAGTTTCTTTTTACGGCTTGGCTTTTAATTTTGTTTGGTTGGCAAGCTCTTAAAATTGTAGATTTTAATTACATTTTATAGAAATGGCAGTTTCTTTAGCATAACATCTACCTTTTTCAGTTAAGACCAGCCAGTGGTCTAATCAGAGGGTTGGCAGACTATGGCCAATGGGCTGAATCTGGCTCACTACCAGATTTTGTATGATCTATGAGTTAAGTGGTTTTTAATGCTTTAATTTTTTTTTAATAAAAAGAATATTTTGTGACATGCAAAAATTATATGAAATTTAGATTTCACTGTCGAAAAGAAAAATTTTATTTGAAAACAGAAACATTTATTTATTTATACAGCATCTGTGCTGCCATAGCAGAGTTGAGTGGTTGCAACAAAGACTCTGTGGTGTGCAAAATCTAGAATATAAAATTTGTACTACTGGCCCTTTACAGAAGAGTTTTGGTAACCCCTTATCTAAGTTCTTGGATCAGCTGACTTGTGCTTGAGATCTCTCTCTCCACCCCACCCCACCCCCACACACACACCACACACATACACACACACACCACTGTCCTCATACATTGTCAACTTCCTAACTTTCTTAAGTGATTATGCTTAATTCCAAAGATTCATTCTGCTGTACTATAAATTTGTTCTCACAAAAACTTTGGTTTTTTTGTTTATGATTCTACTCTCTAAAAGGCATGTAGAAATGATTTGTTTCAACTTAACTCCTGAACAACAACAGCAATTTGGAGATAACACAGTTGAAGATTTTCTGGAAAACCTTTTTCACACCAAACTCCGATGTGCTTCTTACTGAGTAAATATTTAGATTAGATCCTAAAGTTATAATGTTGATTCCTTGCTTTTTAAAAGTCTTTTCAATTGGCCTTTTGGGGTGAGCTGACCAAAGACAGTACAGTAGTGTTTCATTAGTAGTCCTGCATTTATCACCTACATTCCATTTTGGTTAAATTTGGCTTTCTTTCCATTTATTTTTTCCTTTCTGATTTTTAATGCCGCAGAATTGTCAGAGTACCAATTAAAAGTAATTAAGCTTATAAAGAAAATCTTGATTCAAAGGCACTATTCCTGACAGATAACAGCAGTCCACTGACAGAGGTGCCCGTATTTTCCTTTCCATCCATAAGGTTATATTTAATAGTATTTCTTTGAGTATCAAAGGTTTTTATTGGAGCTAGTGTTATTTTCTGTACCTAAGAATATTTTTGAAAGTTGGTCACTAATGGTGTCTGCCAAGCTGAGTATGCATGGAGTTCCAAAGATCCTATTTAATTGACACTGAGCGCTCATGGATGCTTTAGGGTAGAATGTAAAGCAGAATGTCCTCAGGAACTTTGATGTAAAACAGATCGTAGATGGGTCTATCTTTTTCCACCCCACAGGCTGTTGACTTATCTCTTGTCCGTTGGCTTTATGCTCGACTAAACTAGGCTTCTCGTCCTTAAGTTATTTTCATGCTCGTGATTTTAGGTTTCTATACTATGGTATAGCTTAGACTTATTCCCTATAGTAAGAAAACCTAAGAGCAATGTGATTTAAAGTTCTTTGTTTTTTTTTAAGTGAGGGTAGGGAATGACGGTGCAAGTGCCTTAGTCCACAGCTACTTTTAGGACGTGATAGAAATCACATTGCCTTTATTCGTCTAATTAAAATTATCTAAATACTTTGAAAATGAAAAGTATATATAGGAAGAAGGGGATTTGACTCCTGATTTTTAACTCACTGAAGTGAATCCTTCTGAAATTTCAGACACGTGCCTGTGCCCTGCAAGTTTTATCTGCCATCTTGGAAGGCTCAAAGCAGTTTCTTTCCGTTGCTGAAGATACCAGTGACCACAAAAGGGCTTTCACTCCCTTTTCCGTAATGATCGCTTCCAGCATTAAAGAGTTGCACAGATGTCTTTTGTTAGCTTTGGTGGCAGAATCATCCTCACAGACCCTCACTCAGATCATTAAGGTAAATGTGCCAAGATATCAGTGAGTTGGCAGAGGCACTTTCTCTACTTCAGTTTTGTGTAATGTTTATATTGCCCACAAATAAATTGACTTAAGAATATAAGTAATTTTATTAAAGATAACCTGATTGGAAGTCTGTTCTTCCTACTTGTCTGATCACAGCTATATGTGATCTTTGTATATGTGATCTCTTTGTATGGCCAAATAAATGATTTACTAAGACAGTTCCTTTTAAGTTGTACCAAGTGCCCTTTTCCCTTTAAAAAGGGAAAAGAAAAAAAAGACTGATTTTCAAATGAATGTAAAGACTTTGTTTTTTAATTAAATGCTTTAAATTTTGTCTCTGTGCTGCAGCTTAATCAGGCCCATTAATGAGCTACTCTTTGTGTTTTGTAGTGTCTTGCAAACTTGGTATCAAATTCACCTTATAACCGTCTGAAACTCAGCCTGCTGACCAAAGTCTGGAACCAGATAAAACCTTATATCCGCCACAAAGGTTGGTGGTAGTTTGATTGCTTCTTTATATCAATAAAATCTAGATTACTAGTTTAAAATATTCAGAACATTTTTATAACACTAAGATAATTCTGTTTATTATCCTCAAACTTTGAGGGGAACCAGCTATCGCCAGAACCCTACTTTTGATAAGAAATAACTTGGAGAATCAGCTGTTAAGTTCAATGCCTTTTCAATGCATCAGTGCAGTGACTGGAGTATCCCTTTACAATTAAGACCGAGCAAATCGTAGGGGTTCTGCTCTAGTGGGGCTTCCCTCGTGGCTCAGCTGGTAAAGAATCTGCCCACGATGTGGGAGACCTGGGTTCAGTCCCTGGGTTGGGAAGATCCCCTGGAGAAGGGAAAGGCAACCCATTCCAGTATTCTGGCCTGGAGAATCCCATGGACTATATATATAGTCCATGGGAGTCGCAAGAGTTGGACACAACTGACGACTTTGACTTCACTTCTTCACTTCTGCTTTGGTATATAATAATTCATAGTCTTTAGATATAAGTAGAAAATGGATAGACATATAGACATTTTCCTCTTTTTGGAAAGAAGTGGAATATAAAACCTAGTTTTGCTATCAGGATAATGTTGGCCTGATACAGTGAATGTGGAAGCATTTCTTCCTCTTCAATTTTTAGAATAGTTTGAGAAGGAGTGGTATTAAGTCTTCTTTAAATGTTTGGTAGAATTTACCTCACCCTTGAAGCCATCTGCTCCTGGGCTTTTGTTTTGGATGGAATTTTTTGATCAGTGATTTGATTTCAGTACTAGTAATTGGTCCCTGAATGTTTTTAGAAATTTATCCATTTCTTCTTGGTTGTCCAATTTGTTGGCATAGAACTGTTTGTAGTAATCTCTTGTAAATCCTTTGTGGTGTTGGTTGTATCTTCTCTTTCATTTCTAATTTTACAGATTTCGGTTCAGTTCAGTCATGTCTGACTCTTTGCAATTTGGGCCCTTTTATTCAGACTCTTTTATTGATTTGGACCCTCTATTTTTCTTGATGAGTCTGGCTAAAGGTTTTTCAATTTTGTTTATCTTTTTGAGAACCAGTTTTTGGTTTCATTGATATTTTCTATTGTTTTTGTGTGTGTGTGTGTATCATTTTATTTATTTTTACTCTGATCTTTATTTTCCCTTTGAGTTTGTTTTTCTTTTTTTAGTTCCTTTAGGTATGAGGTTAAATGGTTTGTTTGAGATTTCTCTTACTTTCTGAGGTAGGCCTGTATTGCTATGAATTTCTCTTTTAGAACAGCCTTTTCTTTACGCAGTAGATTTTGAAACACTGTGTTTGCATTTTCATTTGTCTCAAGGTTTTCCTTTTTGATTTTTTTCAGTGACCTATTGGTTGTTTAGTGGCATGTTGTTTAGACTCTACTTGTTTGTGTTTTTCTAGTAGTTGATTTCTTGTCTCATAGGATTTTAGTCGGAAAAGATGCTTGATATGATTTCAGTCTTATTAAACTTATTGAGACCTGTGTTATTTTGCCTAATCCTCTGTTTGTATGTATCAGGTAGAGCAGCTGCATCTCCTGTTCTTGGTAGAGTGGCTAAGTGTAGAAGGTGAACTCTGAGGCCCGGGAGTGTGGTTCCCCCAGGTCACCAGAGCCCAGTGCTCCAGGAGTGTCCCTGTGTGCGTGGCGCCTGCCCTTCTGTTGCTCCTGGGCCGTGCTTTCTGCAGGTGTGGTAGTGTATGGGGTTGGCTCCCAGTGCAGCTGGCTGTAACTGGGAACTGAATTAGACGAGCATGTGTTGGGTGGGATCCACAGATCCATGCTAATAAATTAAATGGCAAGAGTCAGAACAGGGACTTGCCGGTGCCTGGCTAAGTAGAGAGAGCAAGAGAGACGGGGGGAAAAAAAAATTTTTTTTAAGTGGCGCTCTCTAGCTTCTCAGAAACCCTCAGGCGCATGCTTTATTAGTAGTCAGTGAATCTCCTTCTTTGATCAGCTTCTTTTCAAACTGCTGTCTGTGTGCCATAACCTGGAGCCAGTGAGTTTTTGTGCACAGCCTTTTGGAGTGGATTCACAATTCTCTACAGCCCTCCGACTCTCTCTCAGGTGTAACCCCCACTGGTTTATGGGGGAATCATCTTCCTGGTGCAGGTCCCCTGGGCTGGGGAGCCCAACATTGGGTTCAGAACCCTCACTCCTCAGGAGGACCTCTAAGGCTGTGAAATCCCTCCTGCCTATGGTTTGTAGCACTCAAGGGGTGTAGGTCCCTCTCAGACCATGTCTCTGCCCCTCCTACTTGTCTCAATATGGCTTTAAAAAAAATTTAGTTGTGGAAAATTTTTTCTGCTGGTCATCAGGTCGTTCTCTGAGATGGTAGCTCTACTTGACTGTAATTTTCCTCTCTATGAGAAGAGAGCCTACTGTGCCATCTTGTCCTGTCCCCTCACGTTAGCCTTTTGGACTCTACAGTGGCCCACCACTCTTTTTCTTTCTTTCATGATTGATTTTGGAAGGGTCTAAGCCAGTTGTCTTTTTTTTTTTTGGCTGCACTGGGTCTTCTTTGTGGTATGCAGGGGCATCTCCCTAGTTGCTCGAGTCACATGGGACCTTAGTTCCCCAACCAGGGGTCTAACCCGTGTCCCCACATTGGAAGGTGGATTCTTAACCACTGGAACACCTGGGAAGTCCTACCAGTTGTTACAGTATGTCTCACCCTCAATTTGTGGGATATTTTCCTTATGATATTGTTTAACTTATACATGTGTTTCCTGTAAACTGGAAGTTCTGTCTAGAGGTTTAATTAGATTCAGGTTAAACAAGAAAGTCATAATTCTTAATTGCCTGCACGGATAATTATGATCTCTGTGGTCACCGTTCCCATGGTGATAGGTTCTTACTGTTCCCTTTGACAGACGTTAATGTTCGTGTGTCAAGTCTCACACTGTTGGGAGCAATAGTGTCCACTCACGCACCTTTACCTGAAGTCCAGCTACTTCTACAACAGCCCTGTTCTTCCGGACTCAGCGGCAGCAGCTCAGCCACTCCTCACCTCAGTCCTCCTGAATGGTGGAAGAAGGCCCCTTCAGGACCCTTTGTAGAAGAAGGAGCTGTTAGCTCACCAAAGTTGTCTTCAGAGCCCTGCTGGCTCATTCGACTTTGCATTTCCATTGTTGTTCTACCCAGGGAGGATTCCTGTTCAGGTAGCGATGCTGGTTCTGCAGGAGGAAGCATCTATGAGCCATTCCCCATGCGGTTGGAGGCCTTGCAGGTAGGAGGTTTCATTTCCTCTTCTCTGAAATGGAAGTAATCATTCTTTTTCACGGGGCTTACCTGGTGGCTCAGCAGTAAAGAATCTGCCTGCAGTGCAGGAGTCACAGGAGACACAGGTTTGATCCCTGGGTTGGGAAGAGTCCCTGGAGGAGGGCATGGCAACCCACTCTAGTATTCTCATCTGGAGAATCCCTTGGACAGAGGAGCCGGTCACAAAGAGTCAGACACAACTGAAGTGACCTAGCACGCGCGCGCACACACACACACACACACACACACACACACACATTCTTTCTTCACAGCGTGATTACTTCATGAGGAGTAAGTCTGAAAATAATGTAAAACCAAGCCATGTGTCATTGGTATTAGTGGGAATTGTGCGTGAATTCACGTTTTAGGTGTGAATGCTTTGTTGTTTTGTTGTGGGGGGTAGGTGGAGGGGCTTGGTTGTAAAATGTCAGATTCATCCATTGCCAGCCATTTTAGTCATCTCAGGTATTATATGGCCAATCGGTGTTATAGATTATATAATAATTCTGAAAGAAATTATAGAGTTTATCTTTGATATCTACATTTGAAAATTAAAATAAATGTTTAGTTCTCTTTGGTCTTATATCTGCTTCAGTTCAGTTCAGTCACTCAGTCGTGTCCGACTCTTTGCGACCCCATGAATTGCAGCACACCAGGTCTCCCTGTCCATCACCAACTCCTGGAGTTCACTCAAACTCACGTCCATCGAGTCTGTGATGTCATCCAGCCATCTCATCCTCTGTCGTCCCTTCTCCTCCTGCCCCCAATCCCTCCCAACATCAGAGTCTTTTCCAATGAGTCAACTCTTCGCATGAGGTGGCCCAAGTACTGGAGTTTCAGCTTTAGCATCATTCCTTCCAAAGAAATCCCAGAGCTGATCTCCTTCAGAATGGACTGGTTGGATCTCCTTGCAGTCCAAGGGACTCTCAAGAGTCTTCTCCAACACCACAGTTCAAAAGCATCAATTCTTTGGCGCTCAGCCTTCTTCACAGTCCAACTCTCACATCCATACATGACCACAGGAAAAACCATAGCCTTGACTAGACGGACCTTTGTTGGCAAACCTGTGTCTTAGGTCATACCTGAATACAGAAAAAACAAATACTTTAATCTAGGGTGGTTCTCTTCCTTTGAAGGAATAAATGTTTTGTTGTATCTGCTTACTTTAATCTAGGGTGGTTCTCTTCCTTTGAAGGAATAAATGTTTTGTTGTATCTGCTTAGAGACAACAAAATATTTTGTTATATCTGCTTTATTAGTAGACACCCTTAAGTGTTTGTTTAATCTTATTAATTAGGCACTTATTTTGCCTAATCCTCTGTTTGTATGTATCAGGTAGAGCAGCTGCATCTCCTGTTCTTGGTAGAGCAGCTAAGTGTAGAAGGTGAACTCTGAGGCCCGGGAGTGTGGTTCCCCCAGGTCACCAGAGCCCAGTGCTCCAGGAGTGTCCCTGTGTGCGTGGCGCCTGCCCTTCTGTTGCTCCTGGGCCGTGCTTTCTGCAGGTGTGGTAGTGTATGGGGTTGGCTCCCAGTGCAGCTGGCTGTAACTGGGAACTGAATATTAAAGTGTTGGTTTTTTCTGTATTCAGGTATGACCTAAGACACAGGTTTGGTCTTGGTGTCTGCTGCTAATTATCTGATTGATATTATACATGTCCTTTAACCTCTTAGGGTTTCCCTTGGTGGTTCAGTTGGTAAAGAATCTGCCTGCAGTGCAGGAGACCTGGGTTCAATCTCTGGGTCAGGAAGATCCCCTGGAGAAGGGAATGGCAGCCACTCCAGTATTCTTGCCTGAAGAATTCCATGGACAGAGGAGTCTGGTGGGCTACAGTCCATGGGGTCACAAAGAGTTGGACACAACTGAGCGACTAATGCACAACACTTTAACCTCTTAAACTTTTTCAGTCATAGTTTCTTCAGCTAGACTATTTAGTTAATACCACCTTTGAAAAATTGTTCCCGGCTTAAGTGAGACAATAATGATAATCTTAAACACATTTTGTAGATTATAAAGCACCATAAAATTATATGATAGCACTTAGTTGATTTTTAGTCATAAAATAAAGATTATGGTTGTTTTTCATGTTATTCAACATCAGGTTTAAGCCCCTTGTTGAGTGTGAGTGATTTCTGAAATACTGGAACACTTTTGGATCTTGTAGTCCTGCATTCCGTTCTCAGGGTTAATCCCGTTTTCCTTGCAGGTGTTGGCTCATCTGGCAAGGGGCTACTTTTCGATGACACAGGTCTACTTGATGGAGCTTGGAGAGGTGATTTGCAAGTGCCTGGGGGAGGCAGATCCATCTATCCAGCTTCATGGAGCAAAGGTAATTTTCATTAAAAGCCACGTGCTTTTCTCTTTTCCTCCTTTTAGGTTCTATCCTCTGCCACATGTCCATGAGTTCTGAGTTTCTTTAGGACGTTTCAGGGAGGGAAGTGATACGTTCTTCTATTTTCAGCTCTACATATAAACCAAAAAAATTGATTTGGTAATAAATTAATGAAATATACTTGGTGATTTTGCTCCTGTTGAGAATGCCTCTGAGATGGGAGTTGCTGAGGAAAGAAAGAAAAGCAATTGGAAATTATTTTTCCCCTTGATTTGAAGTAGTCTGTAAATTGAAGTTGCTTTTTACCTCCATGGTTCTAATATTCATCTCTGAGAATCTGTTTCTTTTATCTTGGCAGCTTCTGGAAGAACTGGGTACCAGCTTAATACACCAGTATAAACCAGATTCTTCCGTAGCACCTGATCAGAGAGTTCCAGTCCCCTTGGTAAGTAAATGTGTATTCATGGTTTTCTCTTTTCTTAGTGCTTCATTCAGTTTTATTTTGAGGTTCAGTGATGGTTTCTTTCGGTATCAGAAAGTATCAGAGAGTTTGGTTTCTTTCAGTACCGGAAATTATGGTTTATAATTTAGGATGAGTAGGTTTTATTTGCATTTCGTTTGCAGTTCAATGTGTTTAATGTGTAACATAGAGCCAGCAATGGAAGAACCAGTTTTGTTGCACAAAACCTAATTCTGTTACTCATTATGCCCAAGAGACACTAGGATGCTGGGAAGAGCCCAGGATTTGGAATACCAGGTCATGAGATTAAACCACTTAATGAATATTATGAACATAATTTCCATGTTATAAAGCGGAATAAAAATCCTTGACTCATTGGACTTTTGGAAGATTGAATGAGGTGTGAAAACTGCCAGATAGATGTTCAATGAATCTTAATTTCCTTAACCCCTTCACTGCCAGCCCCTTTCCCCATTATTTCCATTAGATTTTGTGACTTAGATTCTTTGTGTTCCCTCCACACTGTGCCAGTTATTCTCTGGAGGAGGAACACGTGAGCCCACCAGAGAAACCTTCTACATAGTGCCAAAAGCAGAGTCAGCTCTACACGAGTGAGGTTTTCTCCCTCTGCCCTCCTCGGCCTGCCCGTTCCTTTTCTCTTCACTGTTTCCGCATCCTTGCAGGGAATTAAGAATGTCTAGCCCTAGTCCTTCCCTAGACAGTCACTAAAACTGAAGTGTCACCATTTGCAGGGAGTTGTGTTGGGCTTCGCCATCAGACAGACCTGGGTTTAATCCAGACTCGTTCTCTTGCTCCATGTGACTTTGGGCAAGACTCTTAACCGCTCACACTTCGGTATTATTTCATATGCCAAAAAGGGATAGACTTTCTGTATTACTGATGTACTGTTGACTGATATTATCCTAAACACTTAGTAGCTTAAAGCCATATCCTACATTTATTCTCTCACATAGTTTCTGTGGGCCAGGGATTGGGGGCAGCTTACCTGATGGTTCTGGCTGAGGTCTCATGAGGTTACAGCCAGCTGCTGGCAGGGGCTGCAGTCATCCGAATTTGACGAAGATGGGTGGCACCTCTCCTGCGGTGTCTCACTCAGCCACATACCTTGCAGGTTAGCGCTGCCTGGTGGCAGATCTCACTCGCTCCCTCCCCTTGAGGACCTCCCTAGGGACCTGCTGGAGTCTTCTCTGTACAAGGCAGCCGGCCACCCTTGTTCAGTTGCTAAGTCGTGTCTCACTTTTTGTGACCCTAAGGACTGTAGCCCGCCAGGCTCCTCTGTCTGTGGGATTTCCCAGGCAAGAATACTGGAGTGGGTTGCCATTTCCTACTCCAGGGTATCTTCCTGACCCAGGGGTTGAACCCACGTTTCCTGCATCTCCTACAGTGGGTTCTTCACCACCGAGCCACAGGGAATGCCCTGGCCACCATTATAGCAGTTTAATTAAGAGAGAGCAAGATAGAGCTATAGGATTTTTACGATCTAGCTTTGGAAGTTCCTCACTGATCAGCCCAAGTCAGTGTGGAAGGGGATGGCCTCCTAAACATCAGGAGGTGAGGATCCTTGGGGGCCAGCTGGAAGGCTGGCAGCCACAGCTGTCTGTCATCTTCTGGTTTGGGGCAAGAGGGCCCAGATTGGGGGTCTGGGTGACAGGATTGTGGAGGTGAAAGAACTGGCACATGGGTACATGGCAAAATTTAGGACTAGGTCCATGGGGAGGAAATGGAGACACCAAAACCCCAGACAGATTTGCATCTGGGGCGTGATTCTTCAGGGCTTTTAAAGGCATAAGAAGGAAACTGTTAAAGGCACTTGCAGATGCCTCCCTTGAGGGGCACTGAAGTGAGAACATCTTCCAAGTGCTCAAAACAGAGCTTTTTGTTCAGTTGAAGAATCTCCACTGTGCACCGGGCGCTGTGCTGGAGACTTCACACACAGTCTCACATTTTATTATCACACAAGCTCAGCCAAGTAGACGCCTTTGCCCTGCGTGTACTGAAGAGGAACCAAAACTTAGGTTCAGCGACCACCCAAGGCTGCAGAGACGGGAAGCAGCGGCTGGAGGCCTCAGCCCCCAGCTCTGCCTCTGGATCCAGCACACGGCCTCTGGGCCACCCTGGAGCTCCGACCCTGTGCCCACCGAGGGCAGCTAGAACGAGCGCCTGGCTGCGGGTCGGTTGATCTGATTCTAGTCCAGCCCTGCTGCCCACGAGCAGGTTACCTCTTTGTGCCTCAGTTTCCCGTGTGAAAATGGAGGTAATGATATAGTCTTCATTTAGTGGGGCTGAAATTAAAGAGTTCATGGGGGCACTTCCTGGTGGTCCAGTGGCTAAGACTCCATGCTCCCAGTGCAGGGGGCCTGGGTTTGATGCCTGGTCAGAGCACTAGATCCCACATGCCGCAGCTAAGAGTTCACATGCCACGAGCGAGAGAAGATCCCAGGTGCCTCAGCTAAGACTCAGTACAGCCCAAATAAATAAATAAATGTTTTTTAAACATGCAGTGCATTGATACGTGGAAAGCACGCAGCGCAGCACCCGGCGTTGGGAAGCTCTGTAGAGTATAAGCTGTTGCTGTCCTCTTCTTGTCCCCATTACTACCGTCACTGTTGCTGCCTCACTGTACCAGACCGTGGAAGCGTTTAATTAGTTGCTTTCTGAAGTTCCTTTCGTTGCTGTTAGGAAGTACTAGTGAAAGTGTTTGCAGCGAGCGACTGCTTTAAGGAAAACGCGCCGTCACTGGTCCCTGGCCGTAGTGTGAGCAGCGTGCTGGCTCCACTGTCATCTCCCGGGCCGCACTTACAGCTCTACCTGTTCCAGGTGGTGACGTTCTGGACCGCGATGCTCAACGGTCCTTTACCCAGAGCCCTGCAGAACGCAGAGCATCCGACGCTGCAGGCCAGCGCCTGTGACGCCCTGTCTTCCATCTTGCCGGAAGCCTTCGGCAGTCTGCCGGTAACCTTCAGGGTGTTTTCTCATCTTTAATTTGTGATGCTAAGCATGAGAGCTTGAGTTTGATTTTGACTCTTTTGAACCAGTATTCATCATCTCTGAGGAAAAGGTGCATGTTCTACCTGAGTATAGGGTGAGGGCAAAGGAGAACAGCACTGAAATCTTAATGTCTCAGGGGAGCTTTTCCTCCCTGTGCTTAGAAGGCAGGATTGGGGGTGGGGGGAGGGAGAGTAGCAGAGGCTTTGAACTCATATTTTAGGATTTCAAATCTATAAGTTAGAAAATCCTAGCTCTTTGGATTTGAATCCTAGTTGGTTTAAATCCTAGTAGCTCTTCTGCCTTCTAGCTCTTTAGTTATCTTAACTTTTATAAAATTTAGTTTTATCACCTATAAGATGGAAATGATATGTGTGATAATGTGAAGCATGTGAAAATGCTTACTTTGGTGCCCAATACATGTTGTGTTTAGACTGCTGCTTCCTTTAGCCCTTAATGGCATTTGCATCCCTTCTTATTTATATAAATTAGTTTTTATAAGGAAGGCAGCATGATTAAAGTAGGAGAACAAAATGACCTGATTCCCACGGTGGCAGAGGTTACATGTAGTCACGAGGCTGTGTGATGCCTGTCTCCAGTGGGTCCTCTGATGTTAACTGGATCTGAGTTGAACCTTTGTTCTCTGCCAAGTTAGCCTCAAAGACTCAGT
The DNA here is from genome assembly GCF_027580195.1 of Bos mutus. Taxonomy (NCBI): domain Eukaryota; kingdom Metazoa; phylum Chordata; class Mammalia; order Artiodactyla; family Bovidae; genus Bos; species Bos mutus. Next base: position 47,961,530 of record NC_091635.1, read on the forward strand.
TGTGTTCACCTCCCTGACTGTGGATTCAACACAGACATGTCACAGTCACTTGTCGAAGGCAGTGGCTCACAACTATTTCACTCACGCTTTTGCGTGGCCTCCCTTTCTTATTGCAGAGTGACAGGCAGATCCTGTGCATCACGATGCTGCTGGGGCTGAACGACAGCAAGAACCGTTTAGTGAAAGCTGCCACCTCGAGAGCCCTCGGGGTCTATGTGCTTTTTCCTTGTCTCAGACAGGTCAGTGAGCCCACATAACTCCACCGTGCCACTTTATAGTCATTTTATTACTCTTTGTGATGATATAGAGCTCCTGAAGTGGACAGTAAAGGCGATTAAATTGGTTTGGAATCTGGTTTCCTTAATTGCTACTAAAATATGCTAATGTCTATAAGAGTTGACTCATTGGAAAAGACTCTGATGCTGGAAGGGATTGGGGGCAGGAGGAGAAGGGGACGACAGAGGATGAGATGGCTGGATGGCATCACTGACTCGATGGACGTGAGTCTGAGTGAACTCCGGGAGTTGGTGATGGACCGGGAGGCTTGGCGTGCTGCGATTCATGGGGTCGCAAAGAGTCGGACATGACTGAGCAACTGAACTGAACTGAACTGATAGTTCATTTAACTATTTTGCACTCTGACCAGGACCCTAGGCCAGTGAATGTTTAAAGTAATATACAGTGAAAAAAAGAAGTGAAATGGGACATTACCATACAATAGTAATAATTTAGAAAATTAATAAAATTTTAATACAAAGAAACAAATTTCTCCTTCACTTTTATTTGTGACCTTTACCTCACTGAGAAGTGTGTAAGTGAACAGGATGTGCTTACAAGTGTGTTGCATTGTTCACATCTTTTCCCAAGGTGATCATTAAGCCAAGCGCAGGATTCAGAGATAATTGTCACAGGCCAGGTTATAAGATGTTTGCAAGAGCAAAATCTGTAGTCTCCTTGAGTGTGTATCGCATGTATCAGAATCATGGGAGACCTTCCCGTAGAATTTTAATGAGTGTCTAAATTTCATATAAGAAAACAGTAAATTGATTAAATGAATTTTGATTTAAAAATACAAGTTTGTGGTAAAGGCTTATATAGCTTTATCTGAAAACAAATTTGAGAACTTTGAAGGCAGCAGTGTGAACTCTTAAGGTGACTACAGTGTTCTGTTTTGTTTACCTCACAGGATGTCATATTTGTTGCAGACACAGCCAATGCAATATTGATGTCACTTCAGGACAAGTCTCCTAATGTCCGGGCCAAAGCAGCCTGGTCCCTCGGCAACCTGACCGACACTCTGATTGTCAACATGTAGGTGACTCAGCTCATTGTCTCTGGTTGACTGCCAAGGCCAAGGTCCCAAGAGGACATCTTTGATCCTACTAGAAAGGAATTAGCAGTAATTCCCGTATATTATGTAGTCAGTCTTGCTGCTTTGTTTTGTTTTATATTCTGTATTTATATTTGTTTTATATACTATTAGTAACCTGTTTTTAATATATATATATAAAATACTGTATGCTGATACAAGTAATATATCCACATTATAGAAAATATGAAAACTATAAAAGTAGAAAATCAAAACCTTGGTAATAGTTGCCCTGTTTTTAAATACTGTATTTGTATATTTTTAAGTAATGTATTCACAGCTTTATCCCCTAATTTCCCTCTCCAGAGGCCACTGCTCTTACACATACACAAGTATCTTGCTTTTTGTTCTTTCACTCTAGACATGTAACATGTATAAGCATTCTGCTGACTTCTGTAGACTTTTTATAAGTTGTTATTTGTTATTACACAGTCTTCACTATGTGCTCATTATTTTGCCATTCCCCTGTAACTGAACGTTCGTGTTAGTGTAGGCTTTTATATGCATTGAACATTTTTGTGCGTGAAATCTCCATTGTGAGATACCCTTTTTGGTTATATCCCTAGATGTAGACCTACTAAATCAAAAGGTGTAAACCCTAAATAAGTTCTCAGTATAATCTGAACAGATATGTGGAGCTGTTTCTGTAATTACACTGAGTGAGTATATTTGTACATGTGTATGTGTAGGTGGGTTTTACAGTTAACATGTTTTGCTTGCTTTGGGTGGGACAGGGAAACACCAGACCCAAGTTTCCAGGAAGAGTTCTCAGGCCTCCTGCTCTTGAAGATGCTGCAGTCAGCTATAGATGCTTCCAAGGATAAAGACAAGGTAGGCTGACAGCACAACCTCATATTTCTCAGTGAGACACTTAGTGTATTACAGTTCTATCTCACCAAATTTATCCCTGTTCAAAGGAGATGGAGAGTGTGCTCAGGGTGTATAGTGTACACTCCATACTTGACAGTTTCCTTCCTATCTCATGAAAAATATCAGTGCCGTTTGTAAGACTATTCCATGCTTGCTTTTTCCAAAAATCTCTTAGTAGAATTGACAAGTCAGAAAGATGAGCAGCTTGGCTTTGAATATTCCCTGTTACACTATTAAGTTTTAAAAGTGTAGACGTGCACTTTAGGGTCAGCAGACATCAGCCCAGTTCAAATCCTGGCTTGCCCTTTAGTAGCTGAGTGACCTTTGGTGCATTATTTAACTTCTTTGAAGGTGAATTTCCTCATCTGTGACCTGAAAATCATTCCATATACCTCATTGGACTCCAAGATGCCTTTTATTACAGCACATGATGCCTTTATTACAGCACCTAGCATAGCACCAGGCCCAAACCAAGTGCTTGACTTAGTCAGTGGTTCTGAAGACTTGGGAAGCCCTACCATAGGTTAATTCCATCAGAATTGGTTTTTGTTTTCTTAAAAAAAGCTCCCCAGATGATTCTAGTATGCTGCAAAGTTTGAGACTTTAGGCAGAAAAGTATTGGACTGGAATTATGAAACCTGGGTTTTCCAAGCCTTGCTGCAAATCAACCGTGTCCCTTAGCCCCTGGGCCTTACACACCATCTCTGTAAAACAAGGAAGATAGACCTCTCTGAAGTCCCATCTGACATTAAAAAAATCAGGGCAAGGAACTGTAGAACCTCACCTCTCTGATGACTCAGAATGTTGACCCCACGAGACCTTGCAGAGTTCTAAGAACTTACACCTTTACAAGCTACATTTTTCATTATCTCATTGCTTTAAGATGTTTTGGGCCTCCTGTTTGGTGTTTCGATTTCTTTTTTTAAACTAAAATTATACTTTCTGACACATATCTTTGGCAAAACAGATTTCTGATGCTTTTACATCTTACTCCAGGTAAAAAGCAATGCAGTCCGAGCCCTTGGAAATTTGCTCCATTTTCTGCAACCTTCTCATATAGAAAAACCCAGATTTGCTGAAATCATTGAGGAGGCTATCCAGGCCCTGATTTCTACTGTTCTGATTGAGGCTGCCATGAAAGTCCGATGGAATGCCTGTTATGCGATGGGAAATGTATTTAAAAATCCTGCTCTTCCCCTCGGTAAGAACGTCTCCTTCTCTCTGATGGAAGGCTTCTTTGGGCAATATACACCCGTCTCCATTATTAATAAAACCACACTGTTACTCATGGTATTTTACTGAACACCCCAGTTTAAGGGAAAAGTGAGGTAAATCATGGTCTATATATTTAAAGGGGTATTGTGTTGCCACTTAAAATTACATTTACAGAAAGTTTTTGATAATCTGGGAAGATAGTTCTGATGTTAAGCAAATGAAAATGAGATATGGAAATTGTTTCTACAGTATGATCTCAATAAATGGGTAGAAAAAAGACTGAAAGGAAATTAACCTAAATATTGACAGTGATTGTCTCTCAATGGGATGATAAGTAGGATTCTTTTCTGCTTTTTCAAAATTTCCTGCAGTGAGCATACATTGTTTTAGCAAACAGGAAAAAAAGTTAAAGGGGAAACAGACATGGGAGAAAGAGGGTTTAACTGGAAATCCCACAGGAGATGTTGGCCCCGGGGTGGAATGCTGCAGGCAGGGAGGGATCTGCCTCTGAGGATGACAGGCCCCGCACCTCGGTACATCATCAGCGGCTGATAGCTGCTCTGGGGTCTGGATCACAGCCTCCAGATCCCACTTGCTGGAATTGCCAGCATTTCTGAAACACAAGGGTGTCTTCCTGGAGAGGTGACGTTCTTCTGGACCAGCAGAACCTACGTCACCTTAGGGAGGTCTGTTCTGCTCCTTGTACTGCCAGAAGTGTCCAGGCAGACCAGTCAGCCGGGAGCCTCGGGGCTTCATCCACTGAGGAAGCAGCCTGAAGTGGCCTTCGGCACTGGCACTCTTTGGACTGGGTGTCTCCCTCCTGTCTTCAGAGGCAGCAGAGGAGTCGGGAAGGGCTGGGAGCGTTAAGGAAGCTGCAGTTTACTCTGCTGCCCATCTTGAGGAATAAGAACTTCCAAAACAGAGTGTGTAGTGGTAGCTCTGACGAAAATAAAGCTGGCTGACGTTCTGGGGCCAACAGGAAGGGAGCAAAGACAGAAATCTGAGCATCATCTTCTCAGTATTAGGAAATTGAGCCTCCAGTTAATCTGAGTACTCTGTCCCCCAGTCACTGCCTAAACAGTATTTTCCTTTCCTTTGCAATAAAATGCAGGACCCGCTTTTTAAGTGAGAATTAAGTGAAAACATGGAAGGACTAACTTGAGCACTAGTGTATGTGCTTCCCTTAGCTCCCCTCTCTCTCCCCCCACTTACTTTTAAACCTTCATTTGCTCTAATGACTATGGATTCTTTCTAGAAACAGCCCCGTGGACCTCCCAGGCCTACGACGCCCTGACATCAGTTGTGACATCATGCAAGAACTTCAAAGTGCGCATCAGATCAGCCGCCGCCCTGGCCGTCCCCCGCAGGAGGGAGCACTATGGGTCGGTCGAGCAGTACGCTCAGATCTGGGATGCCCTGGTCACCGCTTTGCAGAAGAGCGAAGACACCACAGACTTTTTGGAGTTCAAGTACTGTGCCAGCCTGCGGACCCAAATCTGCCAGGCGCTGATTCACCTCCTGAGCTTGGCCAGCCCCTCAGACCTGTCCTGCATCAGGAAAACCCTCGAACTGCACAGGGACATGGTCCAGTCCTATATCCTACAGTTTTTAAAATCAGGAACAGAGAGAGATGACACCGGAGCACCCCACCACCCGCAGGAAAGAGACCAGATGGTCAGAACGGCCCTGGGGCACATAAACAGTGTCCAGGCACTGGCTGGCGACCCAGCCAAAAGGGCCATCGTGGCCTTTTTGGAAGATACCCTGAGCATTTATTCTGACTCATCTGGATCTCAAGTAGCACCCTTAGGATTAACCCATCGGTGAATAGTCCACCATACTTTCCAGGTGTCAGGTGGAAACAGGAAGACCTGAGCTTGAGCATCAGATGTGTGGGGTTTCATCTTAGGGGCAGAAACAGTCCTTTCACTGTTAATTTAGAACGGGTGAGCAGCTAATGAAATTTTTCTCAGAGGGCTCATCCACGTTGCAGAGTGGTTCCACTGCCGTGGTTGTGGCTGTGGCTGTGGCTGTGGCTGCGGCTGCGGGAACCTCTGACTTGTGCATCTGGGAGCCAAGGAGTTGGGTTGTCCTGTGGACTGAGTAGGCTTGGGTTCTAAAGAGTGGTCTCAGAAGCGTATTAAACAAAGGAAAAAGCAAAAGGATTTAGGAGTTAGAATGTTGTATCTTGTGCCTCTGGGAATTGTTTTTCTTTTGTAATAAACTCATGTAAAGCAGTGTGCCCGTAGTCTACCATTTTTGTCAAGTTGCATTTATAGAAAGCTGCAAGCAGAGCTACTCTTCAGCCAGTTCATGCTGGTTCAGCTATATCGGTTGCTAAAATACTGAATCAGTTCCTTTCGGGTTGATAAATAGCTATTGCACTGAGCTCCCCGAGTGGCACCCCTGGAAGCCCCCTCCATGCCTTCCCACAGCCCTGTAAAGATGAACTAGCGTTCAGGGCCCTCTGGCCAAGGCCCATGTCCATTTCAGCCTGGCCATAACATCAGCACCTATTTGAATGTCCTAACGCCCCTTAGGAGAATGTGGTCCCCTATGCTGAATTTTTGGTGATTTTGCCACCTTTGGATTTGTGCCTTAAAAAGGATTATTTGTTTAATTTACATGATTACAAGGAGAAGTTTTTAGATTATATTTTGATAATGCCCAAGCAGTTATAAAAGTCGTTTCTCATTGAAACATTATTTATGTTTAAATTTTGCATATGTCTCTTGACCACCAACTTTATTGTAAGTGATTTCAGTCAGGAATTTAGGGATATATGATAAAAGATCCCACACTTCCACTTGATGTGGATAATTAAGAATCAGGGTACATAGAGTGAGTTTTGGCAGTAGATTACGACTCAGACGGTAGAGTCCGCCTGCAATCCTGGAGACCAGGTTTGATCCCTGGGTTGGGAAGATCCCCTGGAGGAAGGAATGGCTACCCACACCGGTGTTACTGCCTGGAGAATCCCAATGATGGGAGAGCCTGGTGGGCCAGAGTCCCTGGGGCCGCAGAGAGTCAGACATTACCGAGGGACTAACGATATTTGCCAGTATATCATTTAACTGCAGTTACTTCGCTTAAAATACGTATTTTAGAGCATCCATGTGTCCTTTTCTTCTCCTTTACCCTTAAGTTACCCTCTCCCATCTATGTTGCTTTGTTCAGAAAATACGTTTAGGCAGAGACTAGGGAGCAGAGTATTCAAATAGCTGAAGTCTCACTTCTTTTTGTTGGTAGAATACCAGTTTCCACACCATGAGACTACCAGCACAGTAAAAACCACCACATGAAACATTGTCTAGACTTGATTTTCTTTGGAGGATTCTGGGCAAGAATTGTTATAGAGCCCATGGAACTGAGTTGAACCTGTACCAACCCTGTCTTGAATCTTAGAACTTCCTTTTCTTGAAGGAGTATATTCTTAAGTAGCAGCTTGTTTACTTGCTATTTTCATAAAAGTAAAAATATGCCATATATAACTCGTGCCTGGTTCTTTGAGCTTTCACTGGTGGGTTTCTTGATAAAAGATCTCTGAAATGATTTTGAACGGTTTCCCTTGCTGATTCACTCTTAGCATTTGCTTACTTTGAATAAAATTTTTTTCTTTCTAAACCTTTCACTGCCTTTGAGGTTTCCAGGTTTCTGAAAACAGATATTAACGTTCATGTGCAGGAAGAAACCAAGGCTAATAAGCACTCCCAGAAATTCATAAGTGTGGACTGAGGGCTTCTGTCCGGGTCGGATGCTACTTCTCTTCGCCCTGTGACTTTGTGGCTGTACACCCAGGCTGAAGGCTCTGGAAAGCTGCCGTCATGGAAGGAAGCCACCCAGAGAATAAAGGGCCAGGATTTATGTGCTGCAGAAACAGTAGGAAGTCTGGCTCTGATTCAGAATGCCACATTCTGAACTTTCTTTTGATACATGATACCGATGTTTCTCCTGATATTTAAAAGAAGAAATTTGGAGGAGGAGTCAGCTTGGCACAGAAGTCTAGAGCAAACTCATTGAATCAAGAGCATTAGGAAACATCACTTACCTTCCAACCTTTGCTGTGAAACTCACTGATAATAAACCCACTTCTAGAGCCCAAGGAAGATGCACTGTAACCTCTTGCAGATTTAGTTAATGGTAGAGTCAGTGCCCTAAGGTGATGAGAGGTCAGACAGAAACCTCGTCGAGGAAACCAGGCAACAGCTCCCCTGATTCTGATATTTGTGCGTGAATCCAGACCAGGAGCAGAAGCTCACCACCAGCTTAAGTGAGTTCTAGTTACTCTGGTTCATTCGGCCTTCATGTCATTAACAGAGTGCAGTGGTTGAGAGCCTGGGCTTAAATCCTGGCTCTGCTCTCCATCTGTGACTGTCATTTCACCTCTTATGCCTGGTTTTCTCATCTTTGAAATGGGGATGATGGTGCCTGCCTCATAAGGATGTTATAACAGTGAAATGTATTAATACATGGAAAGTTCTTTAAACAACTTTTGTTGTTGTTGCTAAGTCGCTTCAGTTGTGTCAAACTCTGTGGGACCCCATCCCTGGGATTCTGCAGGCAAGAACACTGGAGTGGGTTGCCATTTCCTTCTCTAATGCGTGAAAGTGAAAAGTGAAAGTGAAGTTGCTCAGTCGTGTCTGACTCTTAGCGACCCCATGGACTGCAGCCCACCAGGCTCCTCCATCCATGGGATTTTCCAGGCAAGAGTACTGGAGTGGGGTGCCTTTGCCTTCTCCGAAAACAACTTTTGGTACTCCATAAAGTCAGTTGTTTGTTTTCCTTAAATTTTCAGAGCACCAGGCAGAAGCTGTCAACACACCATGCGCTTCTGTGATGCCGGTTGAACAGCTGAAATCCCCTGACTGCACTTCTAGGCAGTGAACCTGGATCCAGCAGGGTGGGATGGGCACTGCCCCAGGACGTCTGTGGCCAGCCAGAAACAGTCCCCTGTGGGTCCCCACAGATCCCTAATGGGCAAGGGCAAGGACTGCAAGTGAGTTCTGCCTTGTGACCCATCCCTGAGGGCCAGTCTTCAGAAATTACAGATCCAGTTTACACAAACTTCGGAATTACACCCGTTTTTTAAATAACAACTCTTCTTAGTAATTATGTCCTTGGGGAAGTTTCTAGACCTCTAATTAGTAAAAAGGGGATAACTACCTCATAGAGTTTCAGGAATCAGTCACATAATACGTGTAAAGCATTATCTTGGAGCCAGCACAAAGCAGACACTGCCCTCGTTACCCTTTTCTTTAACTTCCTCCCTGGGCTTACTGTCTCCTCACTAGGGTGAGATCTCTGGAGTGGGATCTTGGGGAAGGAGCTTCTAATCTAGTACAGTCCTTGAGTCCTCAGGTCTAAACTAAAGCTCAGCTCTAGTGGGTGAGGATGTTATATTCAGTCAGTTCAGTTCAGTTGCTCAGTCGTATCCAGCTCTCTTCGACCCCATGGACTGCAGCACACCAGGCCTCCCTGTCCATCACCAACTCCCAAAGTTTACTCAAACTCATCCATTGAGTTGGTGATGCCATCCAACCATCTCATCCTCTGTCATCCCCTTCTTCTCCTCCCTTCAATCTTTCCCAACATCGGGGTCTTTTCCAAAGAGTCAGTTCTTTGCATCAGGTGGCCAAAGTATTATATTAGGATTGGGCCAAATTCTCAGCAAACCAGCATTCATTTGCCATTTCTGCCCAACACTCCCAAGGACCCTCATGCTGACACCAGTAACAGTATCCAGGGGGAAGGTGGTGGTGGTATGGCCTCTCCAGGACATAATTCAAAGAAAAGCACCTGTGTTGGGGAAAAGCCCTTCCCTTGAGAATTAATTGCTCTGCAATCTATTCTGTGACCTACTAGGATTGACTGTAGGAACACAGGTGTTTTTCTTAATTTAGAAGTTCTATTAACATATTACCACATTAATAGGTCAAGTAAGAAAATGCAAATGGTCATTTTATGGATACTGAAAGTGTTTGATAAAACTCAGTGTCCTTTTCTGATCAAAATTCCTTTTAAAAAGAACTTAAAAAGATATTTCATTAACATCATGAAATATTTCTTGAAGAGTGACTTTGCTAAAATCACAACCAAGGCAAGTCTATCATCACCACTGTTACCTAACATTGTATAAGATTTGATGGTCAATATGATTAAATAAACCAAAAGCAGAATTTTTCAGAAGTTTTTTCAAAGAGAGATTCCAAATTAGCATTATTTGTAAAACACCAGTCTGAGAGACTGAATTCATGAATCATTATTTGTAGAAAATCAAGAAAATCAACTCCAAAAGTTTTATAAGGTAGCTGGTTACAAATTAGGCCAAAATCAATAGCTCTGCTATATATCAACTATAACCATTAAGATTTTATGTTTAAAAGATCTCATCGCAGTAGTGACAAAATATCAGGAGTATTCTAACCAAATTGTAACAAGTATTTTGTAAAAAAAAATTTTTTAACTGAAATTTTTTTAAATGTCATTGAAGAAGACATTTTTAAAAAATGAGAAGATATACCATGTTCCTAGATAGAAGGACCCAAAATTATAAAAAGACTATTCCTCTCTGAATCCAGAAATTTAGCTAAATTCCTATCAAGATAAAAAAAAAAATACTTTTAATGGCAAAATGATTCTAAAGTTCATCTGGAAAATGAACGTAAAAATTCAAACCAAGGAATTTGACTTTTAGCCACCACACTGTGCTCTGGAGGAGCAGGGTCAGGGGTAAGGGGGGAGGGTGTGCAGGGAGAGAATTTATCCTCAGTTAGGGTGCCCTAGGGCTTCCCTGGTGGCTCAGAGGTTAAAGCGTCTGCATCCAATGCGGGAGACCCAGGTTTGATCCCTGGGTCGGGAAGTTCCCCCTGGAGAAGGAAATGGTAACTCACTCCAGTATCCTTGCCTGGAGAATCCCACGGACGGAGAATCCCACGGACGGAGAATCCCACGGACGGATAAGCGTGGTAGGCTACAGTCCACGGGGTCGCAAAGAGTCGGACACGACTGAGCGACTTCACTATACGCTATACACTATAGGGTGCCCTAAGGGTGCATCGCGTTGTTCAGCCTTTGTAAATCCACGGCTCTGTTTGTGATATAAAAATCCATCTCTCATTCTCACTCCAGTGCTAGTCCACCCTCTCCCTCCCACTGAACACAGCTAGAGTGCCGAGACTCAATGTGTGCAGCTGCTAATCTCGAAAAGGAAAGCATAACAGGGAGACCAGGGAAGGAGAGGGGAACTCAGCACCACCCAGCTAGACGGACAGAATCCTGGACCACGCAGACAGAGCTCCCAGAGAAGCTCTCTGTTTCTGGCCCTAGGATGGGGCATGAGGGACTGACTGTGTGGGTCAGGGAGAGAGGGGGACACCCCTGTTTCTTGCTTCTCTCCCCTTCCACCCCTGCCCGTTGGCTATTCCAATGCAGCTATGGCTGTCACAGCCAGGAAGGTGCCTAAAGCTTCAGGGAGGGGAGCCCTTCTTTGACCAGAGGAAGTGTGGTCCCAACAGCAAGAGAGTGAAGCCCATTGCTTTCTCTTGCTCTCTGCGTTTTTCTCACTTGACCTCTCGACATGGGAACATTTTGTGGATAAAACTATGACACCAGAGGGAAATCTGAAACTTTGGGAATGAAGGAAGAGCAATAGATGTGGGAAATATTTGGGTAAATAGACTGTTTTTCTCATCTTAAGCTTTTCATAACATGTACAAACTTCTAATATTGTCTGATAGAATCTTCAGTGAATATAGGTATGTTTGTGTGTGTGTGCTCAGTCAGGTCTGACTGTGTGTGACCAGGCTTTTCTGTCCGTGGAATTTTCCAGGCAAGAATACTGGAGTGGGTTGCCATTTCCTATTCCAGGGGATCTTCCCAACCCACAGATCAAACCTTCATCTCTTGTCTCCTGTGTTGGCAGGCAGATTCTTTACCACTGTGCCATCTGGGAAGCCCAATTATTCACGTAAAAATTACCATCTAAAGAGGAAGGGTAAAGAGATCTATATGGTAGTAAGATTTCTACATTTCACTTGAACAATAAAATGTTAATTCCAAACAACCTATGAAAAGTTAAGTATTTTGTAGTTGCTAGAGAAACCACATGCACACACACAGAAAAAATTATTCAAATAATTATTCAAATAATACAGAAGAAGGCAGGAATGAAAAACATAGGGGACAAATAGAAAACCCAAACTAGTAGATCCAAGCATATCAACAATTACATTAAGTTTTGAACAGTCTAAATATACTAATTAAAAGAGATTGTCAGAATGTAAAAATACCCAAGATTTGTGCTAAGGCTAATGATTCGGTCGTGTCTGACTCTCTGCGATCCTGTGGACTGTAGCCCGCCAGGCTCCTCTGTCCATGGGTTTCCAGGCAAGAATACTGAAGCGGGTTGCCATTTCCTTCTCTAGGGGATCTTCCCGACCCAGGAATCGAACCCACGTCTCTTATGTCTCCTGCACCAGCAAGTGGGTTCTTTACCACTACTGCCACCTGGGAAGCCCATCCAAGATCCAACTATATGCTATTTATAAGAAACCCATTTAAAATTAGTAAAGTTTGAAAGGAAAAAAAGAAAACTATACCATGCAAATATTAGTACTAATAAAAAAGAATTTGGAGTAGCTATATGCTATCAGACACGATAGACTTTGGAGCAAGAAAACTTATCAGGAATAAACAGGGAAATTGCATAAAGATAAGAGTGTCACGTCACAGACAAGGCCTAACAATCCTAAATGGCTGTGAACCTAACAACATAACTTCAAAACACACAAAGCAAAGACCAATAGACCTGAAAGGAGAAACGACGAGTCAGCAATTACCGTTGTCGACTTCAGCACTCACTCCTTTCTCAGCAACCAACAGAACAGCTCGACCATATTCTGCATCATGAAACAAACCTGGATGGATTTGAAAGAGTCGAAATCATGCCGTCTGTGACCTCTGACCATAATGGAATTAAGCCGGAAATCAATCACCAGGAAATCTCTTAAGTACTTGAAAATAAATAATATACTTCTAATTAATCCATAGGTCAAAGGGGGAAGTCTCAAAGCATATAAGAAAATACTTGAAACTTAACAAAAATGAAAATATAACATATCAAAATGTATAGGTACAGTTAAAGCAAGGCTTTGATGGAAATTTATAACACTCAGTTGTGTCTGATTCTTTCGACCCCACGGACTATAGCCCGCCCAGGCCCCTCTGTCCATGGGATTCTCCAGGCAAGGATACTGGAGTAGGTTGCCATGCCCTCCTCCAGGGGATATTTCCAACTCAGGGATCGAAACTGCATCTCCTACATCTTCTGCATTGCAGGTGGATTCTTTACCCCATTGGTTGCTTTTTATTTGCCAAGCACAGAAAAGATCCTAGATGCACTACATTACTTCTTTTTCTAACACTTAAATCATCCTATTATAAATAAGAATATATTTTGCAGCTATTTCTGTTACTTAAAAGTTTTAACTTTTTTTGGTTCTCTAATTTCTTTCAGTAAATATTCTTTTTAAAAGTTGAGATATTTTTATATATAACATTATATATTATATGATAATATATATAATACATATATATGTTATATATGGAGAAGGCAATGGCACCCCACTCCAGTACTCTTGCCTGGAAAATCCCATGAATGGAGGAGACTGGTGGGCTGCAGTTATATATATATAAATAAACTTATATAATAAGTTTGAGGCGTACAACATAGTGACTCACAATCTTTAAAGGTTATACTGCATTTATAGTTGTTATAAAACATTGGCTATAAACCCTGAGCTATATATAGTATATCCTTGTGGCTTATTAATCTTATACATAGTAGTTTATGCCTCTTAATCTCCTACTCCTATTTTGCCCCTCCCCCATCACTTTCCCGATTGATAGCCACTAGTTTGTTCTCTGTATCCGTGAAACTCCTTCCTGTTTTTGTTATATTCAGTAGTTGACAAACATTCTTAAAAGCAGCAGCATGTCTTGGAAACTCAAACCTCAAATTATAGCAATGTAGCAGAATGGCCAAGAGATGGAGACAGAGGACACAAAATGAGTCAGACGCAGGCTTTTCACCAAAGCTGTGTTTCTCAGGCTCGGGAACCACAGCACCTGAATTTCAGGTTGCTTTAAAACAATGGTTCTCAAACTGGACTGCACATTGGAATTACTTGGGGGACTTAAAAAAATACCAATTCTGAGTTTAGTGATCTGTTGTTGTCAGTCACTAAGCCGTGTCCAGCTTTTTGTGAACCCATGGACTACAGCATGCCAGGCTTCCCTGTCCTTCACTGGAGTTTGCTCAAACTCATGTTCATTGAGTCAATGATGCCATCCAACCATCTCATTCTCTGTCGCCCCCTTATCCTCCTGCCCTCGATCTTTCCCACCATCAGCATCTTTTCTTTTTTTTCCAGCATCTTTTCTAATGAGTCGGCTCTTCATATCAGGTGGCCAAAGTATTGGAGCTTCAGCTTCAGCATCCGTCCTTCCAATAAATATTCAAGGTTAATTTCCTTTAGGACTGACTGGTTTGATATCCTTGCAGTCCAAGGGACTCTCAGGAGTCTTCGCCAGCACCACAGTTTGAAAGCATCAATTCTTTGGCACTCAGTCTTCTTTATGGTCCACCTCTCACATCCATACATGACTACTGGAAAAAACATAGCTTTGATTATATGGACCTTTGTTGGCAAAATTATGTTTCTGCTTTTTAATATGCTGTCTAGATTTTTCATAGCTTTTCTTCCAAGGAAAGCGTCTTTTAATTTCATGGCTGTGGTCACCATCCGAGGAATTTTGGAGCCCAAGAAAATAAAATCTGCCACTGTTTCCATTTTCCCCCCATCTTCTGGGGTGTACTTTTGCCATGGGGAGGTTTAAAATCGCACAAATAATTCTAATTATAGCAAACTGTGAGGCCCCCGACTTTAGAACACACACCAACAGGAGGTCTCAAGCTGGAATGTTTCAGAATCATGTAGAAGAACTTGAAAAACAGACACCCAGGCTGTTGTAATCTTCATTCTTTCAAGAACCAGTACTGAAATGTTGATGTATCAACTTAGTGAAAAAGTGAAAGTGAAAGTTGCTCAGTCGTGTCCAACTCTTTGTGACTCTTTATAGTCCATGGGATTCTCCAGGCCAGAATACTGGAGTAGGTAGCCTATCCCTTCTCCAGGGGATCTTCCAGACCCAGGGATCAAACTGGGGTCTCCTGCCTTGCAGGCAGATTCTTTACCAGCTGAGCTGCCAGGGAAGCCCATCAACTTAAGACAGTTAGATATATAATCAAGAATAAATCTGGGATTTCCCTGGTGGTCCGGTGGTTAAGAATCTATCTTCCAGTGCAGATTCAGTCCCTGGTTGGAGGACTAAGATCCCACATGCAGCAGGGCAGCTAAGCCCGCAAGCCCCCACCTAGAGAAGCCTGCACACCGTAGCTACTGAGCCCGCCTGCTCTAGAGCTGGTGCTCCACAACAAATGAAGCCCATACACCACAACTAGAGAAGGCCCCACACCGCCATGAAGGGCCTGCGCTTTGCAATGAAGACCCAGTGCAGCTTAAAAAAAAAAAAAAAAAAGGGACTATATCTGGTACAGTCTCAAAACTGGATGCTAATATATCAGGGTAACATCAGGCATCAAATGTTTAAGAACATTTTATAGGAGAACATTTTTAATTGAGAAAATGCTAACCATGAACATACTTCCCTCCCCCCGGAAACGGAGAGACGGTCACCCCTTGACTGTCTGGTGTCACACAAGAGCAGGTTCCTAGACTGGGCCAGCAGGTTCCCTCAGCAGAGAAGCACAGCCCACACGCGGTGTCAGGTTCCAGAAGTTTATAGCGGTGTGTGGTCATTCCGCAGCAGGACATCAGGAAGAAGTAGAGCTGCTCCAGCAACTGCAGCCCAGCCTTCAAGAGGGAGGCTCCCTTGGCTTGCTTCCACTCTCCTTTACCAAAGGGTTTAAATCATTTTAATATTAGGTTTATTTTCTAAATAACATTTCTCGATTTTTCATATTATACAAGTGACGGATCTTCATTGTGGAAGTTTAAGAAAAAACAAAACAGTAAGTCTGTGTAAGTATGCTTGAAGGCAGAAGGAGAAGCGGGTGACAGAGGATGAGAAGGCTGGATGGCACCACTGATTCAACGGACATGAACTTGGGCAGACTCTGGGAGATGATGAGGGGCAGGGAGGCCTGGCGTGCTGCAGTCCACGGGTCGCAAAGAGTTAGACACGCCTGGGTAACTGAACAACAGCAGCAAATATGTAAGTAAAAATGTCTTGAGATTAGCTCTATTATCAGGACTTCCCTGGTGGTACAGTGGTTAAGACTTCACCCTCCAATACAGGGCTCGATCCCTGCTCCACGGGCTAAGACCCCACGTGCCTTGCAGCCAAAAAAATAAATAAATAAACACTCTTCCAGATATATTGTCAGAAAACAGTCAACAAAATTGTGGTTATAACCTGTATACTTTCTTGTAGCCTGCCATTTCACCTAATAATATACCATGAGCACTAAATATTCTAAAACCTGACTTCAACGATTTGATAATAGTTCATAGCATCAGTATCCCATGACATATCCAGTTCTCTATTGGACATTGTTTTCCAGGTGTTTGTTGATTTATATGCACTCTCCCATAGATGTTAGAGTTTTGCGGGGGATGTGTGCGGTGAGGCAGAGAGATAACTCCATGCCTTCCCAAGCAGGCAGCCGGGTGCTGAACCACCGATGTATAGTAATAGAAACAGTGATCACGCCATCCTTCCCCCCGGGTCTGCCGTGCCTCCTTGCCCAGTCACCACAATCTTATCTTCCCGCAGGACTGTGTATGCTCCCTGGTCTTCATCCCGCTGCTCCTCTATCCCCATGCTCGTCCCAACCCTCTTTAACTCTTGGACTTTGTAGTAGGAAGTTCAGTAGCCAGATGACCCACCAGACAAGTCTGGTTCTGCCCTCGCTTTCTTGACTAGACAGGGCACTTGACTCCAGCTTTCGCTTGGGAATCTCAGATGCAGCTAATCATTATTGAACATTTAGTATTGACTTTTAAACACCTTGTATTTAAGAGGAAATGCATATAAGCTGTAAGAGGAAGAAATGTTTTTTTTTTAATTTTTCCGTTTAACAAATGTCCATAAATTTCTTTTTCTGTAAGGTCTGGCCTCCTGGCATCTTTGTTCTGCAGAATCCTTGCCAGGCCAGGAAAGCTTGGTCCTTCTCCACCTCTGGGTCCTTCCCCACATGTTGACAGCTGAGGTGGCAGGTGGGCCAGTGGTCATTCTGGCAATGAACCTGGTGCTGGAACCTGGGCTCCAGATTTCCAGGAGCCTGCCTGGTGCATGATCCCACTGGCCTTGATCACCCTCTGCCCCCATGATGCACCGTCACCCGCTTAGGCCATCAGTTCCCTCTGCCCCCCAGCCCTCAGCTCAGGTCCTCACCTCTTCCTGAAAACTATGACAACATTCTCCAAGAGGCCCTCAGTCACTGGCAGGTCTGTGGGGCTCCAGTCTCCTTTCTCAGCCTGCTCAACCTATTCTCTGAGCCATCGGCCACCAAGCTGGTTCCCTAGGGCTTTCCTCACCCCTTCACATGGCTCACAAAAGCCCTCATGGCTGCTCCCCCACCTCCCTGTCATCACCAGCCCCCAACCCACCCAGCCCTACATGGGCTCCAGCTGTATGGGCTTGTGGGCCGAGGCCTTGGTTCACCCTTCAGACTGCGCATTACAAGCTCCTGCACACACTGCAGGTCTCGACAGATACACGCACCCTTTCCTCTAGGGCACCTTTCCTGAGCACCTGTGAAACGAGGATGTTTGTGGTGTCAGCTTGTAGGGTCGATACAGGACTGAATGCAACAAGCAAGCCCCTGGCAGAGAGCCCAGTGCTGAGAAGCCCTAGCTGAATGCCAGCTCTTGTCGTTCTTTTTACTACGATTCTTGCATCACTCACTATCGTGAACCACAATCGTGTATGTGGCTGTCTCCTGGCTCCACCTGGAGTTCCTTGCGCGTTCGCATCGCATCTCACCCGCCTTCTATCTCCTCCCCGAGCTGGGGCTAGGCCACGCTACAGGAGACTCTCAGCGCGTGTCTCCTGAATGACAGGTAGAGATATGAGTGTCCCCATTTTCCAATCAGAAAACTGAGGCCTACTGAGGGGAAAGTGACTGGCCCCAGAGGGCACTGCCTGTCAGAGCAGAAGCGAAACTCAGGTCTGGGAGACGCTTCGTGCAGTGCTGTTCTCCCCTGGTGTGTGCAGAGGCCAGATGTAGAACAAATGAAAATACAAAGAGGAGTTACTTTCAAGTTTGCTTTTTTTTGCTGTGTTTGGTTCATCTTCCCAACTATAGTTTTCCTAACAACTCAGGCCCTAAGAGGAAGACGTCACACAGCTTTGCGCTCAGGTGGGACAAACTGTGACATTGGAGTTGACAGCCGCCTTCAGGGTCACCTGGTCCACCCCACCCCATCCCCGAACCTCAGAGGGAACCACGAGCCCGAGAGGGGACAGGAGTCGCCCACGGTCACGTGGCTGACAGCAGAGCCAGACACCCTTTCCAGTGCTCCTCTTAGTCACAGCAAGTGAAGCAGCGTGTCCCTGTAGACAGAGCCGCAGAAAGGAGCCCAGGATTTACAGGGTGCAAACCCCCCGGGGGCCTCCAGCACCAGCAGTCAAGGCCTGCATCCTCCAATAGGTCCCCCCAGAGACAGTGTGGCCCACCCCAGGAGGGGAAGGCCAGGAGGTTGAACAGGTGGGGCGCCTGCAGCCAGGACCGCGCCCGGGGTCGGTCCAGCCTGTGTTCTCTGCCGACCGTTGATGAGCCCTGCTCTTTATAGCTTCTCCAGTGGAGAGCAATTAACTTCTTGAGCCTGGAGGTTTATGGCCAAAGACAGGAGAGGGGACGTTCCACCCCACTGGGGCCCTTTGAAAGTAGAAGCATCTGATTTATCTCTGCGCTGGGGTACTTGGCCTTTAGCTGCAGAAGGACTGTCCCGCCCCCCCTCCCCCTTTCCTGCTGGCCACACCTCGGGGCGGGAGACGCAGCTGGATGAAGATGCAGGGTGGAAGGCATGGGGACTCACGGGTCCAGGCAGGGAGGCCGTTGAGCAGCCTGCTGGCTGCCCCAGGGCTCCTGTTGGGACTCGGGAGTGGACCGCTGGGCAAGTGGTAGGATCACCTCCCTGGTCCCTGCCCCCGTGGATCAACAGGCTTTTACCTCTTCACCCTTCACACCAACCCAGACAGACAAACGGCACCTGGGTGTCAGCAGGCGGAGGGTGCAGAGATAGATGACATACAAGCCCTGGCCCTGACGGACGCGAGGCCAGTGAACACAGGCATGACAGCGTGGGGAGGGAAGGCTGCCCAAAGGGAGACTCACTCAGCCTGAGCCAGGTCCCCAGGGAAGCAGGCAGGCAAGACTTGCCGGAGGAGGCTGGAAAGATGAAAAAAGGCTCTGGAGAAAGGGCACAGACGTGTGGCGAGTGGGCACACGGAAGAAAGAGTGTGTGCCTCAGCATGGCCGGGTGTGCCTGCGCCCTGAATCAGGAAGGGAAAGGAGGAAAGACTGGGAGGTGGGCAGATGGAGATCACAGAAACCTGTGCACATCCCAGGGTGTTCAGATTTTATTGTGGGGGAGCCAAAGAGGGGTTTCGAGAAGCGTGTGGGTGATACGATCAGATTTAGTTTAGAAAATGGCGTTCAGGTGGCAGGGTGATGACCAATTGGAGGGAAGGAGGCGCTGTGGTTCTCCCACTAGGCCGTCCATCGACGCCACCTGGGGAGCGTCAGAAAGGCTGATGCCCGGGCCAGCCTCCAGACAGGGTGCAGGAAGTGCTCTGGGGTCCCTGTTTCTCCGGGGGTCCCTATTAGGAGGCGCTGTGGCCGTCCAGGTGAGAAGTCTGGAGACAGAGGAAGACGCACATTCGGGCAGAAGAACCGCAGCCTGCAGTGGTTGGTCAGATGTGTATCCTTAGAGAAAAGGGAGGAGAAAGCAGCCAGGCAACTCCTCAAAAGGTTACACATAGAGTTTTCAGATCAGCCAACCACGTAGATGCACACCCAAGAGAAATGAAAACATGTTCGCAAAAAAAAAAAAAAAAACTTGTATACAAATGTTCATGCAGCACTCTTCACGATAGCCCGAAAGTAGCAACAACCCAAATGTCCATCGACTATTGGAGGGATAAATAAGATGTGGCAAATCATTACCATAGAGTGTTATTCCTTGAAAAGAAGAATGAAACACTGACACACATTACAGCATGAGTGGCCCTGAAAACTTTACGCTGAGTCAAAGAAGTCGGTAACAGAGGAAGTACACACACATATTGTATGATTCCACTTATATGAAATGTCTAGAATAGGCAACTCTGTAGAGACAGAAAGTAGACCAGTGCTTGCCTAGGACTTGGCAGGAATGCGAGACTGGGAACTGATGGCTTAGGGGGTGTAGGTGGGTTTTCTTGGGAGGAATAATCAGAGTATTCCAAAATCCATGGTGAACGCTTCCCTGCTGGCTCAGTGGTAAAGAACCTGCCTGCCAATGCAGGAGACATGGGTTCGATCCCCGATTTGGGAAGATCCCACATGCCGGGGAGCAACTAAATCCATGTGCCAACTGCTGAGCCTGTGCTGTAGAGCTCGGGAGCCGCAACTACTGAGCCCACGAGCCATCACGACAGAAGCCCGTGCACCTAGAGCCCGCGCTCCGCAACAAGAGAAGCCACTGCCCTGAGAAGCCCGCGCACTGCGACTGGAGAGGAGCCCTGCTCACCGCAACCACAGAAAAGCCCCCTCAGCAACGAAAACCCAGCACAGCCAAAACTAAATGAATAGACTATTTTTAAAAAATAAGTACACCAATAAAACATGAAATCCATGGTGGCGATGGAAGCATGACAGATTCCTAAAAGCCACTGGATTTTACATGTTAGAAGGATGGGTTCTGTGCAGATTATAATGTCAACAAAGCTGTTAGACAGAAAAAAGGGAGGTGTGAGGACTGCGGATTTTACCCTGGGAAGATGGGGGCCTTGAGAGGGCTGTGAGCAGAGGGGCGCCACGGTCTCACTGCCTTACACAAGCTGCCCTCTCCTTCTGGTCTCCCAGCCTCGGTGCTGTCGACCCTTGGGGCAGGATAATTCCTCGTCTGGTGGCTGTCCTGGGGACATGGGATGTTTCGCAGCATCCCTGATCGCTACTGGTGCCAGGAGGAGCCCCCTCCACTCTTGTGTGACAACCCAAAACACCTCCAGCCACTGCCAAACATCCCCTGGGGAGTAAAGCGCCCTGGCTGAGAACTGCTGCTCCAGACTGTAGGGGGGAGTGTGCGCAGGAAGTCGGGTTGGGGGGTGCTTATGAGGCCTTTATGTGGAGATGTCCCTTGAGCAGACTGGTGAGGCCGGAGCACCCCCCAAAAATCAGGCAGCTTCACTGACTTCAGACTCAGAGGCTGTTGGAATGAATGTCACAGAAAAAAAGAGAGCAAAACCCGAAGAGTTGGTTCAACTTAATTTTACTTTTTGAGCACAAATATTATGCTAAAGGCCTCAGGGCAGATACGAAGGTAAGTAAAATAAGCTTCCAATCCCACCTCACAAACACTGAAGTCTCTCCGTCAGGGCAGGAGTGAGCTACATAATGCTCTGGAACTGCAGGAAAGGGAGAGTAAATCCAACTTGTCCAGGAGGGAAATTCCATCAATAGTCAAAATAGTTCTGGACTGTCCCCTCCATACCAGGCGGTTTCATTCACGTCATCTCATTTAATCTTTAAAACTGTGAAGGACATATCCCCCTCTCTTATTTTTTATTTTTTTTAACAGATCAGGAAACTGAGGCTCAGAAAGACTGAGTAACATATTTACAGCTGCCCTGTCTGGGACAGAACTGGAGTTTGAACACAGGCTGTTTAATGCCAAAGCCCGATGCTGGCTTCCAGAAGCTTCTAGGAGGTGGGACTTGAGCTCAGCATTGCAGAGATTGTCAGGCAGCGTGGGGTGAAGTGGGACAGGGACATGGAACAGGCAGAGGTGACTGCCTGGGCAAGGCTTGGAAAGGATGAGACAGACAGGAATTTGGGGACAGGGTGTTTTCTTAGAACACAGAGTTCATTTTAGTGGAAAAGTGTTCCAGAACAGAGCACAGGGAAGCTAGGACACAGCCAGGTGAAAAGGAGAGGGCTCTGTTAACGGTGGTGAGTGGTTTTGCATTTTATTCTGTTGGCACGGAGGAGGAAAATAATGAGAACTTCGACCTATGAAAGAAGATTAAAGACCAACACATCCCAAATGTATCTCATTCTTAGGTTTGAAGGCTGCTGTGCCCCGTCTTACCTATGAGGCACA
Source organism: Bos mutus (assembly GCF_027580195.1). Lineage (NCBI taxonomy): Eukaryota > Metazoa > Chordata > Mammalia > Artiodactyla > Bovidae > Bos > Bos mutus. Next base: position 47,983,373 of record NC_091635.1, read on the forward strand.
AACACACCTCCCCAAATCAGGCACAGAGACTCCCAAAAAGGGTTACCTGGTATTGATAGATGAACTCCCAGAGGTAACCAATGATACAGTAAAATCTGGACAGTCACCTGCAAATAAACACACTGGACTACTTTCTCACACCATGCACAAAAATAAGCTTAGAACAGATTAATGACAAATGTAAGACCTGAAACCATGAAACTTTTAGAAGAAAGCAAAGGCAGTATTTTTTTTTTTTTTTTAGATATGTCTCCTCAAGCAATGGAAAAAAGAGCAAAAATGAACAAATGGGGCTGCACCAAACTGAAAAGTTTTTACATAGCAAAGGAAGCTACCGACAAAATGAAAATATGTCCTCCTGAACGGGAGGACATATTTCCACTGGAGAGAACATACTTTCAAATGATATATTTAGCAAGGGGTTAATATCCAAAATATACAAAGAACTCATATAATTCAACATCATAAAAACCAACTACCCAATTTAAAAATGGGCAGAGGACCTGAATAGACCTGAAGCCCAATCCCAATTCAAAGGTCCTCTGAATTGGGCTTCCCTGGTGGCTCAGACAGTAAAGAATCTGCCTGCAATGCAGGAGACCTAGGTTCGATCCCTGGGTTGGGAAGATCCCCTGGAGAAGGGAATGGCTGACTATCCACTCCAGTATTCTGGCCTGGAGAATTTCATGGACAGAGGAGCCTGGCAGGCTACAGTCCATGGAGTCACAAAGAGTCGGACATGACTGAGCGACTTTCACTGTCACCCAGTTTAAAAATGGGTAGAGGACCTGAATAGACATATTTCCAAGAAAGATATATAAAGGCCGATAAACACATGATAAGATGCTCAACATCAGTAATCATCAGGGCAATCAGAACCACAATGAGATGCCTTTTCACACCTCTTGCAGTGGCTATCATCAAAAAGAAACAAATAACAAGTGTTGGCAAGGATATGGAGAAAAGGGAACCCTTGGTCCCTGTTTGTGGGAGTGTACATTGGTGCAACCACTGTGGAAAACAGTACGGAGATTCCTCAAACAAAAATCGACGGTTCCTGGAATTTGTCTGGTGGTCCAGTGGCTAAGAGTCCACGCTCCAATGTAGGGGCCCACATTTCATCTCTGGTCAGGGAACTAGATCCAACGTGCTAGAATGAAGATGGAAGATCCCATGTCACAGCTAAGACCTGGCACAGCCAAAAACAAGAAAAAAAACAGTTGTTGATCCCTTTACATGACGAAGAATCACATAAGGTGAAGTTCATGACACGTGTACTTTCTGAGCCAAAATATGAACACTTGAGAGCCTAGCTGTGAAGAAAACTTGCTCTTGAATTACAGATGGGGGAGGGGTTAGTCAGACCTGCATCAGCAGGAGGTGGTAAGTTTCGGTAACTGACCCGAAGCGGCCCAGTCTGAGCTCTTTCCAATAACAAGGCCGCCTTACATGCACAAACCTGAGTGTGTTCAATCACATCGGTTCAGATCAGAGTAGCTTCAGGTTCCCACGCTTTTGGAAAAAGCTTGGCAATATGTATCCTAAAAGCCTTAAAAATCTTCCCACTAGGAATGCCACTTCTCGAATTATTATTAAGAAACCACCCAAAGTGCAAGCAACACCTACCGTATATCACAGGGGACTCTACTTAGTACTCTGTAATGCCTTATATGGGAAAAGAATCTAAAAAAACAGTGGATGTATGTATATGTATAACTGATCCAATTCACTTTGCTGTACGCTTGAAACTAACACCACATTGTAAATCGACTATACTCTAATAAAAAAATTTTTTAAGAAACCCAAATGCAGGCAAAACATGCATAAAACTATCCATCACATTTTAATAGACAAAATTGGACATAACCCAGATTTCCAGCAGCTGGGAAATGGTGAAATCCACTATGGGGCTTCTCTGTGTTAAAGAACCTTACAGCCATTTAAGATGTTTATAAAGAGTCTTGAATGGTGTGGGGTCGCATTTATGTTATATGTTAAGGCAGCAAAATTGGCTACAAAAATAAAACATCTCCATTATAACAATGGCTATGTTGGTGCTCTGAGGAATAAAAACTTTCCAACGTACTCAGAGTGTTTATTTCTGAATAGAGAGATAATTATTTTTCATTATATTCCATATATTTTTAAAAGTATTTTCTCCTTTAATTCTACATGTTTTTGTGTAGTTCCAGGTTTTGCACAAATTAATCAGGAAAAGATAAACATTGATTTTAAAAGGAAAAAAAAAATGACCCAAATCTGAGTTATCCAGTAGATCTAAATGGCATTATAAGCACTATCGTGGTATCCAGAAAACCCTCCCCTATCTGAATGATGCCAGTTTGGGCTGGGGAATGCTGCCCACCAAACCCCAGGGACCACAGGCCCTATATTGTAGTATCTGTGTAGAACACATGCTATTTCTTAATAATTTTATAGAAATCAGCTCTTTTTTTTTAACTTAAATATATGTCTTTTAAGATAAATGGGAAAAAAAATACCAACTTTCACTCATGGAAAGTGACCACAAAATAAATGCAGTAAAGGCAAGACAATATTATCAAATTCTAGACTGGTAAAGATTCCGAGCCTGAGCTCTGTTTAGTAGAAAGTGGGGATAGAGGGACAGAATAGCAAAGGTTTGAGAGTTATTAAAATGTCTGAGCCCCACAACTGGCCTCTTAAAGGAATCAGGAAGACTGAAAGATATTTGAAATGACCTTTTCCCTGGAGATTTTGATTTGTTTTTAGTGATTTGCCCAAGTAGCACCCAAACTGCCCCCTGTGCCACATCCTAGAGGAAAGTGCCAGACAGTATTCCCAAAACAGTGGGTCTCCCTCAGTCTGTGGTCACTGGTCCAGCCAGTTTCAAGATCAAGGACAGGTGTTTCTACCATGAACGCCTGTCCATTCCTCTTACAATTCCAAAGTCCTACCCTTGTTCAAGACCTTGGTGTTTCCATGCAATACTCCAATGACTTCATCATTTAATTGCAAAGCATGTTTCAGGGCTTGTAAAACCATAAACATGCTGATGCTGTGCCAATTCTGATTTGACACAGGACCGGCAAGTTTAAAAGGGGAAAAGGATGCCACCAGTACTGGGAAATAGCAGAGGCCAGATAAAAGCTTAGGACACCTGGGGACTTCCCTGGCGGGGTAGTCCAGTGGCTAAGACTCTGCACTCCCAATGCAGGGGAAACAGGTTTGATGCCTGGGCTGGGAGCTAGGTCCCACTAAGAGTCTGCTTGCCACAACGAGAATCAAAAATCCTTCGTGCCTCAACTAAGACCTGGTGCAGCCAAATAAATAAATATAAATAAATAAATAATTTTAAAAAAAATCCTTAGAGTACTTAGGCTCTTTCCTGATGGCTCAGTGGTAAAGAATCCGCCTGCTAAGCAGGAGATGTGGGTCCCCTCCCTGGGTGAAGAAGATCCCCTGGAGGAGAAAATGGCAACTCACTCCAGGCTTCTTGCCTGGAAATTCTCATGGACAGAGGAGCCTGGTGGGCTACAGTCCATGGGGTCGCAAAGAGTCAGACGCGACTTGTCGGCTAAACAACAAGAGTAGGACACAAACTTATTCATTATACAGATGAAGAAACCAAGGCCCAAGAAGAGGGTGGGACCAAACGTCAGTGACAGAGTTGGGTTAGAATCCGGGTCCTTGAACCCCAGTCCAATGTCATCTCCAAAGTCACCGTTTGCTTTTAGTGTGAGAGGTTTGCGTACTTCGGAAACTCATCCCAGCTGCAGGACCAGAAATCAAAACCAGAGACCAATAAAGATGAGACACGTCCTCCTGCCGGTGTTTCTCCTTGGTTCCTTTAAATGTCAGAGACCTCTAGTCTCTCCCCTGCTTGACACCCAGCTATGGGCTTGCTTGGCTGGAAGAATCATGGATCTGTGAACTCCGGCAGAAAGTAGAGACCTCATCTCACTCATACAACCGATACCTAGAGAGACTCTCCATCTTTAAGAGTCCTGGTCCGGCTGCCCCGCTCATAGAGGAGACCAAGTTCCATGGAGGAAGCATGATTCTCTTAGGGGCATCCCGCTAGGAAGTGGCAGGGCTTGGCCTGGAATGTAAGTCTTCTGGGTACAAGAACAGTGCTCAGTTTATTTATTTTTTTTATATTCGATATCTTATAATAGCCTGTAACAGAAGAGAATCCAAAAATAATATATACATATACATATATATATATAACTGAATCACTTTGCTGCATATCTGAAACCAATGTTAATAACAATGTTGTAAATCAACCACACCTCAATTTAAAAAAAAAGAAAGAAACCAAGTGTCAGAAGTGGTAAGTGGTTCGTCCAGATGAATACCAAGAGCTAGTGGCAAAATGATGGAAACTTTGTCCCCTGATTCTGGATTTAGTGCGTTTCACTATACTTCTCTTTGACCTGGTAATATGCCAAGGCCAGTGCTCACCTTAAAAAAATGCTTCTAAAATAAAATTCACTTTTAAACTCGGACAAGCATAACTGTAGCATCAACAGGACCCTAAATAAAGTTTATTTATTTAATCCATTCACTCAGTGGGGTTGAGTGGGATATATAGCAACCTACATTGACTAGGGGTGCATCGTACGGTTGCCTAGCAGCACTAAGGCGCCACTGAGGTTCGAGGTTGTGAATCTGAAGTGTGAGCTGCCAGCCTGGCTTTGCTGTGCTTTTTTTCAAATCTCATTTCAGGTACATGGAGGTCAGGAGCTAAGTGAGCAGAGTCAGATCTAACCAGGGTGGTGGTTTTGTCATAGGAGTGTGACGAAGGAAGGGGGTGAGAAAGTGAATAAGATGAAAATTCATAGGATTTAAAAGGGAATTTTCTTTTTTATACTATATAGATATATATATGATTTTTTAATTTCACACAATGAATACTGAAACCAGGTTGTGATGCCCGTTCGGGTTGAAATGGTAGTGTTGTCATCTTTGTTCAGAAGCGGTCTCGAGGGTGTTTGTCTGGGCAGGTTCAATCTGGAGACTGTGGAGGCTGTACTTGATTTAAATTGTTGTTTGAGCCAGTGCTCCACCTAAGAGTCTTAGGACTTTCCTTCCTCCGGAAGGAACCTTTTGAGACGAATCTAGGGTTTCGTCCAAAGCTCAGGTGCTGCAATTCTGCTTATAAAGCCCTTTTCTAGTGTTATTTGTGTAAGTAAATAGTTGGCTTCCTATTTCAGGGAAGGACATATTTGTCCCCAAGGCTGCCTCGTATCCTGGGCACGCACTGGGGTGCTGGAAAACAGAACCGTTCCTCTCCTGATAGTGTTTGGAAATAACCAGGGCAATTTGGACCCTTTGACCACAAAAATCAACCGTACACTGAAGCTGAAATACAGGTCACTCTGTTCCCCCTTCTCAGTTTTATATTCTGCCCATCCCTACCTCATCCTAACACTTAATAGGAATCCAGCCTCCTTTCTACTCATCGTAGGTGTCCAGGCAGACGATCCCCACTGCCTGCTTTTCATTGGTGTCAGCAGTGGTAATGATTAAGTGGCAACACCCCACCCCCTTGAAACGTCTCCCTCCTCCTTGCAGATCCCCATGGCAAGCGAAAGCACAGTGTGCCTTCTAGGGTCCCTCCCAGAACTTGTGCCTAGGGCACAAGTGAGGTCAAACAGTGGTAAGTGAATCCTCTTGACTCCAATCACACCACCACCCTCCCAGCAACTCCAAACCTCAGCCTCCACCCCACGAAATGTGGCAGCCTTTGGGAAAACTCAGGATGGATATTTCACTACCGAGTGCCACCAAACAGTAACTAAAGGTATAAGCACAGCAGAAGTACAGACACATATAAAAGTGTCCCAAAAGGCACACTTCCGGTGCGTTCTCTTTACGTACGTTGTAACCCAGGATAAAAATGTTTAATAAAGCAGAATTCTAGAATCCTAACTAACGCAGGATCTGGGAGTGGAGGCAATCAAGAATGCTGCCACCCACTTTAAGCTCCCAATGTGCTGGTTTGCCTTTGACAAGAGGACATCAAAACAGTGAAGGATGATTGCCAGTTGTTCTAAAAAAGAACAATAAAATGTAAAGCACCTCTACCACACACACACACACACACACACACACACACACACACCCTCACAGTCTCAATCCCTAGAAGAGATTCGAAAAAGAAAAGCCCAAGAAATTCCAAGCATGAATACCTCCCCAGATAAGACAGAAATGGAAGAAAACCAAACTTTTTAAAGTAAGCATTTTGATCTTCATGCAAACATGGAGTTAATCTGGGGACAGCTAAGCACAATTACACAGATGAATTCATTGTGTGAAATGGTCATTGAGCGTAGAGAATGTTAGTGCCAGTCCAGAGTCCAAGCTCTGTAGGGGTCATACCTGAATCTGCTGAGCTGAGCACATGGAAACCTCGGTGTGCATTCAGGCTTGACCACTCTTTTTAATTTATTTCAGAGTTGCTCACTGGGGTGGCTTCAGGAAATGCAAATAGAATGTCCATAGCGGTGTCTGAGCCCACTCCAGTGTTCTTGCCTGGAGAATCCCAGGGACGGGGAAGCCTGGTGGGATGCCGTCTATGGGGTCGCACAGAGTCGGAAACGACTGAAGTGACTTAGCATAGCATAGCATAGCATAGCATATCGGTGTCTGAAGACGACAGGGTTTTGATGTGTGTTAAACTGAAAATATAAATAGAAATCTCTGGGCCTGTATTTACATGGATTAAGGTTGTTCTTAAGATTACAGTCTGATATTTATAATCCTTTTACTCTTCCAGTTGGCTTTTACTCGATTTTATGCATACAGAGAGGACATAAGTGAGGCCCTAGACTGGGCGTGATGGTACCCAGGTTCTAGCTTCACTTCTGTTAAAATTCTCCCTGAGTCCTGGGGTTCTTCCTTCCTTGATGCTGGGCCCTCACCCCTATAAACTGAGGAGTTTGGACCACATGATCTGGTTCTCTAGTTTTGAGGCTACAATTCAGAGCAATTTGGACATACCATTTCACCTCTAGGATTTTTTTTTTTCAACATAATTAAGATGTACACAATTTTCACACCACAGTAGGATATAAATCCTATTCACGTTTCCATGGACTATAAATTAGGAAACACTGGAACATAGCCAGGGACATAAAACAATCTTTTGACATTGATGTCTAACATAATTCCACAATGATAAGAGAACAGACTCTGTATGATTTCAATACATGAAATTATAGAGCATGAAATGTGTGCACCATATTTTATGTCCAGGATTTTAATTTAAGCAAATAGGAAGTATTTTTACAATGTAAAATGCATATGGCTCTAGGTGGCTCAGTGAGTAAAAAATTACTTGCGATGCAGGAGATGCGGGTTTGATTCCCTGAGTCGGGAAGATCCCCTGGAAGAGGAAATGGCAAGCCACTCCAATATTCTTGCCTGGAGAACCCCATGGACAAAGAAGCATGGCAGGCTACAGTCCATGGGTCGCAAAGAGTCAGACATGGCTGAAGTGACTGAGCACGCACGCTACAGCCTGATGGACCTACCAAACCCACAGACCTAGAGTCACCATTGGAAATAACTCAAGTACCATTGTCCACGGCAAATGTGTGAAAGTCAGCTCTACAAAGGAACTGCACAATTGAGAGAATTCTTTCCCTATTTATAATAATAACATATTTGCACCGAAAGAGTCCTTAGCAAGCACGGAGACCCAGAGAGGTCAAGCAACTTGCCCAAGACACACAGGCAGCAGGAGGGAGTCAAGACCACAGAGTAGATCTCCTCACCCTCACCCTAGTCAGGACTCCTGCATGCGCCCTTCCGAGGTAGGCAATTTCATCTTTAGAACTTCTCTTTCCATATCCACCAACACCCTTCACAGGGAATGGAAATGTTAAATTTTATTTTTTTAGAGTTACTCTTGTTGAAATTCACTAGAGAAATGAATATTGATTAAAAAAAAAAAACTCACAGTTGCCAAAATCTTGGGACAGTTTCACTACAGAAATGATGAAGGCCTTCCTTCCAAGCTGTCCCTGCCTCGTCACCAGAAGCAGAGGAACCAGGAGACAAGAGCAGGGAAGAGGGGGTCCCTGGATTTCTCAGGCCCAAGGAGCAGCCTCAGTGGAGATGTGTATGCTGACTTTCTAAGTCTCCATCAGAACAGGGTCCTGGCATACTGGTGGAGCTTGGGCCTGCTGCAAACAAGCTGGTCTTGGAGTGAAAAACAAACACACCCAGGTATGTCCCCCAGTGTCTGCCGACCTTGCGTTTTGGGGAGAGAGACTCCCACTTCCAGCATTGGAAGTGCTCAAATGCTTGAACCACCAACATACGCCTCCCCACATCAGAGCTAATGCACGAGGCACCCTGCCTCTGCTCAAAGGCACTCAGGTTCTGTTGCCTGTCCTTTGGGGAGGGGCGGCAGGGCCTGGAGGCTCGGAAAGGCATTTTCAGTGGAAGCTGAGGGGAGGCACGCTGGTGGAAACAGAACCGCGGGAGTCGGGCTCTGCTGCTGCTGAGCTGTGTGATGTGGGCAGGAAACTTAGCTTCTCTGTTTCCTCATCTGGTAGGTAGAGAGAATCATACCTTTCGAAGCTATCATTAAGGGGAATTGAAGGAGAAAGCATGTACCCTTCCTCTGTGCCCTTCCTTCACAGGATCTCTACTGAGCACTCACGAGGTTGCTCAACTAGTGGGTGCTCAGGAAGTTCAAGTTGTCTGCACAACCAGAAGTGTCTTCCCACAGGTCAGACATGGGAAGATATGGTGCCTGAGGGAGCATATCACTCTGATGACAGCCAATCCTCCTCCAGCTCCAAGTAGTACTACAGCCGTTTGTGAAACAGTCACACGGCACGTGGCTCACTCGTCGTTCTCTGGTGTCTGTAAGGCGCACTTCCCCCTTCCTCTTCCCTCCCAGTTCCCGCTCGATTGCCAGCATCCTCTCCTGTAGTACTAGTAGCAGTGTTAGTCGCTCAGTCGTGTCCGACTCTTTGCAGCCAGTCAGGCTCCTCTGTCCATGGGATTCTCCAGGCAAGAATACCAGACTGGAGAGCCATTCCCTTCTTCAAGGGATCTCCCCAACCCAGGGATTGAGCACGTGTCTCCTGCGTCTTCTGCATTGCAGGCAGATTCTTTACCATCTGAGCCGCTAGGGAAACCCATGCCCCATCCTGTAGGTGATGCTTATCCCTAAGCCTTCCTAAGTAGGAAAAGCGGCTTCCCATATCTGAAACAGGAGGGGGTCCCACTAGACCTGGTGAGACACCCTGTCTTCCAGCCCATGTGTCCCCTCTCACCTTCCCATACACACGGTCACCCACATAGCTCATTCCATCCTCACACTGGCCACTGCCGGCCATCAGGTTTGGGTGCAGAAGGAAGTGCCTGTGAGGAGTCAGCCTGGCTCTGCCACTCAGTCGGTGACCTAAGCTAATCCGTGTTCTCTCTCCAAGCCTCAGTTTCCCCACTGGTAACAGGAAGAGATGAGCTGACTCTCTAGGGCCACTCCAGCTTAGCCAGCTTGTGACATGAGTTACTTCCACCAGAAAATGCTTCTTTTTCCAGCTCCCAAATGTAACAAGGACTCCTCTACTCACTCTACATGGTTCGGACTTTGTTTAAAAAGATTTCCCTTTACCAGGTGTTTGAGGTCCACTGCCACTCAGAGGCCAGAATCATCCCAATGTCAGTGGCAAAAGCACATCAGATCAAAAACGTCCATGGGCCTCATCTGAACACAATTTCTGCTTTGAACCTTCTGCCAAGTCTAGGGCTTATCCGCCAGTGTGTGTGTGTGAATTACCATATGAAAGAGCTCTCTTGGATCATACTTAAAGAAAGCCTCTTTTCAATTCAGATAAGAAAATCACCCAGTCCTCCAGAAAATACATATAAATTTGTGTCTAAATGACCAAATAGAGTTATGGTCACAGAAGATGCAATTATCTCCTTCTGGGATAAAGGGAATCTTCTAGCTACAAGGGAGAGCCAAGAAGCAAGAATGTCCTGCTTGAGATGGCAGCAAGCCGACCACGGAAGGTTGCCTGTGTTGTTTGCTGCACAAGGGTGTTCCGCTGATGAGTGGGGAGGGACTCTGGAGGGGAGCCTGTCCTTTCCTAGCCAAGCCATGTGTCCAGTACATGACATGATTATGTTGGGTCAAATAGAGGTGAACCTTTTGGAAATTCAGCAACATCATTGCAGATATTAGCAGACAGCCCCTGTTTGGAGATACAGCCTAATCCCTGCTTACAAATACACCATTTTCCAGAGCTCATGGCAAGAAGAGAGAGCAGAAAGGCAGAATCAAAGGAAGTTCATGGGGTGAATGTGGGGAGAAGCTCCTTCTGGAAACCATCTTAGCATCTGGAGAGGCTTGGACCCCCCAGTGCCTCCCAGTCAATTCCCAAAAGACCACTGGGAAGAACCCAGTGGGACCGCTCCCCACTACCCTTCACATAGGGCTCCACCCTGCCTTCCCTGACCTCCCAGCTGATGATAGAGTCCCTGTTACGGGTTCTCAGAGCAGCTCTGCTTTCCCTCTATAAAGTTCATGTTGTACTTTGCAATAAGATGTGTGTAGGTAATTTGGTTCATCTGTCTCTCTGACCAGATTGTCAGCTGTGCGAGGCAGACTATGTTGGGTTTTGCTCTTGGATCCCCAGCACAGCATCTGGGGCAGGAACTATGAATGGAGCGTGAATGAAAGGGCATGGGTCTTGCACTTCTGCAGCCCTTTCCACCAGGGAGAAGAGGGCAGAGGATGAGATGGTTAGATAGTATCACCAACTCAATGGACACGAATTTGAGCAAACTCTGGGAGATAGTAGAGGACAGAGGAGCCTAGTAGCCTACAATCCATGGGGTCACAAAGAGTCGGGCATGACTTAGCAACTGAACAACCACAGGGGCTGTCTGGGCACAGGGACATGCAGTCTGCATGACCTCAGCCCTGTGCCCAGGCCCAGGGGACAAAGACTAGAGAAGAAACACCCAACCCTGGCCTGGCATCCAAAACACACACAAAGACGAATAAAAATACAGCTTCCCGGGGTTTCCCTGGTGGTCCAGTCATTGCGTCCCCCAATGCAGGGGATGCAGGTTCAATCCCTGGTCAGGGATCTAAGATCCCGCATGCCACAGGGCATCTAAGCCACACACCACAAGCTTGGGCATGGCAACGAAGAGCCCAAGGGCTGCAGCTGAGACCCAACACAGCCAAACTCATTAAAAAAAAAAAGAAATACAGTTTTCCAAGTTTACCGAGGCATCCAGTATTTGTATGTTTAGCAAGGTGCCTCATGTGATTCCAAGCCACCCGTCATGGTTGAGAACCCACAGATGTGGTTGTGATGGGTATAAGGAGGCCTAGATACCAAAGAGAGGGAATCGAGGGCCATCCTGAAGGCTCATGAAGGCTTTCTGGTGGAAATGATGCCTCAGCCAGGTCTTGATCAAAGTGAGTGACATGGAAAAGGAGAGAAGGACCTCACAGGCGGAAGAACAGCATGAACCAAAAGAGAGACAGGAGACTGCATGGGGCACACTCATGGGCAAGGGTGGTGGGATTGAACCAGAATGACAGGCGCTGAGTTCCTGGTAGAAAATCAAGCCCAGGGAAGTTCCCGGTGGTCCAGTGGTTAGGACTGGCTGCTGTCACTGCTGTGACCTGGGTTTGAGCCCTGGTCAAGGAACTACAATCCCGCCATGTGGTGTGGCCAAAAAAAAAAGTCAAGCACAAATCACCCACTACTCAACTGAGCTCCAGAGCCTTCTGGGTAGGGAACTCACATTCCAGCAGCCTACAGAGAATTTCCTCTGCACCCCTTTTTTTAATGCAGGCCCCATTCCTACTTTGGGTTTCACTCACTTTTTCTTATCTTCTTTCTCTAGTGAGATTGTGGCATTAAAGAATAGCCTTCTGAGCCCAAGGCCATCAGGGCACTATTGCCAGGGCCTGTCTTGATAAATAGGCTTGACTTGAGAATTCCAAACTGTCCTGGCTAGAAAGAAGAGATGGTTCAAACTGGCGAATGGCAGCACCCACAGCCAACATCTGTGGCCATGGATGTCCAGGGTGTCAGGAAAGAGTCGTTTTACTTGATATAGAAGTGATGTTTGGACCACAAGGGTCAGGCCCCCAGGGCACCTGCGTGTCATGACTCATCTGTCTTTCCTGGGCCCAGAATGGGGGGTGGGGTGGGAGCTAAGGTTGGGAATGACAGAGGGGATGCTCTTGGGGTGGGAGAGCAGACCCTCAATGACCTGGCTTTCCTGGAGTGACTGCAATCCACAAGCTGGGGGCTTCAGGCTGTAGGAAACATCTCTCACTACCCACCACCTACCACCCTGAGGTCCCATCCATCCTTCCACATTCGTCCATTGCCTCCTCTCTCCTTACTCATCCCCTCCTCTCCTCCCTTCCCACAAGATTAGGTCCACAGGCCTTGGCTGTGGACCACAAGCAGACGCTCCCCCTTATCTGGGTTTTTCAAACTGGACTTTTTGGGACTTCTGTGGTAGTCCAGTGGCCAAGACTCTGTGCTCCCAACGCAGGAGCCCTGGGTTCGATCCCTGGTCCGGGAACTAAACCCTATGTGCTGCAGCGAAAGGGTTCACATGCCGTAGCTAAAGATCAAGAGCCCCAGGCCGCAATGAAGATTGAAGATCCCACGTGCCGCCACCCAGTGCAGCCAAATAAATATTAAAAAAAAAAAAAAAAAGATGTAAAAAAGATGTATTTAACTGACGGATCAAATAAATACCTTTAAAAATAAATAACTTTAAAAAGTAAGCTGGACTTTGCTACTGAGCCTGGCCAGTGCGTGGACAGGTTTTCTAAGGCCAGCGCACACGCTGCAGAGAGGAAGGGAGAGTCTTCGGCACACCACCCCTCCCTCTGGAGGGATGAGGGGTGGCCTCTAGGAAGCGGTGTGGATCCGAAGTTCTCAGCCTCCGCGCCAAGTTTCTGAGACATGCCCACGTCACAGTTCAGTGCCGCCCCACCGGAATCTGAACTATCTTGTCTGCCGGGCAGTTACAAATTAATCTCTCGTCATCAGTGATTAACTTATTCGAGCCCCGGGAGCTGCTGAACCAAAACAGCCCCTTGGGGTGAAGAGCGTCCAGCATCGTGAGGCTGTGGATGTGCCTGTGACCCTCCTCTGGGCCTCGTGCTGTGTCAGCAGGGGAGCAGGGAGACCAGCGTGGGGTTCCCCCCCTCCCCCGGGCACTGCTGCTCTGGGACACTCACGGGCCCCTCAGTGTGGCTTGGGGGCCAAGGGCTGGATTGGCTTTTTTCAGTGTGTTTGTCTGCAAGAAACGTTTTAAAAATGGAATTGGGGGCTTCGCTGGCCATCCAGTGGTTGAGGGTCTGCCTTGCAGTGCAGGGGACACGGGTTCGATCCCTGGGCCCAGAGGATCCCACATGCCACAGAGCAGCTAAGCCCTCGAGCCACAATTACTGAGCCCATGTGCCTAGAGCCTGGGTTCGCCAACAAGAGACACCACCGCAAGGTGCCCAGGCACCGCAACTAGAAAGGAGCCCCCGCTCGCCACAACAGGAGAGAAGCGAGCACAGCAGTGAAGGCCCCATGCAGCCAGACAGAAATGAACGGACACGTGAATCAGGAAACAAACAAAAAAATAGGATTGGGGTGGGCTTATCCTTTGGGAACAAGATACAACTGAATACAGACAGCCTGCGACTGACAAGAAAGAACGGGAAGCCAAATTTTGGAAATCGCTCGGATGTTGCGGGGACCAATGGGTCATCTCTCAGAGTATAAACTGTCTCAGTGGAAGAGGCCCTGGAGTTTTTGTGGGTCTGAACTTCCCAGTCCTACAGAAACCGAGAAAGAGGGCTCGACTCACCTAAGGTCACTGTAGCGCCGACAGGAGAGAGACCACGTGTCACATTGTGCTCACACGTCGGATTAAAAACTCACTTCCTCGTCAACCTGAGGACAGGCAGCCTAGCACTCTCTCTGGAAAAAAGATCAGGGAATCCTCCCACACAGCACTTCTACCATTTGAAGGTGTTCAAAGTCAAGTTTCCCTGCTTTTTCTGAGTAATTCTGAAAAATCTAGTCTCCTTTCTTAGTTCTGGGGCTTTTCAGCAATTTATGTCACCTCAGTGGTCATCCCCCTGTTCCAAACCCATAATCCCCCACCTCACCATGAGAAAAACATCAGACAAACCCCAATGTAGGGCCATTCCACCAAGAACGGTCCCAGTCCTCCTCAAAGCCAGCCAGGTCATCAGAAACAGGGAAGCCTGAGATAGCATCACAGATGAGCAGAGTCTAATGAGACAATGTTAATTAAATGCAGTGAGGTGTCCTGGGTGGGATCCTAGGACAGGAAATGGCCATCAGGGAAAAGATAGCGAAATCTGAATACAGGGCAGAGTTTAGTCAATAGTAAGGTAACAATGCTGACTCCTTAGTTGGAACAAATGTTCCACAGTATGTAAGATGTTAACAGTGGGGACAACTGGGGGATGGGTGTGCGGAAATTCTCTACCATCTCCGCAGCCTTCCTATACACCTAAAACTATTTCAAAGTAAAGCATTTACTTAACAATTTTTAAAATGGTCCCTATGATTGGAACCTTTCTGAGATGTTTAATCACAGGGCTCATAATGTGTGGAGTAACAAGCATCGGAGCGAGGAAAACAGGAACAGGGAGAGAAGGAGGGAAGGAGAGAGGAGAGAGGCAGGCAAGAGGACAGGGTGAGAGGGAGCAGGAAGGCAGCGAAAAGTACAGACTTCAAAAGTAACTGTCACTGGACTCCCCGGCAATCCAGGGGTTAAGATTTTGTACTTTCCAGGTGGCTCAGCAGTGAAGAATCCTCCTGCCAGTGCAGGAGATGTGGGTTCAGTCCCTGATCTGGGAAGACCCCACACGTGGCAGAACAACTAAGTTCATGCTCCACAACTGTTGAGCCCGTGCTCTAGAGCCCAGGATCACGATACAGAGCCACGTGCCACAGCTACTGAAGCCCGAGCATCTTACGGCCGGTGCTCCACAAGAGAAGCCGTAAGATGAGGAGCTCTGCACTGCAGCTAGAGAGCAGCCTCCCACTTGCAACAACTGGAGAAAAACACTCACAGCAATGAAGACTCAGCACAACCAAAAATAAATAAATAGATAAAATTATTTTTAAAAAAAATTTTATATTTTCAATCCAGGGAGTGTGGGTTCACCCCCTGGTCAGGGAACTAAGAGCCCACATGCAGCACGGCGCCAAAAAAAAGTATGTCATATAGAGATTAAACAGCAAATTGGCACACATAAATCCCACCTTCTGAACAATTACATTAAATGTAAACGGATTTTTTTTTTAAAGTAACAGTCTAGCCACCCACGAACTGTGGTGTTGGAGAAGACTCTTGAGAGTCCCTTGGACTGCAAGGAGATCAAACCAGTCAATCCTAAAGATCAGTCCTGAATATTCATCGGAAGGACTGATGCTGAAGCTGAAACTCTGATACTTTGGCCACATGATGTGAAGAACTGACTCACTGGAAAAGACCCTGATGCTAGGAAAGATTGAAGGCAGGAGGAGAAGGGTTGGATGGCATCACTGATTCGATGGACATGAGTTTGAACAAGCTCCGGGAATTGGTGAGGGACAGGGAAGCCTGGCATGCTGTAGTCCATGGGGTTGCAGAGTCAGACACAGCTGAGTGACTGAACTGAACTGAGCCACCAATGGCTGCACAAACAGAAGGTGGAATATTCAGAGTGGGATAATATTGGCCATAAAAAGGAATGGAGCCCTGGTCCAACATGGATGAGCCTTGGAAATACTACACTAAGTGAAAGAAGTCACTCACAGAAGACCACATTATTGCATGATCTCATTTGTGTGAAATGTCTAGAAAAGGCAAACCCAGAGGACAGGAAGCAGATGAATGGCTTCCAGAGCTTGGGGGCAGGGAGGGCGACCAGTGATTGCTAATGGGCGTGGGGTTTATTGTGGGGCTGATGAAAATGATCTGCTATGAGACAGTGGTGATGGTTGTACAACCTTGTGAATATATAAAACCACTCAACTGTCCACTTTAAAAGGGTGCACTTTATGATGTGTGAACTACATAATAAACTGAAACATACAATGAAAATGTTAAAAAGTAGATACAACTTAGTCTGTTTCTTCAAGGAGCGCTTGGTGTCCTGTGGGAGACATTTCAGTCCAGGTGATTGTAAGCCTTTCCCCTTGTCAGTAACCTGCACGGGACAGGAGCCCTGATGGTTATATTATTATTATTATTATTATTTGGCTGTGCCCTGCGGCATGCTGGATCTTAGTTCCATGACCAGGGATCAAATCTGTGCTTCCTGTACTTAGAACACTGAGTCTTAACCACTGGACTACAGGGGAAGTCCAGATTTGTTCATTACTGATTCCAGCACCCAGCACAGTGCCTGGGCCCTAACAAGCTCTCAAGAAATACTTGTTGAATGAAAGAGTAAGTGTGTTAAGTCCTATGACAGATCACAGAGGAGAGGCTAAAGGTGCTTGGGAAAACCTAGTGTGCTCTGGAAAACCACAGGCTGTGACATAGACAAGGTTGACCGTACCAGGACACTGTAAAGATTTTCAAAACCCTCCCCAGTGACTAATCCATGTGACCCTGAATCACCAAGCAAAGTCTTGCAAAATTGCCTCCTTCCAGCCACCACCTATGCCTGCTCCTTGGGACCCCTTCTTCTGGACACCCACGGATTCACTCTGGAAAGAGATGTATATGCACACACTCCCGCTTCTGATTGTGTGTGCTGAGAAGGAGAGCAGAGGCCAGTGTCAATGGCAGTGGGGTGAGAAGGACATGGGCCTGGGACAGAGGCAGATCCCAGAAGGCTTCCCAGAGGAGGTGACATTTCAGCATGAGGGGCGGTCAGATAGGAGCAATGAATTGATTCTGCAACACAGTTTCTGGGTTGGTTTATCTCCACTATTCCTTTCACCAGTGGTTGTTTCCTGTTGCTCTTTCCAGGGAGGGCTCCACAGATCCTTAGAGACAGCCTTTAATATCCTCACCAAAGCCCCAGTAAGTCTCCCCAAGGTGACTCAGCTACCCAAAGGTAAGTGTCATAAAAACCAAAACTGCCTTTTGACCTCCTTGACCCAGCCAGAAGGAAGTGAATATTTTTGAAAATCTTAAGGGCCTCAACATACTGGGCGGCTGTGGCTGGCAATGGAGTGTCATTGACATGTGAGTGACTTGGCAGAGAGCTCTCCATCATAAGCCTGAGTAAAAGGCAAAGGAATCTGCAGCACTATGCATTGTAGTCTTGGCAGAATATCAGAGCAGGAAGAGCCCAGGATTTGCAGTCAGAGAACGCTGGGTGTGAAAAACAGCTGTGCCGCTCACCAGCTGTGTCCTTGCAGGAAATATTTACACCAGTCCTGAGCCTTAGTTTGCTTGTGCGTAATATGGGCTTCCCAGGTGGTGCTAGTCGTAAGGTGAAAATCGCTCAGTCGTGTCCGACTCTTTGCGACCCCATGAACTATACAGTCCATGGAATTCTCCAGGCCAGAATACTTCCCAACCCAGGGATCGAACCCAGGTCTCCCACATCGCAGGCAGATTCTTTACCAGCTGAGCCACAAGGAAAGCCCAAGAACACTGGAGTGGGTAGCCTATCCCTTCTCCAGCATCTTCCCAACCCAGGAATTGAACCGGGGTCTTCTGCATTGCAGGTTGATTTTTTTTACCAGCTGAGTTACCAGGGAATCCATCTATCAATGCAGGAGACATAGGAGATGCAAATTCAATCCCTGGATCAGGAAGATCCCCTGGAGAAGGGCACAGCAACCCACTCCAGTATTCTTGCCTGGAGAATCCCATGAACAGAGGAGCCTGCCGGGCTACAGTCCATAGGGTCACAAAGAGTCAGACATGACTGAAGCGACTTAGCATGCATGCATGCAAAATGGTGATATAGTCCCCAGCCAGCTAGGGTTGCTCTGAGAGTTAAAGAGGATAGTGTGTGTGCAAACCATCCTGATCAATAAGGGACCATCAAAAATTGCAGGTATTAGTTTTCACTATTAAAATTGTTATTATGATAGAGACACCTTGTCCATTTGGAGGGTATTATGAAATTCAATTTCTATCCCCCAAATTCTCTCTCCCCCTCAGGTTTATTCTAAAACCTATTCAGAGAACAAATTGAGCTCTGGAATTTTCTCCCAGGCTAAACTGCCAGTGGAGTTTCTATATCATTTTGTAAGGAGCATTTATGATGAAATCACAGAACCACAGACACTGAATTGGCTGCAGGGAAGCTCCTTTGCCTTTCAGCCTGGTCTGTAAAGCAAAAGAACCCAGAAAGGGCCTCAGTGAATATGCTGAGGTTTTGTCCGTAAAATATCTCAAGTTCTAGGGTGAAATCTGATTTCAGTTTTCGGAAATCTGACCATCTCTTACTGTTGTCAGCTTGGTCTTTAGAGTAATCCCACGTGGATGTATAAACTCACATGATTTAAATAGGAGAAAAAGAGAAGAGAAGGAAGGGCAAGGGAAGAGAAGGGAAAGACAGAGGCTGAAGTGGGAAGGCACAGGCACTCGGACTTTTAAAAACACCCCTGGTGAGAATGTTCAGTCGCTCAGTTGTGTCCAACTCTTTGCAACCCCATGGACTATAGCCCACCAGGCTCCTCTGTCCATGGGATTCTCCAGGCAAAAGTACTGGACTGGGTTGCCACTTCCTCCTCCAGGGGATCTTCCCAACCCAAGGATCGAACCCACATCTCTTATGTCTCCTGCATTGGCAGGCGGGTTCTTTTCCACTAGCACCACCAGGTGAGAATGGATATGTTTATTTTGGCTGAGTTGTCTGTCTGAAACTATCACAACACTATTGAGAAATGGAGGATTTCCTGCCATGTCAATAAATAAGGATGTCGCAGGCATCAGCGATTCCAGCCCTCCGAAAGTGAATTTCTGAGCCCAGAGGGCAACCAGAAAGAACAATGCCTGCTATCTAGCAGCCTTAGAGCTGCAGCCACTCCCTACAGTGAGCACTAAGGAGCTGAGGGGATGTGAACACACTGGATACTGGCCCCAGATAGCTGAGATGCATATGAAAGGCATGATTTCAGTAAGCCCAGACTCTAGCCATCTTCCCATACATAGAAAAGCGCTAAATTCCTTAACTTGAGATATCTGGTTTTCCTTAACAATAATCTTCTGATGTGCAGACTAGCTGCCCTCCCACACCCCCTCCACCTCCCCACCTTCCAGCACCCCCTCCCCTCCCATTGCAAACTTCTATATAATCTGACTCCTCCCACCGCCTCCTCCTTGGAACAGTTCTCTCAGGGTCACTTGAGATGCTGTCTCCCCAGGCTTGAAGTCCTAAAAATTCCCACCAAATAAAACGTAGCTCTTAGCTTTTAGCTTGTGACTATTTCTTAAGTTGACACTATTAATCAATGATGCGTGCATGCATGCTCAGTCATGTCCAACTCTTTGTGACCCCATGGACTGTAGCTCGCTGGGCTCCTCTGTCCATGGAGTTCTTGAGGCATGAATACTAGAGTGGGTAGCCATTTCTTTCTCCGGTGGATCTTCCCAACTCAGGGTATCAAACCCAGGTTTCGTGCATTCCAGGTGGATTCTTTATTATCTGAGCCACCAGGGAAGCCCTGTTAATCAGCTATATCCCGATACAAAATAAAAAGCTAAAAAATAAAAACAATTAGGTTTAAAAGGCAAAAAACACCCCAAGTGATAGCAACGTGCAGCTAGAGGCCCATCAGATCGGACCAGTTCCCTTTGGCACTTGCCCTGTACTCTCTTGGTAAAATAGTAAACAGGAAATACTTGCTTCCTCCAGTCTTCATGCAGGCCTGGCTGGGTTTAATAGAATTGCACCAGCCTGACATTTACTGTACCTGATGGATATGGCTGGATGCCACATGCTTATTGTAAAGCATCACCAGGAACGCTGGGGACCACAACAGACCAGGACAAGGTCTGGGTGTTTGCCTTTAGGTATTAACGGAGGAGCCCAGAGCCTCAGCCCAGGGAGGGTTGCTGTTTAAACATTGGCCAATTTACCAAGGATTTCAGATATTTGCTGGACATTTTAAGGGGTTAACCTGATCACAGACAGCACACCCAAAGAAGTAAGTAAAAAAAACTTCTTTAAGAATTTAAAAAATTAAGCCTAGTTGTTTCTCTTCAGCTTTCTGGTTTGCAGTTTTCAAGTTGTTTCCTCTTCGTGTAACCACTAGATGGTGCACATCACAAAATATTCGCCCTGAAGTGGGGCTGCATTTATCATTTTTGTGGTGACTAGAAGGGAATCAGAGGTAAGGTTGCCAGATTTAGCAGATAAAAATAGAAGACTCCCAGTTAAATTTCAATTTCAGATCAATGAATATTGCGTGGGACACACACTAAAAAATTACTTATTTCTCTGAAATTCAAATTTAACTGGATTGCCTTTAATTTAACTAAGTAAGTGTTAATTGCTCAATTGTCAACTTTTTGTGACCCCCATGGGCTGGGATTTTCAGGCAAGAATATTGAAGTGGGTAGCCATTCCTTTCTCCAGTGGGTCTTCCCAACTCAGGATATCGAACCCAGGTCTCCTGCATTCCAGGTGGATTCTTTATCATCTGAGCCACCAGGGAAGCCCTATTAATCGGCTATATCCCAATGCAAGATGAAAAGTTAAAAAATAAGGTTTAAAAGGCAAAAAAACACCCCACACATAGGATTTTTCAGGCAAGAAGATTGAAGTGGGTTGCCATTCCTTTCTTCAGAGGATCTTCCTGACCCAGGGATTGAACCCAGGTGTCCTGTATTGCAGGCTTATTCTTTATTGTCTGAGCCACCAGAGAAGCCCTTCCTGTATTTTACCCAACAATCTTAATCAGAAGGGACTTTAGAAAATAAGTAGATAATCGCTAGCTCTCTCAGCTATGTCAAATACTAGAATTTGGGCTGGCATACTTCAAGGGATATGAAAGCAACATGAAACAAGTCAGCAATTATTACAGCACAATCTCAACATCTGTGGTGTGACACAGTCTTCAGGGGCCAAAGCCCTAATGGTTAACTCAACTCCCTGGTTTGCTCCACATCACTGCACACATCCAGCTGTTCCTGCCCTGTCGTACCTCTTATGGAATCAAGGTAAACTTCTGGAATACTCCAGCAGTTTGGAATACTCTGTGGCTTTCCTTGGCTCGAATGCCACTTTCCCGTACGTCTCCTAGCTTTTAAAGTTGGATCAACGTTGCTTTGAGGCGCACAGTCTCAGTGTTCAATGGGACAGAAAACAGTGTTCGTTTGTAAGAAAAGCAAGTTTTCCACGTTGAACAAATTTTGGTGACAAACATGAAAAGATTAGTGCTGTACCTCCTAGCCACAGCTGACCTCCCATGGGCAGCCTCAAGTTTAATATTTCATCGGAAAGAAAGCAGGAATTTTACCTGCATTCCGAGCTCTTTTTTTGACATGAACTGGCCAATCTCTCTGCTTGACCACAAGCTTTCTACAGGCGGGGACCATCTTTACAGCATCTTGCACAGAGAAAAGCTGAAGGACCATCTTGAATCCACATGCACTCAAAGTTCCCTGAATAGGTGTTGTACTCAATGCCCTTTCCAGACAGACTGGCTGTCGCAGTTCTGTAATCTAAGCTGTGGTCCGCCTCGTCCCCTCGCAGGACAATGGGGTCCCTGAAGAGAAGAAGGAAGAAGGAAGAAAATGGAGAAACTCAGAATGCAAAATGAATGTTAAAGGCTACCCAGCTGCAGCCCACTCTGATACTTGACTATTCTGTGCTGAGCAGGGAAAGGAAGAACTGATGGTCAGAAATCTGTCTCAAACCCACTGTTAGGATCTTGTTTCTTTCCCTACGAGATAACTGCTTGCCGGAGTAGATACACAGAAGAGCACATAGCTGAGAGAAGCCATTCGTTTCTTTTCCCTAGATCCACATCTTTTTAACAGCTTTACTGAGATATAGGCTTTCCTGGTGGCTCAGATGGTAAAGAATCTGCCTGCAGTGCAGGAGACCTGAGTTCAATTCCTGGGTCGGGAAGATCCCCTAGAGAAGGGAATGGCAACCCACTCCAGTATTCTTGCCTAAAGAATTCCATGGATGGAGGAGCCTGGTGGGCTATGATCCATGGGGTCGCAAAGAGTCAGACAAGACTGAGTGACTAACACTTTCACTTATTCAAATACAGTTCACATATTTAAAGTGTACAATTAAATGGTTTTCAGTCTATTCACAGAGTTGTGCGACCGTCACTACAATCAATATTAGAACATTTTCATCACCTCCCAAAGAAACCCCCCTACCTATTAGCAGCCACATGTCATTGCTCCCAATGTCCACCCTTTCCCCCAGGCCTAAGCAATCATTAACCTACTTTCTGTCTCTACAAATTAACCTACTCTGAACACTTCACATGAGGGGAATCATATAGCATGTAGTCTTTTCTGTCTGGTTTCTTTCACTTAGCATGAGGCCCTCAAGCTTCCTCCATGCTGTAGCATGGGTCAGTACTCCATTCCTTTTTCTGCTTTTATTTATCTGCTCATTCATTCACTGATGGGTATTCTGGTGATTTCTACTTTGGGACTGTTGTGAATAATCTTCAAGTGAATCTTCATGTACCAATTCACAATCTTTTTTTTTTTTTTTGCTGCCTTATTTGTGACATGTGGAAGCTTTCATTGCAGCATGTGAACTCTTAGTTGTAGCGTGTGGGATCTACCTCCCTGACCAGGGATCGAACCCAGGCCCCCTGCACTGGAAGCCCAGAATCTTAGCCATTGGATCAGCAGGGAAGTCCGTGCAATCCATTCTCGACTCTGCCTCATATCTTGTGACTGCATTGAGAAGGGTCAACTCTCTTTCTTGCTTCTAGAAACTCATTCAAAGTAGAAAGGCCCCCTGGGGATGTTGCCCCCACCATAAGAACAGAAAGAGAAGAATCATTTAGCTGGAGGAGAGGGGACACCTGGGAGCCAGGGATCTCTTCTCTGTAGATTCCTGACAACTTAGGTGAGTTCCTGGGCTCTGAGGAGTTTGAAGACGATGTGAGGTTTTACCATCTGCAGAATAGGTACACGATCCCTCCACTTCCTCCCAGCAGCCTCTCATTAAGACATCCACATCTTGGGAAATTTGAATCCCAAAGTAACACCATAGATAGACAGCCTCTTAAGAATGGTCAGACAGTGACACGTTTGGGAAATTTCTGCCCTCTGAAATATCCTGAATTCCTTAGGTCAACCCATGGATAAGGGTGAACAAGAACAGAGCCTGCATTTTTCAGATTTTCCTCACAGTCCTCACAAGCCATAACGGTCCTTGAGAGGAAGCTGAGCCCTCCTCCTTGGAAGGGACGGGAGGAATGAAGATTGGCTGGAGTGAGTCACCCTTCCTCTCCTGCCAAGAGGTGCCCACCCTGGAACTCTGCCCATCTGTCTGGATTCATTCTGCACAACCTTCTGAGCACCTCCTGTTTGCCAGATGCTGCAGATAAAGATATCGCATCTATTGGCAAGTGAGGAAACTGAGACTCAGAGTTCCCAAGACAACACAGCAAGTGACACGGTAGACATCTTTTTACTTTATTTTTAATGGAAGGATAATCGATCTACAGTACTGTGTTGATTTCTGCTACACATCAACCTGAATCAGCCATAGGCATACATCTGTCCCCTCTCTCTTGAACCTCCCTCCCACCTCCCACCCTCTCCCGCCCCTCTAGGTTATTACAGAGCCTTGTTCGAGTTCTGGAATCACACCGCAAATTCCCTTGCTCTCTATTTGACAAATGGTAGCGTATATGTTGGGGTTTCCCTCATACCTCAAGTTGGTAAAGAATCTGCCTGCAATGCAGGAGACCCCGGTTTGATTCCTGGGTCGGGAAGATCTGCTGGAGAAGGGATAGGCTACCCACTCCAGTATTCTTGGGCTTCCCTTATGACTTAGCTGGTAAAGACTCTGCCTGCAATGTGGGAGACCTGGGTTCAATCCCTGGGTTGGGAAGATCCCTGGAGAAGGGATATGTTTCCATGTTACTCTCTCCATTCATCCCACCCTCTCCTTCTTCCTCCCCACCCCTGTCCATAAGTCTGTTCTTAACGTCTTGCAGCAGAAATTTTAACCTAAGCAGGCTAACTACAGGGAAGCCATTAGAGAAACTTCCATAATGATTAAAATAATCTACTCTCAAGGAGATTATCATATAGTGAGGAGAAGATTAAATAAACAAAAAGTCAACAGGCAGATTGGTACTAGAGGTTGAGTAACACAGAGAAATCCTGGGGGTAAAACCAAGGGGACTTGAACCAGTGGTGGGAGGAGGGGATCACAAGGTGGTCAAGGAAGTTCCCCCCAAGATACCAAGGTTTGAATAAAAAGGAAGAATCTACCAGGGAAAGGAGGGGAAGAAGGGTTTCCTTGCAGAGAGAGAGGAGCAGGTATGAAGGCTCCAAAGTGGCAGAGAGCTGTAAGAAGTCTGTGGATGACCGATGCTTGGAGCAGAGGGTATGAGCAGCCATCCAGAGTGTGAGTGATGGGCAGGGGTCAAAAGCAAGGGGCCTTCCTATCACACTGAAAGTTGGATTTTATTCTGAAACTTAGAGGGAACGATTGGAGGATGTTTAAACTGATGGATGTTAAAACTCGATCAAGTTTGCTTGAGCAACACTGTGGAACACGGACTGGAAGGGAGACAGGCGGAAGCTGCAAATAAACAAACTTCTTCCAAAGCGGCTGGGGCCTGTAGAGTGTTCTCCAGGGAAATCACACTGCCGTCGCAGTGGTGTGGTCCACGTGGTCTTCCTGGGTCGGCCCTTGTCCTCTTCTTGTCCTTGCCTTGGAGTAGACTGCGGTATAAAGATCCTAAGAAAACTTGCTTTACAGGTAACATTTCTGAGTTCACGTGAGTCTGAAATATTTTCATTGTGCCCAGTCATTTTTCCCTCCTTCTCCTTTCTTTCTTTTTTATTTGGCTGCACTGGGTCTTAGTTCCAGCACGCAGGATCTTTAGCTGCAGCTTGCAAACCCCTGGTTGCGGCATGTGGGATCTAGATCCCTGACCTGGAATGGAACCCAGGACCCTGCATCGGGAGTGAGGAGTCTTAGCCACTGGACCCCCAGGGAAGTCCCTGCGCCCTCACTCTAGACAGAGAGAACTTCCCTCAGAACCTCAGGCATTGTTCCATTGTCTCGTGGTGACTGCAGCCTGCTTCTCTTTCCTTGGACCTCACATTTGAAAGAATGAGCCCCTGCGATTCTCTGCAGCATCACACTCCAGCCCCACTGGCTTTCTCATCATCCCTTGCATGTATCAAGTTTTACCTACCGACTTGTTTCTTCTTCCTGGAATTTTCTTCCCCAACTCTGCTCATGGTTGGCATCCTTTCATTTATCAGATTTGAGCTCAAATCTGTCAGTTTTGAAGGGTCTTCCCTTACTAACTTAGCTAAACTAGCAAATATGAGTTGTGCAAAAAAAAAAAATTCATCCAATTAATTTTAAATGATTCATTAATTGGCTCATTTTAACTAGGATTCTGTGAGAATTGCTCAGAAAGGAGTTAGTATTTGGGTTAGGCCAAATTTTCAATCTAATTGGGCTATGCATATGGGAAAAAATGAATCTCAAATTCCTACCTCATATAATACAGAAAAATTTATTCATATGACTTAAGAAATCTAAATGTAAAAGAAATACTGATAAATATTTTAGAATAAAACATAAAATGCCACTAGTAATTTGACAGATATTGTATTGAATCTATAGATTGCCTTGGATTAGTTTAGTTCACTCAGTCATGTCCGACTCTTTGAGACTTCATGGATTGCAGCACACCAGGCTTCCCTGTCCATCACCAACTCCTGGAGATTGCTCAAACTCATGTCTATCAAGTCGGTGATGCCATCCAACCATCTCATCCTCTGTCGTCCCCTTCTCCTCCTTCCTTCAATCTTTCCCAGCATCAGGTCTTTTCCAGTGAGTTGGTTCTTTGCATCAGGTGGCCAAAGCATTGAAGTTTCAGCTTCCGCATCAGTCCTTCGGATGAATATTCAGGACTGATCTCCTTTAGGATGGACTGGTTTGATCTCCTTGAAGTCCAAGGGACTCTCAAGAGTCTCCTCCAACACCACAGTTCAAAGGCATCAATTCTTCAGCGCTCAGCTCTCTTTATGGTCCAACTCTCACATCCATACATCTGTTTATGTCGTCTTCAATTTCCTTCATCAGAGTCTTATAGTTTTCAGACTGTTAATTTTTTAAGGGCATCGTTTTGCCAAAGAGACCTCAAACCTGTCCCACAATGGTCTGTGAGAAGGATTTCCAAGCCCCCAAATTCACATGATAGAAAGAGGGCTGCTAAAACAGCGCTGAACCCCAAAGGGGCATCCTTCATGATGCACACATCATATGGGCCATGAAGGACAATTCACAGAAGAGACTTTTCCAAAGTGACAAGCAGGAGCCACAGAGGGCAGAGGGCAAAGGGGAGCCTTTCACAGGGCAGAACTGGGGCAGATACATACTTGCTGCCAGGGTAGGACGTCCATGTGATTTCTGCGCAGTATGACATGGGTTATGTAAGGACAGTGACCACTGAGAGTTGTTTCTTGTTCTTTTATTTTCCAAATGAGACTTTTTACTGTGATTACTCTGTTCTCTCTCCATTACAGTTTATGGCGTGTATAACAGTGGTTAAATATAACCACTTAGCCTCACTGGACCACACAGGACCAAAAGACCTCCACTTGCAAGGTTCTGTTCCAGAGAACCAGACTGGGTGAAACTGTGCCTCATCCCTTTAGGAAAAGAGGTTGCTTGTGTTTATGTAGAGAGTGGGTATTTTTGAAGATATATTTATGGGGATATAGGTGAGTGTGGCTATTGAGTAGTTAAAGGGCATGGACTGTGCTAGATTGATACTGTTTTTGCAACTCAGCATCCACTTACTTTACTTCTGATAAAATAACTCCTTCAAGTGTGGTTTGGTTGGCATCATGATCCTGCCACCCACATCTAGGGATGGGCCTTGATCCTCTTCAGGTGTGTCTTATCCCCTGGCTATGTAAAGAGACAAAACCTGATGCTGGGAAAGACTGAGGTGGAAGGAGAAGGGGGCAACAGGATGAGATGGTTGGATGGCATCACCAACTCAGTGGACTTGACTTTGAGCAAACTCTGGAAGATAGTGAAGGGCAGGGAAGCCTGGCGTGCTGCAGTCCATGGGGTCAAAAAGAGTCAGACACAACTTAGTGACTGAATGACAACAACAACATAAAGAGAGCCAGTGAAATTGGATCCGTGTGCAGAGTTTGGAAAGAGAAGAGCCTCTCACTTCTTCTCCACCTCTCTTCAACAGAAGTTAGTGGACAAAGGACCTCCCTTCCTCTGGATGACATCCTGTTAAGACGTGAGGTTTGTGGTCCCTGCAGGGATGGGAAAGAGCTGGCCCTTGGTGACATTCCTGAATGTAATCATCACCTGAATCAATCCTATCTCAGCCCTTTTCAGTTGCAGAAGTTGTAATAGCTCCAAGTGGTTTGAGCCAGTTTGAGACAGGTTCTCTGTCCCTTGCAACATAAGAAGTTCTTCCAGGGACACTGTCAGGATTTCGTGCTTCTGTCTTTTTTTTTTTTTTTTTAATTTGGCTGTGTTGAGTCTTAGTTGCAGCATGCAAGGTTTTCGTTGCATCATTTAGGATCTTTCATTGTGGCTCACAGACCCTCTAGTTGCGGCCTGTGGACTTAGTTTCTCCAAGGAATGTGGGATTTTAGTTCCCTGACCAGGGATTGAACCTGCGTCCCCTGCCTTGCAAGGAAGATTCCTAACCACTGGACCACCAGGGAAGTCCGGCTTTTACCTTTTAAAAATAAAACCTGTTGTTTATCAAGAGCTTTGTGGTTTAAAGGTATTTGCATAGACTTACCTCTTGACCTTGTCACCACCCCTGTAGGGCAGGCAGACCTTACAGTATCATCCTCTTTCTTTTTTTTTTTTTTACTAGATGAGGAAACCGGGATGAGATTCCATTTTGCCCAAAGACATCCAGCCAGAAATTAGAGGAGCTGGAGCTTGGACCCAGGTCTGACTCCAGGAAAAATTCTCCCCTGGAGGGGTGGCTCAGAAACCATTCTAAACACAGCAAGTAAAACAAGTAAGTAAGCTCCCAACCCACCTGATTTCCTTTTCATCAAAAATTCTCCGCAGCAGAGCCTGGATGCTGGTTCCGAGCCCCAGCACACTTGCTTCTGCAGGAGGGGAAATGGCTCCGTTTGAGATATCTCTGGTGCAGTCAAGCGAGAGGTCATTTTCCCTTGTGGTTTCATTGATTTTATGACAAGGGAGTCTGTGATCTTAGTTGGAAATATTTCTGCTTCAAGGAGAGAGACGGGAGGGATCGGTCCTGTCTGTAGGCCAGTGACTCCCAGGGACCTTCTTAATTTAGGGATTCCTCTTCCTCTGCACCCCCCGCCCCACCTCCTCTGTCCATCTTCCTTTACACAGGGCAGGGCTGCGTGGGTGATGTATTTATGAGACTGGAGCTCCAGAGCCCACGTGGAGGAGTAAATTACAAGTGAATGCACCTCCAGGATGGGGCAGCCTCCCTTGCCCTGGCGGCACTTCAAAGCTTCCTGAAAATTCCCCCAAGAACAGTCAGTCTCGGCAGGGCCTCCCTGCGACTCTCTAATGGTTCTGTCGGACACCTGCGCAAGGATTCTCCACGATCTGCAAGCGTCCACCCATCAGTTTCCATGCCGTTTGGGCATTTAGCCACACCCCTTGGCAGAAGGAGGCTCTGAGACACAGCGACACTGAGGCTGTAACCTGCAGATGTCTGTCTGGGATTCCATCTACCCATCCACAAAGGGCCAGGAGTGTGTCTTGTCCGTCTTTGAACTCTCATCTCTAGCACAAATTATGGCACTAGCTGGGACTCAGTATCTTTCTATGGAAAGAGTGCACTATTTTGCTATCCTGGTCTTTGTGCCAAATTTGGTGAAAGTCCGTTTTGAATTTCCAACTCCTTGAGACCACAGAGAACAAAGAATTCAAGATTCTGATACATTGCATAGTGTCCAAACTGGCTCCTCAGTAACTTCCAGACATCAAAATAAACACTTTACTTTAGTGAAGCTGCTTACAATTTACAAAGCCCTTTTTCTTATAGCCTGCCATTATTCTCTGCAACAACCCACGAAGCTGGCATAGCAGCGTTCACCCCAGAGATGAGGGAACTGAGACACAGCGGTTGGGTAATTTCTCAGCTGGTAAGTGATAAAGTCAGGACTCAGACCCAGGGCTTTTCATTCTGAGCCCAGTGTTCATTCGACTCCATCATAACAAGGGCTGTATTTTTGTCCCTGCCTTCTGAGGGGCCCTGGAGGAGCTCCTGGAGAAGGAGGAAGAGGAAATCAAGATGAGAAGTCTCTGACTTTGCCTGGGGCAATGGAGAAAGAGGATGACGGTTGTCTCCACGCTTTTCCCATTTCCTGAGCACCTAATACACGCCAGCCTCCCTGCCGCATGCATGCCTGCTTCCAGGGGAAGATATCCAGGGAGGCTGATGCTTTAAGCCCCTCCCTTGTGCAGACCCCTCTAATGGTCCTGGGTAACAGGTGCCATCAATTCATTACACAAGACGCTTTGAAGTGCCCTGAGCACCTCTATAAGAGACACATGATAGTTTTCCACATTTGACAACAACCCCGAAGAAGTGCCTGACATTACAAATAATGAATTGTAAAGCTGAATCAAAGACTGATTTATCTTTCTCTCCTGACTATGGAAAACATTACAAAATCTTTGTCATGTTGAGAAGTGGTCAAAAATGTGCAGTCAAAATGTAGGAAAGATGATAAAGAGGTAATGCTTAGGTAATTGAATTTTTTAATTGTCATTTTTCTAGGTTTTGTGATAGTTCTAGTACTTACCAGCTTTGAAAATGTGTGTGTGTTTTTTTTTTACCATTTCTAATTCTAAATAAATGTTCATTTTACACCTAACATCTAATTGTAACTTTGCCTTCTCTTTTCTTAAAGAGGGCCGTGTCAATTTTATAAGAGAATAGTACCCTGTACAATTTGGATCTGTCCCTCGGGAGGTCATCTCATTTAATTATTATAGTAAGTCAATGAGAGAATTACTATTATCTTCATTTTATAAATGAAGACACTAAGGTTTAGAGAGGAGAAGGCAATGGCACCCCACTCCAGTACTCTTGCCTGGAAAATCCCATGGACAGAGGAGCCTGGTAGGCTGCAGTCCATAGGGTCGCGAAGAGTCGGACACGACTGAGCGACTTCACTTTCACTTTTCACTTTCATGCATTGGAGAAGGAAATGGCAACCCACTCCATTGTTCTTGCCTGGCGAATCCCAGGGACGGCGGAGCCCAGTGGGCTGCCGTCTGTGGGGTCGCACAGAGTCGGACACAACTAAAGCGACTTAGTAGTAGTAGTAGTAGTAAGGTTTAGAGATGATCATTTTGCCCCAAATCCCACAAACTGAAAAGAAGCAAGGCCTTGGATCAACCTCAAATGTGACTTGAAATCTGTGCTTTTCCTTCTTTGTAATTACCAAAACTAACTTTCTGGGAATTCATCCATGGTCCTTTAATGTTTAGGGAAATAGTGATTTTTAACTATGTACACAAATCCTTTGATATTCTTTGCTCCCTATTTCGCCCTCCCCTTGAGTGAGGCTGGACTTGATGGCTTTCTTCTAGCAAATGAATGTGGAAGAAATGATGGTGCATGTTTGGGTCTTTTTAAAATTTTTTATTTATTTTTGACTGCTCTGGGTCTTCGTTGTTATGTGGGCTTTCCTCCAGTTTCTGTGAGCAGGGGCTACTCTCTAGCTGCGATGTGCAGGCTTCTCATTTCGGTGGCTTCTCTTGTTGCAGAGCCTGGAGCACGCGAGCTTCAGCAGTTGCAGTTCTTGGGCTCTAGAACACAGAATCAATAATTGTGGGGCACGCGTTTAGCTGCTCCACAGTATGTGGGATCTTCCCGGATCAGGGACTGAACCCATGTCTCTTGCATTGGCAGGTGGATTCTTTATTACTGAGCCACCAGGCAAGCCCATG
The DNA here is from genome assembly GCF_027580195.1 of Bos mutus. Classification (NCBI taxonomy): domain Eukaryota; kingdom Metazoa; phylum Chordata; class Mammalia; order Artiodactyla; family Bovidae; genus Bos; species Bos mutus. Next base: position 48,014,469 of record NC_091635.1, read on the forward strand.
ATTGGGTCTTAAAAGGCACTGTGGGGACTTCCCTGGTGATCCAGCGGTTCAGAATCTGCCTTGCAATGCAGGGGGTGCAGGTTTTGACACCTGGTCGGTGAATTAAGATCCCACAAGCCACGGGGCAATTAAACCTGCATGCCCCAACTAAGACCCATCAAAGCCAAATAAGTAAATATTTTTTAAAAGGCAGTGGGGAGTGGGGGGCGGGGTGTGGGCGTTCCATGGCTTCTCTCTTGCTTTCTGTCTCTTGACTTTGGGGGGAGCTCTCATCTCATGAAGACACCCAGGCAGCCCCATGAAGAGGTGTTATGGTGAGGAACTGAGGCCTCCAGCCAACAGCCACGTGGTGAGCTGTCTTGAAAGCAGACCCTCCCACCCCAGCCAAGCCTTCAGATGAAGCAGCCCCACCAACATCTCGACTACAATTTCACAAGAGACCCTGACTCATGGAAGGAGCCCTGTGGCCTCAGGAATCCAACCTTGGAGCCAAACACCCACAGTCCGGATGGGTCCTCATTCTCCCCCGTGATGTGCAGAAACAAATCTCGCTCTGTAAGCAGTGGACCAATTCCGTCAGGTCTGAGGACGCCAGAGAAACAGCAAGAGACACTTGGTCTGAAGGAAAGAGACGCACACAGAGGCTTGGGGCAGCCACTCCGTGTGTCCTGAGGGGAACCGCCGTGCCTGGGTTCCTCTTGCTTGTGGACAAACCCCAGGGCTCTGCACAGCCAGACAGACTGGACGGTAACTTAGAGATGTGGAAACCACCGTGCGCTGTGGCCGGGGTTCATCGAGGGATTGAGTCTGACCAAAAGCGAGGGACTTGACAGGAAGAATGCCAGGGCGAGGGTCTGCAGCTTTGTCCGGCGGCCCCCATGTGACGTGGTCTTCTGTCTGCATCCCATCTCCTCATCATCGAGGCAGGCAGGCTGTATCCCCCTTTGCAGGATCTCCAGGGCCAGGCTTACTGATTGTCAGCAGAGTGGAAAGTGCCCCCAGGGGATCAGTTTTGATTTTCCTCCCTGAGGTGAGCTCTTCTGATTTGAAATGAGTAAATTTCTTTGCTCATTAACAACAACAACAACAAAAAACTGCAGACACTTCCTTGGGCTGACAAGTCTACCTGGTATGTCATTGGCATTTACGGATTATCTGGGACATTTAGAGACTTTTTGTTTGCCTGGAACAGAGAGGGTTTCCCAGGATATGAGGCTTTCAGTGTTAAAAATGCATACAATCTGGGAAAATAGGATAGTCACTTATTGGCCTTTAGATAAGTGGGAAGTCAGGTAAATACAGATAGGTTTTTCTTTTTAATAAAAAATTAATGATAATATTTATCACTCACCTTCAGGGGAACATATCTTAACAAGAAATAAAACCCTTGATACTGAATTTCTTCAGGAAAGTCCAGTGCTCTTGCGGGGAAGGACAGAGTTCTGTTTCCTAGACTTGACCTCTTTGCCTTAAAGTTAGTTTCTGTTAGCAGCACTTGCAAACAATAACTCACCTGAAGAACTGGGCTTTTTCTAGAAAGACAAGTCAGGTGAAAGGTAGGTCGTTCTGTGAGTCAACATATCTGCAAGGAAGCAAACAAATTTAATTTAAATGCTAGCCAAGCTCTCAGAAGGACACCTGATTCTTCACAGGCTTGCATTTATCTTGAATATGATTATCAGGCTACAAAATTCACTGTGCCAGAAAAATAACTGTTTCAAATGAAAACATTTAACTTCATGTCCTTAGGAGTCTCTATTGTATCATGATGGTTGGAACTTGATCTTCGCCAATACCAGAGTCCTCATCTTTTCTTCGAGGTTGTGTCTAAGCTCGGGGTGGTGTTGGAGTTGAGAGGGTATAAGGTGCGGGAAAGGATGGAAGCAAGGGCCTCCATTGCTCAGAGCAAATCCTCCTGAGCCCGTGTGCTGCTCCAGACACTCAGTGCTTCAGAGGCATTCTTTCTCTTTGTCTCAGATCAGTATTGATCTGCACTATTTTTATCCCCATTTTACAGGTGAGGCCCAGAGAAGGGGAGAGACTTATGCAAGGATGACACAGGGAGTGAGAGGCAGAGCTGAGGTATGAAACCCAACAGCCTGATTCTAGAGGCAGCCGTCTAGGGTCCTTCATTTAACGAATGTTGGTGGATTGTTGTTACCTCGGGATGCAGCAATGAGCAAAGCAGACAGAGCCCCCTGCCCTGGAGGTGCCCCCATCCTGGCCTCTATACCCCACCGCCTCTTTTCAGCAGCCACAAGACATCCACTCCTCACTTGGTCCTGGGGCAGCGTTTTCTCTGGTTCCCACTCTAGAAGGCTCTGTGTCCGGTGACCCTCTTATTCCTTCCATCCTTCTCCTAGGAAGACAGACATTCATTCTGCTCTGTGTACCACACTGGCCACAGTGGTCAGCTCTTGCAGAGCTAAGAGCCTATCTCCTTCCAACTGCCCTCAAGCACAGGGCACCCTTGCTTTTGCCACATCAGGGCTCAGGGAGAGGTCTGATCCCCAGGACCCACCGCACTTCTTGCTCAGGTGGGTGCAGGGGCTAGTGCTCGACTTCCCAGAGCATCCATGCTTGCCCCTTTCCTCTTCTCACTCCCCTTCTCAGTGGACAGGAAACTGGCTGTAATTTACCCAGTGTATTCCATGTTCCATGTAACTTGACGGCTACAGATTTTCAGTTTCAAAACCCTAAAGCCTTCTCTGCTCATTGCAGAAAATCCCTTCCTCCAGCTGGACGTGTGTGGCTGATCCCAAGTGGCAGAAGGGTCACGTAAGGAATAACCACAGTGGCTTCCCTGGTAGCTCAGATGGTAAAGAATCTGCCTGCAATGCAGGAGATGTGGGTTTGGCCCCTGGGTCAGGAAGATCCCCTGGAGAAGAAAATGGCAACCCACTCCAGTATTCTTGCCTGGGAAATCCCATGGACAGAGGAGCCTGGCGTGCTACAGTCCATGGGGTCAAAAAGAGTTGGACACGACTGAGCAACACTTTCACTTTCAGGGGGAAAAAACCAGCTGTTAGCAGTGCAGGATGACGGCCTATCCTCATCTTGACACCTCAGGCCCTGTAAATAAGCACCATTTGGGACTTCCCTGGAGCTCCAGTGGTTAAGACTTCACCTTCCAATGCTGGGGTGTGGGTTCCATCCTGGGTCAGGCAGCTAAGATTCCGCATGACTCACAGCCAAAAAACCATCACATAAAACAGAAGCAATATTGCAACTGATTCAATAAAGGCTTTAAAAATGATCCATATCAAAGAAATCTTAAAAAATATTAACGCTCACAATACCTCTTCAGCATACACCCTTCTTTGTACCTCAGTTTACTCACTTGTAAAGTAGGAATAAAAATAATATTCCCCTCATAGTCTGTTGGGAGGATTAAAATGAGTTATAAGTTGCAAGTGCTCAGAACAATTTCTGGCAAAGGGTGGATTACATGTGAGCTATCAGCTGCTGTCATTGTGATAATTTCGTGAGATATTTGTCTTTCCCTTTACATATATGCCAGGGTAAAGAACAATATTTTAAAAGTTTATTTCTGTATCCTCAGCACATGCCATGGTCAGGCATGTAGTAGTTATTCAAAACATGTTGAATTTTAATTGAATGAGCAAACCCTGTTATGTTTCTGTCTCTTAATGTTAAAAAATCATATTTGATGCAGTAAAGTCGGTAACTTCTCCCCGAAATCCATCCTCTCCCATTCCTTGAAGGAGATGACATTCCTCAGAATGTCAGAGCTGGGAGGTCATGTGTGAAGTGTTAGTCACTCAGTCCTGTCTGACTCTTCGGGCTCCCATGGGCCATAACCCGCCAGGCTCCTCTGTCCATGGGATTCTCTAGGCAAGAATACTGGAGTGGGTTGGCATACCCTCCTCCAGGGGATCTTCCTGACCCAAGGCTTGAACATGGGTCTCCTGCATTGCAGGCAGATTCTTTACTGTCTGAGCCACCTGTAGCCTAATCTTAACTTACAAAGACAAGTCATGAGCCCCTGGAAGGGGAAGTGAGGTGCCTGTGGTTACCTGGTTACAATGCAGTGAAGGAAGAATCGCCAACCCAGGAGACAGGGGTAGGGGCTTCTCACTTTTTTTGCACAGCTCTTCAATGAGAAAACAAAGCTTATCCTTTCCTTGTACTCATCACTCACTGATGCCACCGCAGGAATACTTCACAAATAGGCTCCGGGGTGGGAAGAGTACAGACCACACGATGCTAAAGAGATCAGGGTTCAGACCCCAGTTCCACCACTCACTGGTTGTGTGCTCTTGGGTAAATGAAGCCCCACTTTCCTTGTTTATAAAATGTGGACAATAAGCCAGAGTCTGCAAGAGTTTTGTGAGGACCAGAGAAAGGAATGTGTGAGTGCTTCTAGCACAGAGTAGACATGCTTGTCTCCTCCTCACCTCCCCTACCACCACCACCTGCTCTGGTAGCAAAGCAGAGAAGTGGAAGACAGGACTCTTTTCCTCCAGGAGATCACAATCTAAGATCATCAAACATCTTTCTGAGAAGGAAGAAGCTTGAGCAGGGATGAGCTGAAGGGCAGAGTCACTGGAGAGGGAACATGAACTGGGGAAGTTTCATGGAAGAGGCAGTCCTGGTTTTAAAGGAGAGAAAGCAGACAGATCACCAGTGTGGACAGAGCACGAAGCTTTTCCAAAGGGCTTTGCAGAGAGACAGTCCCTCCCCTGATGAAGTAGCCACCCTCCCTCTCTACCCCTCTCTCCCAGCTTGACCTCTTCACAGCACTTACACCGCTCGCTCACACTTGTCTTTCTATAATTGTATCCCCAAACGAGGGGCTTCCCTGGTGGCTTAGACGGCAGAGAATCTGCCTTCGAGACCTGGGTTCCATCTCTGGATCGGGAAGATCCTCTGGAGGAGGGCAAGGCAACCAGTTCCAGTATTCTTGCCTGGAGAATCCCACGGACAGGGGAACCCGGTGGGCTGCAGTCCATAGGGTTGCACAGTCAGATACGACCGAGCGACTTAGCACAGCACAGCATCCCCACTGAGAACACGAGAGACTTTCTGTTTCACGTTTAGTGCTATAGCTCCCCTTCCTAGAACAGTGTCTGGCACAGAACAGTTGTCCAAAGAAAACATTCGTGGAACGAATAAGGAGTGATAAGGTACAAAGGTAGAGACTGGGTTATCTTGGCAAGAAAGGGATGGTCGGACTGAGCAGAGGGTCTATGTTTAAAATATTGAGGAATGCAGCAGACGGGGCTAAGGTGCAAAGGCTGAGATTTGATTCTTTTCAGCGACAGAGAGAAAGGCTCGGCCGTGAAGCTGGTGGAGTGGCTTCCCTCTCCAGAAGGCCCACATTCCTGACCTTTGGCCAGTCCCTTTCACTCCCATACCAGCCGGTGAGGCTCGAGAGATAACCTCCAGCCACCCAAGACCCCGGGTGCCTTTAGGTCAGCCCTTTACACGGGGATCATCCGTGGTCACAAGTCATCCTCAACTATGTTTAACTCTGGCGAGTGTTGGTCCAAGGAGAGCGACGCGTTAGAAAAAAACAGACACTCAGAACCCACAAAGGAACATGGTTGAATCACCAAGCATCTTGTTTGTCTTAGAGGTTGAGGTAACCTCTAGGAATCTTACACCCATAAAACTGTCCGCAGTATTGAAAACATGCTGCAGGAAAACTCCCTGGTGGCCAGGAATGTCCCCTCCAACGTGGGATGGCACTAGAAACGTTCTGAAAAACTTGAATGACCGCGGGTTGCTCAGTGTTGCTGCTGTCCAGTAGGGGGCGCCGTTGGTACAAATTGTGTCATTGACACATTGACTCCATTATTCTCAGGACCGCCTGGCTGTGTTTACAGCTTTGCACAGACACTTGGCCCTGGTTTTTAAACACTGAATAGGGGACAGGTGTGCCAGGAGAAGAAAGTGGCTTGTTCCAATACTTTGAAGGAAAATGCTTTCCTGGTTGGCACCTTAATGACCGTAACTGGTTTTCTTCCTACAAAAACTTTTTCACGGCTTTCTAGTCCTCATCATGTCAGATTGGCTTTTCTCCTAAAGAGATTATTTTATGTAGCTTATCCCAAGGATCAATGTTTGGTGTCCCTAGAATCCCCGTATTAGAGGAATGTCGAGCTGTTGGTCTGGGGGAACCCAAGTCCCATCCACCAGCTTGAAGAAAACCTAGACGACATAGGGTCAAGCCCAAGAGATGAACTTACCCTGGCAGCGAGGGTGATTATTTTGGAAAACTGCTCTTGAATTCTCCTGTAAGCAATACACAGTCATTTGAAGAAAGGAGCTGCACCCTAGAAATCCCAAAGAAGGGGTTGATGAGAGCTTCCGAATGCCGGTTATTGTGTGCATGCTTCCCTGGTGTCTCAGTAAAGAAAGAATTCGCCTGCAATGCGGGAGACCAGGTTCCATCCCTGGGTCAGGAAGATCCCCTGGAGAAGATGGCTACCCACTCCAGTATTCTGGCTTGGAGAATTCCATGGACAGAGGAGCCTGGCGGGCTACAGTCCATGGGGTCACAAAGAGTTGGGCAAGACTGAGTGACTAACACTTCACTTTTTTTTTAACCCCCTTAGCCACAGGATGGTAGATCTGCATCTCTGGAAGCTTCGAGCTCACAGAATACGGGATGAATAAAGGGTGCCCTCCTGAATGCTAATCCTTCACCCCTTTCTAAGCAACAAACCCCCAAGGCTGGCTCAGCTTCCCCAGATCCCGCTTGGGCCACCTTGGGATGCCCAAGTCAGTATACGGGTCAGGAAAGCGCCAGGACTCTTGGGAACATGCAGATACACTGATCTTTTCTGGAGTCTTGGACCTTCCCTGTCCCCAACAAACCTGCTTCTGGTTCTTCTAGCAAAGGAGGGCAGAGAATCCCCCCAAAGTTCCAGGGCTCCTCATGGCTCAAGGACTCTGAGATCAGACATCCAGTCTGACTCGGTGTCTCAGGACGGCCAGGAAGTCCCTTCTGGCCCTCAACTCCCTCACACACACACACACCCACACCCCCACACACACACACCCACACACACACACAACTCCAGCGGATGGAGGTACCAGAGAGAGGCTGGGAAACAAAGGTGGCTTTCACCCAGAACCAGCTGAGAGGGGACGACCGTGGCAGGGTCTGCAGCCCCGAAGCAGGGTGCCGTCCTGTGACTCTGAGCTCAAAAATGTGTGAAATTTCTTTTTGCTGGGTATTCTACATCAAGCGGAACCTGTTCTCAGAGAAACATTCCATTTCACAGACCCTAATGGCTTTCCTCTGTGCCGATGCATTAATGAGGCTCCGGCTCGTTCTAATCAGAAGGAAGCCATGCAGATAATTGCCTGAATTTTTAATTCAGGGTTATGATAGGGGAATCAAAGTCACACTGCAGTTGCTGAGGCTGCCTCTGGTTCCAGGCCATTGACTTTTGCAATTTTCTTTGATTCCCCCTCTCCGTCTCTTTCTCCCCCACCCCCAGCTCTCTGCTTCTCCCTCTCTGGGACTTGGTGGAGACGACAGTTTCAGGTAGGGGCGGGCTTGGAGTAATGGAGCAGCCTTGGGGTCTCTACACAGTCTTTCTTCTTCCTCCTCCTCTTTTAAACCCTCTCTTTCCCCACCCCCACCCCCACACACACCATAAAAGGGTGGATACAGCCTGCACCTGTCACCCCAGGGCTGGTTCTGGGAGAGTGCCCCGCACTGGCCTTCCCACTCAGGGTCTTCATGCCCGTAGGCAGAAACAGGAAATTTGCCCCAGGAGAGGATCTCCCTTGGCAATTGACTTCTCATTTCACCCCAGTTCTTTGGAACAATGGAGAGAAATGGAAAGGCCAAGGGAAAAGAAACCAGGTGACAAGGGCAGCTCAGTGACCTGCTCTGGATGATGCGGGGACCTAGAGCAGGTGGGAAGCTGGAGGCATCTAAGCTTAGCTCTTATCTGAATTAACTCACACCACAATCCCCGCACACTGGAAATTCTAAAGAACTCACAGGTCTCTGAGAGCTTACAGGTGGTAGAAAGAGGTGCAGCCGAACTGGTTAGATTATTTGCCACCCGCCAGCAAGAACCCAGAGGTTGGTACAGAAGGAGGCTCCCTGACGTTGGGCAGTCTTCCCACTGTATCCAAGACCTTGGAGTGAAATAGAATTTGCTAGGGTGAAAGTCAGTCTTTCTGGCTCAACCCCAACCAGGCAAGCTGGGTTTTCCGGGAAAGCGACTGTTCCTGCAAGGAATGTCTTCTTCCAGCATCCTCCAGGGCTGGCTCTACTACAACAGTATCAGCAGATGTTTGCACTGAAAGCCAGTAGTCAGCAGAATGACTCCATCCCTTCCAGATGGGGCTGCTGAATCCCTGGTCACCCAGTCATATGGTCTCTAACAGCAGAATGTATTTCCACATCTCTGGTTCTATACAGGTTCAGGATTCTTACTTTCAAAAATAGGGAAAAGATGTTTGCACCATGACTGAGCATTTTCTACGTACCAAGGCTCCTTTACCATCATTCCATCTAATCACAACAAGTGCGTCATGAAGAAGAGATGACCACCTCTACCTTACAGATCAGGAAAATCAGGTTCACCAGAAAGAAACAGAAATTTTGCCACCTCCTGTATCTCCCCTTCCATTGGAACGTTTCTTCGATGGAATCCAGAAGTTCCTTTATAGTTGTGTTCTCAGGGCTTGGTGATGCAGTCTTCCCAACTGAAGGCTTTCAGAAATTATAAGGAGCAGTTAGCTTTATCATGCTGGTGGAATTTGCCCTCCTTGGGGCTTTTGTCTCCTCAATAAAAAATGTCACCTCATGCTTGAGACCCAGGTTTGACCCCTAGTTCAGAAAGATCCCCTGGAGAAGGGAATGGCGACCCATTCCAGTAGTCTTGCCTGGAGAATTCCAAGGATGGAGGAGCCTGGCGGGTTATAGTCCATGGGGATCGCAAAGAGTCAGACCCGACTGAGTAGCTAACCCTTTCACTTTCATGCTTGAAGAGCACCCCTCTCCCTAACGTGCCCAAGCAACCTTCAGGATGCTCTGCTGCCACCTGGACACTAACCCGGAAAGGGGAGAAGACTCAACTCCTTAGCAGCATTCCTTCCATTTAGACCAGTGGACCTCATCTTGGCTCTGTAATATATGAAGATAGCACAGAATATCCTAAGAAATATTTGTGAATCTCTGTTGAACTTTTTATGCAAAATCACTCTCCACTTCTTTTAATAAAAAAAAAAAAAAGTCTTGTGCTTTGGAATACATTTATGCAGAATTAGGGTCTCATCTGTTCAGGAATAGTTTGACCCAGGAATCAAAGTGGGGGTCTCCTGCTTTGGATTCTTTACCAACTGAGCTATCAGGGAAGCCCATCATCTATTCAACCAGTCAGCAAACAATGAGCACCTACTATATGCCAGGCTCTGCCAAACGCCGAGGATATTAAGTTAAAAGACTGAGTCCTGCCCTCTGGGAGGTCGCAGTTTATTGGGGTAGATGAATGCGTAAAGACTTACTGCTCAGGGTAAGGGCTGCAGCAGAGGCAAGTACGATATATTATGAATATTGACAGGGATTCTGAAACCAAGTTAACAAGATGATAAGTAAACTCCAACAAAATGGAGAGGAACAGCAAAAACGCTTATTCCTGAACCCAGAGTATAGACCCAGTCAGGGACGAAAGACCCCAGTGGAAACTTGGTTCCTGGAACTTCCCTGGTGGGCCAGTGGATAAGACTCCATGCTCCCAATGCAGGGGGTCAGGGTTCAATCCCTGGTCAGAGAATTAAGATCCCACATGCTGCAGCTAAACCCTTGTGCTGCAGCTGTTGAGCCATGCCATCTAGAGCCCACGTGCCACAACTAGAGAAGCCCGCCTGCCAACAATTGTAGAAGCCTGGGCACTGCAACGAAGATCCAGTGCAGCCAAAAATATAAAATATAAAATAAACCTGAGTCCCTTCTCAAGAGCCATCTTTCTCTTAGCTCCCGGAGACCCAGACTGCTCCCCAGGTCCTGTGCATTCCAGCTCCAGCCCTGTGAACTTGGAGTTAATGATTAAACTGGGCATCGGTGCCATGGCTTCCTTGGGGTGAGCTGGACTGCTCAGCTCTGGAAACTGCCAAGTTCCTGGCTCTGCTCCAGCCCAGGATAAGCCAGAGACACAGCCAGGCCCCACACCCAGAGGCAGCTCTTTTTCCAAGTCGGCTGGAATCTCAACGATATGCAGTCTTCGAACCTCCTGCTGCACACCTAAGGCACTGTGGTACAGTAGAAGGGGGGTGTTCGAGGAGGTGGGAGTCTTGGGTCCAAATCCTGGTTCTGTTCCTAACCAGATGGGTGACCTTGGGACAGTCTCCTTACCTGTTCTGAAGTTCAGGTTCCTCATCCATAACAAAAGAAGGTTGGACCAGAGCATTCCTTGTTCTCTCACACTTCCATGACTTTGCACCTTTCCCTGGCACACCCTTCCTATCCCTTCTGCTTCTTACTCATCCTCCAGGATGCAGCTGAAGGGTCGCCATCTTCAGGAAGTCTTCCCCAACCTTCTCGCTACAGACTGAAAGGGGGGTGCCCCTCCTTTTACTAGATAGAACTCTGTGTTCCCTTTAGCCCATTGTTATCATTGCTTTTTTTGTCCCACGAGTCTGCAACTGAACAATGCCTAGTGTCTAGCGTATGCGTGTTCAGAAATTTTAAGTTTCATCCAGTTAGAGTCGTCATGATTACTGATACTGATGAAATTATTTCTACCATTTTACTTTGTGTTTTCTTTCGATTGCTTCTTTTTAAGCATTCTACCAACATGACTGTATCTTCTTTTGTTTGGTTTGGAAGTTTTCCACATTATTTCCATTCTTCTTGTAGGAACCCTTAAAATTTTAACGTAAATACTTGCTTTAATGACTATAAAGTTAACCAGTATCTCTAACTTCTTATCCCCAAAAAGGAAGACTTTAGAACATTTTAACTGTTCTTCCTAAATTCCTATTGTGTCTTAGTATTTTAGCTTTATTTTATTTTTAAACCTCTAAAATTACTTTAAAAATTTTGTATGATGATTATTTAGATATAGCAATGGGCTTATGTATATATTTTATTTTTGCTCATATTGCTTCTTGCAAGGCACCTCCTTCTGTCTGGGCTTAATTCACTTCTTGAAGCACATCCTTCAGTAGTCCCTCCAGTAAGAGTTTATGATGATAAACTCTGTCTTCGTTTGAAAATGTCATTATTTTGCCATCTCTCTTGAATAATAGTTCAGCTGGGTATAAATTTATACACCAATGATTGTTCTTCCTTTGCACTTTGAAGATTATTTCCACCGTGTTCTGAAACATTTGGTGGCTAATAAGAGGTCTTGTTTCAGTCTGACATTGCTGTATAGGAAACGTGTTTGTATTCATACTTTTTCACACTTTTAACATTTGACAAACATAGCTTTTAACATTTTTGTGTTTTGTTTTGCTCTATGTTCCTTCTGCAGCTTCATTATGCTCATGTGTCTACGTGTGTAGCTGTTTTTATTTATCTTGCATGTGACTCAATATACTCCTTTAATCCAAGAACTCATTTATCTTTTTTCCAAATTTCAAAGCCAGGATCCCTTTAAACATTCCCATTTCTAAATTTTCTTTAGACTCTCTTTTAGAATCTCTATTAAAACCATGTTGGACTTTCTCATTCTATATTTCATGTCTCTTAATCTCCTTCCACAACATATTTTTCTTCACTTAACTATGTTTCATTTTGGGCGATTTCCTTAGTTCCACATTTCATATCACTAATTTTCTCTTCATTTGCAGCTTTTCTATCATCTAACCAGTTTATTAAGTTTTTGGTTTCAATGACCTATATTTTTCATTTTTAAAAAGTCCACTTTTTCAGACATCCTTATTCTAAATACTAAAAACTGTGTCCCTTTCTTAACCTTTTATCTCTTTAAATATTTTAAACACACACATTTTATAGTCTTTCCAGAATGTTCTATTATTGATAGCTTTGTATTATATATACAAATGCTCCCATTTATTATCTCTGTTAACTCTCCCTCATGGTGCTTTGGTTCTTAATGTAGTTTGTAAGTTTTCATCCTGGTCTCATCTTCAGCAGTGATTATCTTTCGTGCCATTTCACATATGACTTTTCTAGGACCTTAGCGATTTTGCTGGTTCAGATTGGTTCTTATGCTGTACCACCTGGATATTATAAATTCAAACTCCACACTGACATATGACAGTGGCTTGGGTTTACAATTTCTCAAGAGCATCTATTCTTCCACCCAGAGTCCGGGTGGATGTTAAGACTCCTGGTAAATTCCCTAATTTGGTGAGCAACTCTCCAGTTCCCATTTGTATGCAGAGGAACCCGGAGAATTCTCCCCACTTCCCCACCTCTCCTTATCCTCAGTTTCTCTGCTGTGCCTTCGCTTAGTACTGAAACTTAGCCTCCCTAGCCTGCCTCTGGATCTGAGACCCCTGTCAGCCATCAGGGTCCCAGTGCCTGCTTACTATGCTAACTTTGAACCCTTCTCTTTCGTTATTTCTTACAAGCTCGAAAATGTATTTTAGGGGAAAGTTTTGTTCTACTCAATCCAGATTTTCTATGAATCTGTAGACAAACAAGCCCACGTCAGTCAATCTCATTAACCAGACATTTCCAGAAATCTCATTCTGATGAATGATATGCAAGATTCCTCCAGCTCTGAAGTCTATACTTTTTTAAAAAAATATTTTTTTATTGGGAGATAATTGCTTTACCATATTGTGCTGGTTTCTGCCATACATCAACACGAATCAGCCACAGGTATACATATGTCCCCTCCCTCTCGAACCTCCCTCCCATCTCCCACCCCATCCCACCCCACTAGGTTGTCACAGAGCCCTGGGTTGAGCTCCCTGTGTCACACAGCACATTCCCACTGGCTATCTTGTTCACATGTGATAATGTATATGTTTCCATGTTACTCTCTCAATTCGTCCCACCCTCTTCTTCCCCTACTGGGTCCGCAAGTCTGTTCTCTATGTCTGTATGTCCACTGTTTCCCTGCAAATAGGTTCATCAGCACCATCCTTCTAGATTCCATATGCATGAGTTATTTACATGTACTCAAAGGAGAAGCCTGACATCAGAAACAGAAATCCAAGAACCTTGTCCATCTTTCCTGCTTCTGCTGCTGCCAAGTCGCTTCAGTCGTGTCCGACTCTGTGTGACCCCATAGAGGGCAGCCCACCAGGCTCCCCTGTCCCTGGGATTCTCCAGGCAAGAACACTAGGGTGGGTTGCCATTTCCTTCTCCAATGCATGAAAGTGAAAAGTGAAAATGAAGTCGCTCAGTCGTGTCCGACTCTTAGCGACCCCATGGACTGCAGCCTACCAGGCTCCTCCATCCATGGGATTTTCCAGGCAAGAGTACTGGAGTGGGGTGCCATTGCCTTCTCTGCCATCTTTCCTATATACACGGAAATAAGACATAGGGTTCAGTGACTCTAGTGGACATGTCTTGGCACATGAACCAAGGTTCTCTCCTAGTTACATTTGGTGACGATAGTCAGAAAATATACTTTTTTGTGTTATTTAAAATGGAAGCAATTCTATTGACCCAACTTATGGAATATTAGAAGACCCAAAGAATTGTTCTAAAGAGCTTTCTGTGTATTGTGATTTATTCCCAACAATGTTAGCAGTCCAATGTCAAGGCACATTACTGATGAGCTCTTCTTCATGGGTGTTAGAAATGTGCAAGGCTTAGGTGAGAGGGGAGTTTGTGGGAGAATAGATACGTGTATAGGTATGACCGAGTTCCTTTGCTGTCTATCTGAAACTATCACAACATTGTTAATCAGCTACACTCCAATATAAAATACAAGGTTTTAAAAAATGCATATGTATTAAGCAGTATATAATATAGCCTTAATTTAGAAAAAAAAAAAAAAGAAATTTGCAAGGCTTATAGGAGGAAGACTGGTCCTCAGAAAATTCCCATGCAAGCCCGAGCAACTGAAGGAAATAGTTTCTACAATCTGCCTTTCTAGAATGAAGACATGGTAATAATTTGCTGTGTTACAGGATTTTTATTTATACTGCCATGAAACTACCCCAGAGAAGGCTCCATTTGTTTTGCCCATGAAAATCATTGCAGTTTGACTCAGCCCTGAAAAGTAAAGTGTGCTAGTTTTCTGTCTGACTCTTTGCGACCCAGTGGACTGTAGCCCACCAGGCTCCTCTGTCCATGGGATTCTCTAGGCAAGAATACTGGAGTGGGTTGCCATTCCCTTCTCCAGGGGATCTTCCCGATCCAGAGATTGAACCCGGGTCTCCTTCACTGTACATGGATTCTTTACCATCTGAGCCATCAGGGGACACAGAGATGAACAGGATGAGTGCTCTCCAAACCCTCACAGTCTGGATGATACGAAACATGGGTAAAAATGGAAACTTTTCTGTGATTTTTTTTTTCCATTTTATTTTCATTTATTCACCTACTTAGAATCTTTGGCATTCCTCCTAAACAATTCTGCTTCTGGAACTTCCCTGGTGGTCCAGTGGTTAAGACTCTGCACTTTGACTGCAGGGGGCATGAGTTCGATCCCTGGTCAGGGAACTAAGATCCCACATGCCGCATGGTGGCCAAAACAAACAAACAAAAAAATGCTGATTCACACCAGTAAGTCAGTCTATGGGATTACATCTAAAATAATGAACAATATTTTTCAAAATTCCCCTTTCTCCTGAACAGTGAGAACAGCATTTTTGGACCTCACTTCATGGTAGCTTGTAAAGTATAAGGTATCTCAACAAACCCTACCACATGAAATTCATTTTCCCTTTGAAGCCACAGAAGGGCAGAACTTAGAACAAGCCTGCAGGAGCCTGCTCTTTCTCTGAAACCCAGAGCCCCTGCTCTGCATGTCTCTTGGGGCACCTGGCACTTTTCATTCTGTATTATCACTGCTTGCATATTTTTCTCATCTTCATCCCTGGAATCAAAACCCCTTGAAGTCAGGGCTCATGCCTGGTTCATCTTATAGTTCTGTAAGTGGAAGTGAAAGTCGCTCAGCCGTGTCCGACTCTTTGTGACCCCTTGGACTTAATCTGCCAGGCTCCTCTATGCATGGAATTCTCCAGGCAAGAATACTGGAGTGGGTAGTCATTCCCTTCTCCAGAGGATCTTCCCAACCCAGGGGTCAAACCCAAGTTTCCCACACTGCAGGCAGATTCTTTACTGTCTGAGCCACCTGGGAAGCCCATAGTTCTGTAAAGTTCTGCTTAAAATTGTTTTTGTCCTATTTGATCTAGTCCAAAGGCAGCTGAGCCCAAGACTGTTCAATTGCTTACTAAAAATTGCACACCAATGAGGGAATTCTCTGGCAGGCTGATGGTTAAGATTCCATCCTCCCAATGCAGGCGGGAGCTGGTTTGATCCCTGATCTGATCAGGGAACTAGGATCCTGCATGCTGTGTGGCCATAAAACATCTTTTTAAATAATAAAAAAAAAAAATTGCAGATCAAGACAGAGGCAAATAGTGTCAGCAACACTAGGACCATCATATACACTCAGCAAACACCTGTTCTCTAATTCAGTGCTTCTCAGACAGTAACTGACCACAGATCATGCAGGGTGATTTTTTAAATGCAGATTCTGATTAGAAGGTCTGGGATAGGGCCTGAGGTTCTGCATTTTTAACAAGCTCCCAGGGAGTCCAGTGCCACTGGCCCACAGACCACGCTCCGACGAGCAAGGATCTAACGCAAGACACACCCTGTGTTGTGGACACGCACCACGTGGGCTGGCATTGAGAGGGTGAAACAGAGCAACCACATATAAGAGAGAAGGAGAAGACCCAGACTCTCAAAGCTAAGAGTTCAAAGGCCACAGGAAAATGCGGGCCGGAAACGTGTGCGGTTAGTATCCTAGGTGACAGGAGAAGGAAGAACCAACGATTTCCCTGGGTTAACCACAGGAAACTTCAATGTATTTCCTTGCAGGGCACTCATTTCCCTCTCTAGTGACTAACGCTAACGCTTTTTTTTTTCCCTGAGTTTTCAAGCAGAAGTGTACCCAAGGCAGCCTCCTTCAGGCATGCGTACTCAGCGGCCCAAGGACCCCATCCTCCCCCACACCCCCAATGCCTCTGGGGGTGTGGCAGGACTGGGGCCATTACTAGACGATCATCTAATCAGAAGATATTGACCCAGACTTCAGCCTCTCTGGTTCCTCTGAGTCCACCTAGTTTTGAGACACCGTCCCAGACAGGGCATGAATGCCTGACTTCTTAGTACGGTGCTGGGCAGAGGGGGAAATTGTGATGAAAGGGGGTGGCCATCTGCTTCTCGGTTATCATATAGCTGGGGTGCTTCTATAGTGAGAGCTCCTTAACTCTGCTACTCTGACTCTGGGACTTTTTTCTTACAGAATGAAAAACAGAGAAACAACAACAAAAATCCGTGTTTCAGTAATAATCTCATTTACATTTAATTACATCGCCCTGGGCATTTTTCTTTCACTGGCAATGATTGAGGCCTATAAACAGTGTCTAGGACCCTCAGGTCATAGTCACTTCCTGCAAATGAAACTGAGATGGGGTCCCCTGAGCCAGCCCGCAGCTGCTGGGTACCCGGAGTCTGCCTTGTTCCCTCTGGGAATGGGCATGCCAACTCTGACAGCAAGTTCTCCAAAAGGCTATTTGAAATAGGCTGGGAAAGCGAACAAAGATGAGGAAGTAAATTCCTCGAAGGGGGCACCCAAGTGTTGCTGCCAAGAAAGATGCAAAAGCCTCAGCTCTCCAATTCTGTATATCTTATCCTTTCTTTCTTAAAAAAGATCCCCTGGAGAAGAGAATGAAAACCCACTCCGATATTCTTGGCTGGAGAATCCCATGAACAGAGGAGCCTGGAGGGCTACAGTCCATGGGGTCGCAAAGAGTCAAACACGACTGAGTGATTAATACTACTTTCTTAAAGATTAACAGGGGAAAAGCAGCTAAGCTGAGGAGAGTGCCTCAAAGTCAACAGACCCCAAGTGCATGATCAGAGGCAGAGCATAAGAGCGGTAGCATGGGAGTGGGAATGGAGGTAGCTCTTTTGGGGACACTGGAATTTTGGAGAGAGAGGAGCCTGAGAAGTTGTCTAGATCAGTTTACAAATGGGAAACCAAGGCCCAGGCAGGGGAAGAGTTGACTCAAGTCTCTATGCAAATACTCCTAGTATATTTTAAATGCATTTATGAAAATATAGGGATGAGGGGACTTCCCCAGCTGGCTCAGCGCTTAAGAATCTGCCTTCCAATGCAGCGGACGGGAGTTCAATCCCTGCTGGGGGAGCTAATATCCTACACGCTGCGAGGCAACAAGAGAAGCCCTCTGCCTCTGCTATGGATCGTAACTAGAGAAAGCCAGCACACCTCAATGATGAGCCCCTGAATCTCAATGAAGACCCGGTGTAGCCAAAATAAATCAATAAATAATGAAATAGAATATGGGCTTATGTCCTTTTAATAAAATTCCCTTGGACTATTATCAAGGAGGACTTCAGAACTGATCTGTGAAGGTTCAAGAGCTGTAAAGCAAGCTCAACCATCTTTAACCTTCTCTTTGATACTCTCAGGACTCCCTGGATTCACTTGGGGAAAAAAAAATCATCACATTCATGAAAGATGTATGTGACCACATTAAGTCAGGGGAGGAAAACTACAGCCCTCTGGTTTGGACACCCATGAGTTGAGAATGGTTTGCACATTTTTGGATGGTTGAAAAGAAAACAAACAAACAAAAAATAACACTTCATGACGAGAAAATTAGGTAAAATTCAAATTTCAGTGTCTGTAAGTAAAGTCTTGTTGGTACACAGCCACATGAGTTTGTTTACAGATTAACTATGGCCAATTTTATACTACAATGGCCAAGTCCATCAGCTGGCCAAACTATAGCGTGTTCAAAGCCAAAAATATTCACTATCCTGCTCTTTACAGAAAGAGCTTGCAAGCCCTTCATGTCAAGAATAAAAGTTTGGAGTAGGATGTTGGACGTAATCCCAGGCTTTGCCATCTAAAGCTAGAAATTTCCAAGGTGGGGTAGGGGTGGGACACATCACTCATGAAGACAATTCTCTACAAGCTTACAGAGGACCGTGTATGGAGAGGGCAAGGATTAATCCCTTGTGCGGAGAGAGGGTCGTGTCTTTGTGAGCTGCCTCTCTCAGCTCTGGGCCTTCCCTGCATTTGACAACCTACATTAGCCCTGACTGCCCCTCCATCAGAGCCTCCGGTGGTCCCTCCACGTGATCCTTAAAGACCATAGCCTTTCCCGTGAAGGTATCACCGGTACCCCTTCCATCTGAGACCTTGTGTCTGCTATTGGTATAGTCGGAGATCAGAAATAAAGGCATCCAAATCAGAAATGTGTGCTTTGACCTGGTAGTAACAGTGTCAGAGAGATTACCCTGGTCATCCAGTGGTTAAGAATCCGCCTTCCAGTGCAGAGGATGAGAGTTCAGTCCCTGATTGAGGAGCTAAGATTCAGTGAGTCACAATGAGAAGAACCCTAGCACCACAGCGAAGAACTTGTGCAGCCAAAAAAGAAAAAAATGTGTCGGAAAATAGGGTGAATGAGAAAGCCTCTAGAATTTCCTCCTCTGAGACACTGCCTCTACTCCCTTGGGAAGACTTAGAGACACTTACCTTTGAGCCCCTTTGAACCTTAAACAGCATTCAGCATCATACTGCAATTAACACATTGCCTTGTAAATTATTTTTTGTGTATCTGTCTCCAGAAAGACAAGGACCTGATCTTTTCATCTCTGGACCACCACCACCCCGCCCTCTACCCGTCCCAGGACCTAGGACCACATATAGCACATAGCGATGTATAAGTTTGCTGCTGCTGCTGCTAAGTCGCTTCAGTCGTGTCCGACTCTGTGCGACCCCATAGACGGCAACCCACCAGGCTCCGCCGTCCCTGAGATTCTCTAGGCAAGAACACTGGAGTGGGCTGCCACTTCCTTCTCCAATGCATGAAAGTGAAAAGTGAAAGTGAAATCGCTCAGTCATGCCCGACTCTTAGCGACCCCATGGACTGCAGCCCACCAGGCTCCTCCGTCCATGGGATTTTCCAGGCAGGAGTACTGGAGTGGGGGGCCACTGCCTTCTCCGATAAGTTTGCTAGAGTTTCTATAACAAAATACCACTGACTGAGTGTCTTAAGCAACAGAAACATTATTTTCTCACAGTTCTGGAGGCTGGAAATCCAAGGATCAAGATGTCAGCAGGTTTGATTCCTCTCAAGGCCGCTCTTCTTGATTTGTAGACAGCCTCCTTCTTCCTATGTCATCAAAAGGCCTTTTCTCTCTGTGTTTATCCCTGGTTTCTCTTCATGTTCTTATAGGATAGCTCAAGCTCAGTCATGTCTGACTCTTTGCAACCCCATGGACTGTAGCCTGCCGGGCTCCTCTGTCCATGGGATTCTTCAGACAAAGAATAGTGGAGTGGGTTGCCATTTCCTACTCCAGGGGATCTTCCCGACCCAAGGATCAAACCTGCATCTCTTGTGTCTCTTGCATTGGCAGGTAGATTCTTTACCACTGCGCCACCTGGGAAACCCTCATCTTCTTATAAGGACCCCAGTTATATTAGATTAGGGCTCTACTCTTCTGACTTCTTTAATTTTCATTATCTCTTGAAAGTTCCAAATCTCCAAATGTAGTCATATTGAGGGTTAGAGTATCAACATGTATATTTGAGCGGCATGCAATTTAGGCCACATCACTGACTGTCTAACAAGTTTCTTTTGGAAAGTAGGATCATATGTGCAAAAATATTTACAAGTGGCAGAGCAGGTTACACATGTACATATTTCACTATCAGGTTCCCTCCCCCTCCTTAACTTCCCCTCTCCTCCTGAAACTAACTCACGAGCCACCAGACATGGGTTCTGTTGAGTTTCATGCAGCAAACATGAGAAAGGGGCCTGTGCTATTCTGGTCTCCCCAAGGGTATTGACCTCAAAGCAAAAGACTCTCCAGACCGCTCAGTCATCTCAGGTCCTCAGGGCAGTAAGATACACGTTTTATATCATAATCTGGTGTTATACTTCACAAAAAATAACGTTACTCTACCATCCACTGGCATTTTCAAACATATTCTTTGAAGAATAACTGATTTCTGTCTGTGAACCAACAAATTGACTATATGTCCCATAAAATGGACCAGGACCTGCAGTTTGAAAACCATTGCTATATTCCTTCAAAGGAAAGCAAAGAAGGGTCCCTTCCCTTTTTTTCCCCCCAGTTATTAGTCTTCTCTACCAAACTTAACATTGTACAGAAGAGTTCTACAGACATTATCTCATTTGATTTTACTACAATCCTGAGAGATACATTTTATAAATGAAGAAACTGACAGCTAGAAATATTAGTTAACTATGTTCAAGGTCATTCAGCCAGAATTCTACTGGGGTTAGAACCCATGTTCTCTGACTCAGATTCAAAATACTCTCAATATGTCATGCCAAGTAGTTTTATCTTTGTAGAAAGAGGGAAATTTTGCCCATTTTCCTCATCCACATATTTACTTTAATGTCATCATTGATTATTCTTACCTTACTTTCTAGCATTAGAAAAATTTTAAACTTTGGGGTAATCTGATTCCTGATTAGATTAGTCTCAAAATTTTTATAAAGCCTGAGTAAACTTTTTTTGATTATTAAAAAATAGAAATAAATTATATAAAATTTGGGAAAATATAAAAAAGTCAACCAAAATCTGAATACCAAGACTTTCCTGGGGGTACAGTGGTCAGACTCCACACTTCCAATGCAAGGGTGTGGGTTTGATCCTTGGTTGGGGAATTAAGATCCCACATGCCCCATGGCCAAGAAAATTTAAAAAGAAATAAAAAGTAAAATCAAAATATGAATACCCAGACCCAGAAAAAAGAAATCATTAAGGCATTTTGGATATTTCCTTCCAGTTTTCTTTTCTATACACAGGCATGTTTTTAGTACTTAATTGACGTCATACTTGATTTTATTGTCTGAACATTATCCCAGAAGTCTTTTTCCATGTTCTTTCAAGCTCTTGTGTTTTTAATGGCCCCCAAAATATTTTATGATGTGAATGTGCCACAGTTTACTTAACCATCCCCTAGTGTTGGACACTGGTTTGTTTCTAGATACCATTTTTGTAAATCAAACTTAAGAAATAATGACCTAACTACTTTTCAATGCCCAGGTGTTTTTCCTGGGTCAGTTCCAACATTCTCTGAATCTTTTTTGGAAATTAGACCTAGACGGAGACCTTCAATATCACGTAGTTCAGTATCCTCAATTTAAAGGTGTGGATTCCTAAAGAAATTCCCATGGGGCTGTAGAATAGTATAGCTGAACGATGTACAGGGCAGAGTCAAGAAGCCCATGCCCTTGAACTTGGGAATTCGGGTCATTTTAGCAATTAGAAATGAAAAATAATTTTATTTACTTGTTTGTTTTTGGCTGTGCTGCTTGTCATGTGGAATCTTAGCTTCCCAAGCAGGGTTAGAACCCCCATCTCCTGCATCAGAAGCGCAGAATCTTAACCATTGACCACCAAGGAAGTCCCAGAAATGAAAAATAATTTAAGGAGACGCTGGCGCAAGGGCTATATTTCCATCAGTCACCTGTAGCACAACTCCTACAGACTTACATGAAGTAAGTCCCCATGGAGGGAAGCATCAGAATTTGGGAAACGGGAAGTTGCCCCCAAATTACACTGTAAGGTAATTACAGAACGGGGCCCTGAGCCCAGATCAAGCAGTTCTCAACTCAGCGTTCTCTTCATCCCTCTGAACAGATGTAGTGTAGGTCATAAAGCATCAATGAAAATTTCATCGGACTGAATTTTCCATCCCCCAAACAGGCAAATGGTACTTGTGCACTGAGGTTTACAGTCTGGCTGGGCAGAAATAAAAACTCAAAACTAAAACTCAAGTAAAAACTCAAAAAAAAAAAAAAAAAAAACACCCCAGCAAAGCAATAGCTTCAGTGTATTATAAAAACCAAGATTAGATACATGGAACCACTTCCATGGAGCAGTTTAACTCCCCACAGAGCTTTAAGCAGAAATTTTGTTTAGACTTATTTTTTCCCCCCAATGCCAGAAATACTTTAGGGGAAGAGACCTATTTTCTTTTTAGTTTTAAACTGTTTATTTTGTATTGGGGTGTATCTGATTGACCATGTTGTGACAGTTTCAGGTGAACAGTAAAGGGGTTCAGCCACACATATACATTTATCCAGTCTCCCCCAAACTCCCCTCCCATCCAGGCTACCACATAACACTGAGTAGAGTTCCTCGTGCTATATAATAGGTCCTTGTTCGTTATCCGTTTGAAATATAGCAGTGTGTATATGGGGAAGAGACACATTCTAATATCAAATACTTGAACCCTACTGGGACTGATGCTGAAGCTGAAGGTTCAGTACTTTGGCCACCTGATGTGAAGAGCTGACTCATTGGAAAAGACCCTGATCCTGGGAAAGACTGAATACAGAAGGAGAAGGGGTCGATAGAGGATGAGATGGTTAGGTAGCATCACCGACTCAATGGACATGAATCTGAGCAAGCTCTGGGAGATAGTAAGGACAGGGAAGCCTGGTGTGCTGCAGTCCATGGGGTTGCAAAGAATCAGACATGAGTTAGCAACTGAACGACAACAATCAGAGTACATGTTTTAACAAACACCCAGACGGTAAATATCTGCCTTTGGTTGGTCTAAAACTATGCCCTGCCTAACTTCCACAACCTCTATGCTATCTTGCCAGTTGCTAGCTTCCAACATCAAAATTCCACTAACTGCCGCATCTTGGTTGCTAAAGAACCTGCCTGTTGTTGAACTGCGTTACTAACATTACTAGTCCCTGCACCTTCCTTTGCTGCTAACTTTGGATCAAATACAGGTTACACTATCAACTCTGTGAATTGGTAGCAGCTTTCCAGAAGGCAAATTGATATGGCATATCAAAAGCCACAGAGAGGTCTATACCCTTGGGCCAAATAATCAAAAAAAAAAAGGAAAAGAAATTTACAGAAGATGTCCAACCTGGTGTCATTTAAAACTATCTCACAATAAGTTAACCACAGCACATCTCTCTTACTAGCTGTTACTTGTTGAAGCGGTTCTCTTACAGGTCTGGACATCCTTCTAAAGCTCACAACACCTCCATCACAGATGTAGAAACCAAGGCTCAGAGCACGGTCACTGAATGCCTAATAAATGGCGGAACCCAGGCTTGAACAAAAGACTTTGTTCCACTCATCCCCAGGATTACTTGGGACCCAGACACCCGAGCGGTGAGTGTTAGGAGTGGCACTCCTGACGTGATGCCATGACCTCCACGGTGAGCATGAAGACGTTTCAGCCAGGTTAAAGGGGCCTTCCTGAAAGAACCTTATGGGACCAGAGAAGGACTCCAAATTAAACCCACAGTTTGATAATATTCATAAAAATATGTGTAAAAACTGAAAGCAGAGACTTCCCTGGGGATCCAGTGGTTAAGAATCTGCCTTTCAGTGCTTGGGAAGTGGGTTTCTGGTTTGGGAACTAAGATCCCACGTGCCATGGGCAATGAAGCCGGTGGGATACCACTACTGAGTCCACTTGATTTAGAGCCTTCGGGACACAACTACTGAGCCTGCTCGATCTAGAGCCCGGGCGCCGCAGCAAGAGAAGCTTATGCAACACAGCTAGAGAAACCCAGCGCAGCCAAAATAAATAAAAATATTTGAAAACTTGAAAGCAGTCACAGAGGAAAATAGTTGGCCTAGCATTTAGGGGAGGAAATGAGTGGATGTTTTATTCTGTTTATATGTTCTTAAATGTTTTCATGCCAAGGTCTTAACAGCAAGCCTCAAAAACAAACAAAAAAACCCACCTTGGTCACTGACTGGGGCTTTATCAATGTATGTAGGTGTTTTTCTCTGTCTCCTACCTTTGAGTAACTTCTCCACCCCACCAGTTCTGTCTCGGTTTCATGATGCTTGCACCTTGTTGAAACCACAACTTCCCCTCCGGGGATTGCTGAGTGCTCAGGAGGGAATCATGGGGAGGACTTTTTCAGCAGAGGTGAGAGGATATTGGAATATGACATCACTATTCAAATGGCGAAGGAGAGAGGGAGAGTACCAAGTGCCAAGGAGAAAACCAGTGGGCTTTTATGGCTCTGTTTATGGGAAGCGCTCCACCGGCCGAAAGGTCAGGAGCTGACGTGTCCAATGGCACTGGAGCATCACATGAAAAAACAGAACCTTATAAAAATTCATAAGCTCACCAAGCACCCACTTGACTCGGGTAAGGGGTGTGGTGGCCAGAATGTTGTCAGGCCCCAGAAAAAAAGAAGCCCAGTAGCTAGCTGCACCCTGAGGACCTAGCACGGTGCTAGGTCCTTCTAGTAAAAGAACACTCATAACACTTCTTCGGTGGTCCAGTGGTTAGGAATCTACCTGCCAAGGCAGGGGACTTGGGTTCCATCCCTGGTCCAGGAAGATCCCACATCTTGTGGGGCAGCAAGCCCATGCACCTCAACTACTCAGCCCGTGAGCCGCAAATACAGAAACCTGCACGCCCTAGCACCCTCTCTCGAGCTCCAAAACAAATGCGGCCACTGCAATGAGAAGCCCACGTGCTGCAACTAGAAAAAGCCCACATGCAGCAACAAAGAGTGCAGACCAAAAATAAATAATAAATAAACAAAGAACTAAAAAAAAAAAAACACTGATAAAATGGCAACCCACTCCAGTGCTCTTGCCTGGAGAATCCCAGGGACGGGGGAGCCTGCTGGGTTGCCGTCTCTGGGGTTGCACAGAGTCGGACACGACTGAAGCGACTTAGCAGCAGCAGTAATACATGCATTGCAGAAGCTCCTCTTGTAGTAACTGATTTAATCCTACAATAAGTACCATGAGTTTACCTTCTACTTTACAGAGGATGAAACTGAGGCTAAGAAGTTAAAAAAAAAAACTGGCCCAGCTGAGATTCAAGCCCAGATTCACCTGATACCAACTGCTGTTCTCCATAGCCTTTCACTACCCACACTGCCCAATGGCCTAGACCTCATCCCATCAATGACCCTATGTGGTACCAAGCACTGCTTCCTTCATATGAAAGACGTTGCCATTCCCTTAGGTCACAGGAAACACTGCTTCAGACCACCCCGCTCCCCTGGGGGATCAGAGCTGAGGGAGGAAGTTCCCTGGGCTTCCTGCCTCTTCAGTAAAAGAAAGAGGCAACGTGTCCCATGATGGAAAGAGTCTGGGCTTTGGAACAAAATGGATCCAGGTTTGCATGCTGACATCCACATTCAGTAACTTGAGTAAGTCACTGAATGTCTGAGAGCCTCAATGTTCTCATCTGTGAAGTGGGGGCCATTCATGAGTGGCGAGAATTGGAGTCCAGTCCAGTGCCTGGCACGAGATGGGAGTCTTATCTCTTGGTTAGTAATCTGTCCCTTACTGATTCTGAAGGAACCTCTACCGTCCCAGTGCCCCCTCTTCAATGGAGCTGCTATGGAAGAATAGGTTAGTACCCTCAAAGAGGCACTGGTCACCTGGCAGGCACCTCTGGGCCGCTACTTTGGCCACTTCCTTTCCCTTGACAAGATGCGTCTGATCCATCCACCAGTGGAATTTCTCTTTCCTTTGATGGGAGTTCTCTCCCTTTCAGTTCTCCATTCCCCAGTCTGCTAACACATTATTTGACCTGGCTTCCCTCATAGCTTGGGCTTCCCTCAGAGCTCAAAGAATCTGCCTGCAGTGCAGGAGACCCAGGTTCAATTCATGGGTTGGGAAGATCCCCTGGAGAAGGGAATGGCAACCCACTCCAGTATTCTTGCCTGGAGAATCCCATGGACAGAGGAGCCTGTCAGGTTATAATCCACGGGGTTGCAAAGAGTCAGATAGGACTTAGTGACTAAACCCCACCACCACCTAGCTGCTCTGTGCCTTCACTGGCCTTTGCAGACCCTGGAGCCTGCACACCAGGGCATGGTCTGCCAGGGCAGTGACCATGTCTGCTTTCCTCACGTTCTACCCCCCACGATCTGAGCACTGTGCCTGGCATACAGTAGGTACTCAATAATTGTGTGATGAGTGAGTGAACGAATGAATGATAAATGCATAGTGTGTATGGCCTGAGTGGAGAGTGAGTCATTCTGCAAACGTTTGCAGAGGACCTATTGTCGGCTGTGGGTGGAGAGTCAGAGATAGAAGGTCTGCTAGGCTCCCTGGGAATCAGGGTAGATTATGTGCAGCTTCTCTGTTACATGTTTTATATACATCCTCTTATTTAATCCTCGAAAGAACTCTATACATGTCTATACATGTTTTATATACATCCTCTCATTTAATCCTCGAAAGAACTCTATACATGTCAGGGAAACCCCCATTTTACAGGGAAGACTAACTTGCCTGTTACCCACCTAGGTGGGGTGTCTAACCCAGGCCTTCCTGACTCCAGCTCGGGTGTTACCTCCTCACCCGGCAGGCCATCGAGCACAGGGATGAAGTGCATGGGCTCCAAAAGTCAGACGATTCGGATTCAGAGCCTGACTTGCCTCTTACCAGCAGTGGAAATTCTGACAACTCATGGGTCTCCTCAAGGCTTAGTTATCTTATCTGTAAAATAAGGATGGGGGTATTTCCTACCTCAAGGATTGTTGTGAGAATGGAATGAGGCAATTTAAGTAAAATACCCTGAGTCAAGCACAAAAGTCTTTGGCAACAGCAGCCAGCCATAACAGGAGCAGGAGTAGTAATTGTAATAGTAATGGAGGTACTAATGGTGGGCTTCCCTCATAGCTCAGTTGGTAAAGAATCTGCCTGCAATGCAGGAGACCCAGGTTTGATCCCAGGTCGGGAAGATCCCCTGGAGAAGGAAATGGCAACCCACTCCAGTATTCTTGCCTGGAGAATCCCATGGACAGAGGAGCTTGGCGGGCTATAGTCCATGGGCTTGCAAAGAGTTGGATACGATTTAGCGACTAAACCACCAACCAATTAATGATGGTAGGAATGGGGGTGATGGTAGTAGAGGCAGGAGGAAGTCTGGCGGTGCTAGTATTAATAGTGGTAGCAGCTACAGCTACCAGCAGTGATCGTGGCAGAGAAGGCAGTGGCACCCCACTCCAGTACTCTCGCCTGGGAAATCCCATGGGCAGAGGAGCCTGGTGGGCTGCAGTCCATGGGGTTGCAAAGAGTCAGACACGACTGAGCGACTTCACTTTCACTTTTCACTTTCATGCATTGGAGAAGGAAATGGCAACCCACTCCAGTGTTCTTGCCTGGAGAATCCCAGGGACGGGGGAGCCTGGTGGGCTGCTGGCTATGGGGTCGCACAGAGTCAGACACCATAGTGTTAGCAAGAACAGTGGTAGTAGCAGTCATGGTAGTAGTAACAATGAGAGTAGTGACAGCAGTAGTGGTGGTAGTAGTCACTGTTGTTCAGTCGCTCAGTCGTGTCCCCCTCTTTGCAACCCCAAGTACTGCAGCACCCCAGGCTTCCCTGTCCTTCACCATCTCCCAGAGCTTGCTCAAACTCATGTCCCTTGAGTCAGTGATGCCATCCAACCATCTCATTCTCTGTCACCCCTTCTTTTCCTGCCTTCAGTCTTTCCCAGCATCAGGGTCGTTGCTGATGAGTTGGCTCTTCGCATCAGGTGGCCACAGTATTGGAGCTTCAGCTTCAGTATCAGTCCTTCCAATGAATACTCAGGGTTGATTTCCTTTAGTAGTTGTGGTAGGGTGATTTGAATTTCAGTGTATGCAGAAGCCAACGCGGTGATCTGAGGAGGTTGAATGGGTTTGTCCTCTTAGTGTCCTATCACATTAACCTGGAGACTGTGTGACCACAGGAGCGGGAGAGGGTGCGACTCAAATCCAGCACTCAGGGAGCGCCCTCGTGGCCCAGTGGTGAGGACTCCGAGCCTCCACTGCAGGGGGCAGATACCTGGTCAGGGAACTAAAATCCTGCAGGCCACGCGGCAGAGCCAAACAAAGTAGTCCGGCACCTAGATGCCAGAGGCCCTGAGAACAGAACAGCAGAGCTGCAGCTCCCAGGCACAGTCCTAGACGGGATAAGTTACTAGGCACCCATGGGACCTGAGCCCACCCCCAGGGAAACACACCTGGTGAGGAATGGGGTGACAGGCGTGCCCTAAGGTAACTCAAGGAGAGTTGGCTTTAGAGACGATTTTATTCCTGGCATTTCAGGCAGACCTCACGAGAGCAAGTTTGCCCAGAGGACAACAGGAAGGTCAGAGGCACAGAAGGAGCAGAGCAGCAGGGGTAATGCTCTATCTGACGGTGATGCTGGGACAGTGTCGGCTTGTGCGCCCCACTCTCAAACAGCGTGGAAGCAAAGGAGCCCCAGGTTTCGGCCAGTTCCCCTTCTTCTCTCACTCGTCTGGACACTTTTGTGTGAGTTTGAGAGCCACTGGTCTGGAAAGACATGGTGGCCAGTCAATGGGGAGACAGTTTAAAAGGTCGAAGAGTCATATTTAAAGAAGCCACACACACACACACAGAGGCCTAGAGTAGGGCAGAAGGCTGAGTACGTGTTGTGGGTGTCCAAACCAAGAACGTGGCTTTGGAGCAAGAAGGACTTGGGTTCAAATTCTAGCTTCTGTGGCTATGAGACCTCAGACAAGGGGGTAATATTAGCCTGCTAGTGTCATTAGGTAGATTAAATGAGACAACATCTGTAAAGTAATTAGCATGTGCTACTAAGTAGCAGGTACTTAGTAGTAGCTTCATTGACTGCTCAGAGAAAGGCAGCTATTATGATGATGATGATGATCTTTATTACTGAGTGAAAGTCGCTTAGTCGGTCTGACTCTTTGCGACCCCATGCCTACCAGGCTCTGTTTTGCCCATGAAAATCATTGCAGTTTGACTCAGCCCTGAAAAGTAAAGTGTGTTAGTTTTCTGTCTGACTCTTTGAGACCCAATGGACTGTAGCCCACCAGGCTCCTCTGTCCATGGAATTCTCCAGGCAAGAATACTGGAGTGGGTTGCCATTTCCTTCTCCAGGGAATCTTCCCAACTCAAGGATTAAATCCAGGTCTCCCACATTGTAGGCAGATTCTTTAACAACTAAGCTACAAGGGAAACCCATCACTATTACATCGGGTTTCCCATGATGGTTCAAGCAGTAAAGAATTCGCCTGCAGTGCAGGAGACACAGGAGACTCGGGTTCCATCCCTGGTTCGGGATTGCAGAGGAAATGGCAACCCACTCCATCATTCTTGCCTGGGAAATCCCATGGACAGAGGACCCACAGGGTCACAAAGAGTCTGACATGACTTAGCACGCACGCAGTGTTACATCAGCACAACAATGTAGAGACGTTGCTGAGACTTCCACGGTGGTCCAGTGGTTAAGAATCCGCCTGCCAATGCAGGGGACACGGGTTTGATCCCTGGCCCGGGAAGATTCCTCATGCCACGGGGCAAATAAGACCATGTGACGTAACTGTTGAAGCCCACACACCCTAGGGCCCATGCTCTGCAACAAGAGAAGCCACCGCAATGAAAAGCCCACAAACCATTACTGTCTAGTAGCCCCATGCTCACTGCAACTAGAGAAAGCCTGTTCATAGTAATGAAAACCCAGCTCAGCCAAAAATAAATAATAATTAATTATTTTTAAACTGCTTTTACATCCACTCCCACAGTCTTCTCAGTTACATGGTCTTACATGGGAACTGTCTCATATTTTGCTCACTTTGTGTCACAGATGATAGAACTGAACAAGGTTTCCAGACCCATGAAGGTCAGAATAAAAACACACATATATCTCTTGACTATTACACAATTCTGAGTATAATTCTGGACGTAGAGTGTTTGAGTGATGGGTAAACTCATGCATTGGCCAATGGTGAAATTGACAGCTTGCAAGTTTTCCAGCATGGCATCTACTGGGGCAATCCAACAATCACCTGTTTAGCACCTGCTGTATGCCAAGAACACTGGGAGAGTCTGCTCTGGGGAGCCTGTCCTAGGGGTCCCTCTGTGGGGGAGCATTGCCAGGCCAAGATGGTGACAGTCAGGCTCTCCCAAGAGGGTGGTGGTCAGGCTCTCTCCCCTCATTTCCTGTTGATAACGACTTAGCACGCTTACGTGATAAATGAGCTCATATAGGATATGGTACAGGTGCACCATTATGCGACTCTGGAGAGTCGCCACTTCTGTTGGCAGGGCTAAATAAGGCCACTCGGAAAGTTCCCAGCTGCTGCATCAGCCATCCCAAAATAAAGCGTGTCTACAACTCCCATGGCTCCTTGAATCTTCTTCCAGCTCCCCAGCTTGCGCTTTACCTACCTGGAGTTCGTTGATCGGCAGGACATTCCTTTCCTTGTTGTTAAGTGATGATGGCCCTGGGAGAGTCCCCTATACTTCTTCCCTCTGCTCTGACCAAACTGACCCCACTCCTGGGCAGAAACACTGGCATGGAACAGAAGGGACAGTACAAGAAACTAACTTGGTCCAGTGAATTTAGGCATTTGATTTTCAAGTTCAAGATCATTTCCTCAGAGACTAGACAGAACTGATGGATCAGTTATTCTGACACTGAAGGACAGAAAGAACTGCAAGGCCTGCTTAAATAAACTCAAGAGAACCCGAAGGGGTGAAGGTCCATTTTAAATATCCTTCTTGGCCTCACTGCTCTTTCTGCCTTACTGGTCTCTGTTTCCTCATCTGGAAAATGAGGATATGAGACTGGCTGGTCACCAAGGTCATTTAAGGAGACCCTGGATATGGCTCCACATGGCACCTGACGATGGGTGAATTCTGGCTCTTCTCCAGTCGTGAACTCCCCATGTGACCAGGACCCAGAGTCAGTATTCCCTCTGCCCTGCCTCCATGTGCCAGTGACCACTGAGCTTGCTCTCGACATCTCTAGGAACCATCCCAGCTAGATCTCTGATGCCACTTCTAAAGTTCTTTCCAGCCCTGCCTTCTCTGCTCCCAGCCATGACTCAACACTAGCAGGGTGGATTGGAGGGCTTGAATAATGAGTTTCACTTCTTCCTCTCTCTCTCATTGCTGGGTAATTTCATGATGACATGCTCCTCCAGAGATGGTCAGGGACACTTCAGGTAGATGAAGGCAAATACCACTGTTCCTTGATGTCTGATTCCTCATTCACAAAATTAAGTGCATGCTTCATTTTTAATCGACAGCATCACCCCTAAAGAAATTTTGAATGACAATCCTATCATTCAATATCTCAGGCAGAAACATGGATCAGTGACTCCTTTTTCGCAAATTACAAAATGAATAACCTTGCCTCTCCTCCTGTGCTCCTGCCCTCTCTCTTCAATCCAGAAATGCAGGGGCTCCTTCGAGGGCATTTACCCCTTTAGAGAGGAGGGGAAATGATGGGTATTCATATGAGGTTTCTTTCTTGCCTGATTCACTCTCTGTCTTTGTGGCTGAACATTTGAATAATTATCATTCAACAAGCAGAATGATTAGCCTTCAGTAGCTGGGTGACTCCTAAAAATGAGAGTGTGTAGGAGAGGGGAGCATCCAGGAGTCTAGGACAGTGCCCAAGTCAATGTCCCTTGTTACAATCACAGAATGCAGGTTAGTCCGGAAGTTCCCAGTACCGCCACGCATCACCCACGCCTCTTGGGAGAGCTTCTTGGGTAGGAGCTGGGCTCAGGTGAAGAGGCAGTGATAAATGAACCATACCTCGGAAGAATGGCCATGTGACTGAGATAAAAATGATCTGCTCTGCAGATGGTGAAAAGATGAAACCAGGCAGGACTGAAATGCAAACACCAGGGGAGTTTTTCATTCATTCACTCATTCATTCAAAAAACACTTACTGGGGACCACTACATGCCAGGCATTGTTCTAGATTCTGGGGTTATATGGGTTGCCCAGGTGGCACTAGTAGATTCTACCAGCAGAGAATGAGCCCGACCTCGCTGCCCCCACCCCACCGGAAAAAAAAGGAATCCCTGCCTTCCTGGGGCTTAGTGTTGAGAAAGCAGACAATAAACCGAATTAAATAGTTCAGCACATGACTTGTCAGATAATGATAAATGCTTTGGAGAAGAAGAAAAAAAGGCAAGGGAATGGGGCTTGAGAATATCAAATAAGAGGTGGGCTACAGTTTTATTAAGGGTGAGCAGGAAAAGCCTCAGAGAGAAGATGACAGATCAGTAGAGACTTGAGGGAGAGGTCTTTGGGGAAAACCTCCCAGGGCAGGGAAAGAGCAAGTGTAAAGGCCCAGGGA
This sequence comes from Bos mutus, assembly GCF_027580195.1. Taxonomy (NCBI): domain Eukaryota; kingdom Metazoa; phylum Chordata; class Mammalia; order Artiodactyla; family Bovidae; genus Bos; species Bos mutus. The sequence continues at coordinate 48,046,718 of NC_091635.1, forward strand.
CAGGGATGTGCCTGGCAGTTTCCAGGAACAGCGAGGAGACCCTGTGGCTGGAGTCAAGTACCTTCCATCAGGCTTTTGCTCTGAGTGATACAGGAAGCCACTGTATATTTAGAAGCAGAGAACAACATGAATCTCTTTTTTATTTTTTTTTTATTTTGGCTGTACATAAGATTTCTCTAATTGCTGTGCACAGGCTTCTCATGGCGGCAGCTTCTCTTGTTGTGGAGCTCAGGCTCTGCGTGCTCAGGCTTCAGTAATTGCAGCACGTGCGGAGAAGGCAATGGCTCCCCACTCCAGTACTCTTGCCTGGAAAATCCCATGGATGGAGGAGCCTGGTAGGCTGCATTCCATGGAGTCGCTAAGAGTCGGATACGACTGAGCGACTTCACTTTCACTTTTCACTTTCATGCATTGGAGAAGGAAATGGCAACCCACTCCAGTGTTCTTGCCTCGAGAATCCCAGGGACGGGGCAGCCTGGTGGGCTGCCGTCTATGGAGTCACACAGAGTTGGACACGACTGAAGTGACTTAGAAGCAGCAGCAGCAGGGCTTCAGTAGTGGTGATGCACAGTTTTAGTTGCCCCACAGCATATGGAGTCTTCCAGGGATCGAACCCATGTCCCCCATATTGGCATGTGAATTCTTAACCACTGGACCATAGGGGAAGTCCAAACATTACCTTTTGATTGAATGAAAACTCCTTGGCTGCTCTGTAGAGAACAGGCTACAGGGGGCAAGAGCAGAAGCAGGGGGACCAGACCAGACAATAGGAAAGATGCCTGGGATGATGGAGCGGGTGTTGATGGGGGTGCCAGGAAGGGACCAGATTCTGGGTTTATTCTGAAGGAAGATCCAACAGGGGTTGCTGAAGGTAAGATACAGGTGTCAGGGACAGGGATGCCTTCTTGTTCGGAGGCACGAACCAGTAGAAAGATGGACATACCATTTATAGAATTGGGGGATCGGAGGAAAAGTAGGTTTGAGGAAGGAAATAGGAAGCCGTGTACAAACAGTAGGAAGGGGGAGATACATGTGGCATGCTGGCTCCACCTGGAAGTGGGCAGTTCAAAAAATCCTATAGAGAAGCAAGTCAGTCATCAATGCACAAGTGATGTGGCAAGGAGGGGAAGTTCTGGTTTTTTGAGTCAGAACACCTGGTTTGGAGTCCCATATTTGCCACTCTCTAGTCGAGGGATTTGGGGTACGATACGTAAGCTCTCTATGCTTTTCTAAAATTATTATTGTTTTATTTTTAATTGGATGATAATTCCTTTACAATGTTGTATTGGTTTCTTCCACACAACAGTGTGAATCAGCCATAAGTAAGTGAAAGTGAAAGTGAAGTCACTCAGTCGTGTCCGACTCTTAGTGACCCCATGGACTGCAGCCCACCAGGTTCCTCCGTCCATGGGATTTTCCAGGCAAGAGTACTGAGTGGAGTGCCATTGCCTTCTCCGATAAGTAGGTATACATATATTTCTTCCCTCTTGAACTTCCCTTCCCAAAAACCCCTGCCATCCCACCCCTCTAGGTTGTCACAGAGCACCAAGTTGAAGCTCTCTATGCTTGAATCTGCTTATCTTCAAAATCTGAAAACATAAATACACGTGTATATATATACACACTTTGTAAAATGCAGAACATTATACCCAAAGCAAGAGGTTCAGGGCTAGGAGACCCGACTCTGAAAACACAGAGAGCCAAACGTGAAGCTGCTTAGTATAAATATGAATTTGGGCTGGTTTCTTTACCTCTTAAAAGTCTTGTTTTCCTTGTTTGTAAAGTGGAGATGACATGGCCTACCTTACAAGACTGTTCTGAGAATTCTTGAGCTAAAAATTTTAAAGTACCTAACAAAGAGCTTGGTACCTAGTAGGTGCTTAATAAATTATGGCCATTGTTACACATAAATGTAACTGTTATTATAGATTGATTTATTCAGACATTGGCCTTCTGAGTGTGTGGTCACCTGTACAAAAATTCAGAGTGGACAGACAATATTATTTCAGGGAAACAGACAGTGTTATTTCAACATGCATTGTAATATATTACAATATATTACAATTGATATTGTAATATATCAATAAATAATTTATTATGTGCCCATGTATACCCTCTGAGAATGTGAGCTTGTAGGGAACTGCTGGGAGCTGAGAAATAATAAAAGACTATAAACATTCAATCAAACTTTCTGAAGACAAAGAACCTATTTTTCTTTGTATCGTCGGCTACTGGCTTGGTTCAGTGACTACACCCAGAGGTACTTAATAGAGAGATTGTTGTTGTTTAGTCACTAAGTCCCATCTGCCTCTGTGACCCTGTGGACTGTAGCCCGCCAGGCTCCTCCGTCCATGGAATTCTCCAGGCAAGAGTACTGGAGTGGGTTGCCATTTCCTTCTCCAGGGGATCTTCCTCACCCACGGATTGAACCCCAGTCTCCTGCATTGCTGGCAGATTCTTTACTGTCTGAGGCAGCAGGGAAGCCCTTATAGATAGGCTCAAAGAAAGGGATCTTAGAGATCATTTTGTTCAGTCATCTCCTTTTACTATCAAGAAAATCAGAGCCCAGAGAGGGCCAGTGACTTGCCAAAGTGGCCCAGCAAGTAAGTGGCCCAGCAGACGGAGGGCTGGTGCTCAGCTTGCCTGACTGTGAGGTCAACGGCTTTCCACCATACCTCTCACAGAGGAGGAATGATCGAATCCAGCGGTGGCTAAATCAGGAGACTCTCATGACTTGAACCCATATAGGTCTCTTTAATGGGCTCATTCTGTCTGACAGAGATTCAGAGATTGTCCCCTTGTAGGGACAATACGACAGAGCAGGGGTTCTGGAATGGTCTTCTGAGCCTCCTGGATTTCTCTGGGGCCGGCAGTGTTTGCACTGGCCTAGACATTTTCCACCAAACCTCCCGGCAAATATTTGAAGGCCTTGATACAATGCCACACAAATAACCGTATCTAAAGCTCTCCCGTGTAAACAGCCTGGAGTCCTTAGTCAGTCAGCAGTGATCAGAGAAAAAAAACAAAACCAAAACTTAGCTCCTTGAAATAGTTTTTGAAAGGTGAACCTCAAAGACCACCTAAAAGGTGGCACATTTTTGTTGTGGTTAAAGTCACAAATGTTATTTACACTATTCATTGCAAACTGGGAGAGGTGTGTGTTTTCCATGATACGGAAGAAATTTCCTGTGATAGCAAAAGTGGTTTTAAAAAATAACTTTTTTCCCAATATTTTAACCATAAAAAAAAATAACATTTCATTTTATTTTTATTTTTTTAACTTTTATTTTATATTGGAGTATAGCCTACTCACAATGTTATGATCATTTCAGGTGGACAGCAAAGGGATTCAACCATATAGATACATGTACCCATTCTCCCTAAACATAAAAAGTAACTTTAAAACTTCAAAAAACTGTCTCTCATTCTCTCCCAAGCTTTGCATGTACCATGTGTTAACAACTCCTATTGATAGGGACAGGGGAAAGACTGTAGAATTAGATTAAGGGGAAGAAATTTTTTCTGCTCTGAACTATAAGATGGTTCCTATAATATTTCCCATCTTTGGCAGAGGGGTAAAAAGTACTATTTCTTCACATATTAGCAAATCCGTCAGTAGCACTAAAGCAGCTTTGGACCGGAAGATAGGGATAAAGTCACGTGAAATCTCAGTATAGTGGTTAAAGTTTAGACCAAAGAAGCCACAGTGGTAATTACAGGTTAGAAGTCCCAGGACCATCACCCAGCCTGACTACCTGTCCGTTACCACCCACCACTCCTGACTTTCAAAGAGTCTTTATACAATCATCTCAGCTCTGTTCTACCTTCAAACCTTGTAAATTGAGAATTCTACTACTTTACCTCAGGTGATCACAGATTAGTTGAATCAACTACCCGTCACCAGAAGGCAGGAACAAAATAAACTTAATATATTATTATTGACAATAGTAGCAATTAACATTTATGAAGGCTCAGTTTGTGACAACACTGTGCATTCTCTAATCTAATCTGCACCAAAACTATGAATTTACACTATGTGATATCCATTTTTACCCAGGTTGAACCTAGGTCCTAACTAGTACATCATTATAATTTAAATGCATGAAACTTCTTTATAAATGATAGAATTTCCAGATTACACAAACCTTAAAAGATCATATTATTTTATTTTTTAATAATTTTGTTTGCTTATTTATTTTACTTTTGGCTGTGCTGGGTCTTCATTGCTGCGTGGGCTTTTCTCTAGTTGCGGCAAGCGGGGGCTACTCTAGTTGTGATGGGCAGGCTCCTCACTGCGGTGGCTTCTCTCGTTGTAGAGCACCGGATCAGACATGCAGGCATCAGTAGCTATGTTCCATGAGCTTTGTTACTGCTCTGAGATGTGTGGGATCTTCCCAGACCAGGGATTGAACCCATGTCTCCTGAGGCAGATTCCTATCCACTGTGCCTGCCACCAGGGAAGTCTCATATGATGTTAATTAGTAACTTGCATGTTTCTTCTCATCACTAATACTTGATTGGGAGTAATTCATAAGCTATTACTAGGGTCATACTATAAAAATACTTGAAACTTTTTTCTCATTTAATCTATTGAAATCTCTCTAAATAAATAAGGATTTCAAAGTGTCAACAGCAGCTATTATTATTGAAACTTGTACTTTTTCATTTTGCTTTAATTTTTTTACAATGATTATATATTACCAAGAACAAAAAATTATTTTCATTCTTGAAAAATTAAAAAAAAAAGATTCTGCTATTGCATGGGCCTGTGGCAAAATATTGACATAAATCCATTATCACAGTAAGTCAGTAATAATCATTTACACTTGCTTAAGAGCTGTATACCCACTCCAGTGTTCTTGCCTGGAGAATCCCAGGGACAGGAGAGCCTGGTAGGCTGCCGTCTATGGGGTTGCACAGAGTCGGACACAACTGAAGCGACTTAGCAGCAGCAGCAGCTGCAAGAGCTGTATGGTTTGCAAAGCACTTTTGCATACTATGGCAGTTTAATCCTCACAGTAATTCTATATAATACGAAATATGATGCCCTCTTTCTGGGCAAGGAAACTGAGGCTGGCAGCATTACAGTTTGTATGACTCAAGGTTATTCGTTTCTATAAGGTGGAACTTGAACTTGGCACCTTGACTCCAAGTGCTTCGCATAATCCACTACCCCAGTATCTTCCTAATATTACCAATCCATGTGCCCCGGGTCCTAGATATTTTCTGCATACTGCTCTGTCACCTCTTCTTAAAGTTTGCAATATGCGTTTTCACTCCAAGGATCTACTGTTTTAAAAAGGATATCTATATTGTAACAGCTGCTCTCGATTGCTGGAGAGATAAAGGTAACTTGTTCATAGCTGGACCGTCTGCGGAAAGATGAAACACATGTTGTAAATAGGCGTTTACCACCTCCTGGAAGGTCCTCCCCCACCTTCCCCGGTTGCAGACTTCCCTGAGCCCTGATTGCTCTCAGAGTCCAGGTCAAGGGAGAAACTTCCAGAGAACAAGGATTAATAATGTACCCATTTTCAGATGCAGAAACTGAGCTCCAGAGAGGTTAAGTCCTTTAGTCCCTTGTCACAGGATGGAATGGAAATTCAGACCCGGCAATCTGTCCCCGCTGCCCGTGGGCTTGAAGTCTCCTCTGGACAGCCCCTGAGGAGTATACAACAGAAAAGAGGGAACCAGGGACCTTGGTTTGGTTTTTTTTAAGTACACACACAACACACACACACACACACCCCAGTGTGAGCATGCATGCAGGAAGCAGGTAAACTGAACAGCAAATGCTCAGAGAAAGAGACAGTTGGGGATTGGGAAGCAGGTAGTGAACAGATAAGAAAGGAGCCTCTCTTTTTACTTGATCCAGTTTTGATTGTTTTCTGTTTTGCATGTCTGTTAGGTTCTTAAAAATTGTGGTAAAACAGAATGTATCGTCTTAATCGTTCTTAAATGTATATGTCAGTGGTATCACGTGCATCCATAGTGTCGTGTAACCATCACCACCATCTTTCTCTACAACGGTTTTCATCTGGCCAGACTGAAACTCTGCACCCATTACACAATAACTACCCTTCCCCACTTCCACCACCCCCACCCTGCCTTGAAACGGTCTCTGTAGTCTCTCCTCTATAAATCTGATTGTTCTCCGTGTCTCCTCTGAGTGGAATCATACAATATTTGTCCTCTTGGGACTGACTTCTTTCACTTAGCATAATGTCCTCAAGGTTCATCTGTGTTGTAGCATTTGCCAGAATCCCCTTCCTTTCTCAAAGTTAGAAAATATTCCACTATATGTGGACACCACATTTTGCTTATCCATCCATCTGCTCTGGCCACTTGGGTTACTTCCACACGTTAGCTGTTTTTTTTTTCTTCTTCTTTTTATTTGTCATCCTGCATGGTTTGTGGGATCTTAGTTTCCTGACCAGCCAATGAACCTGGGCCCTCAGCAGTGAAAGCGCTGAGTCCTAACCACTGGACTGCCAGGGAACTGCCCACACTGCAGCTATTGTGACCAGGGCTGCTGTGAACTTCTGTGTGCAAATATCCCCGCTTTCAGTTTCTTGGTATATCCCCCCAAAAGTGGAATTGCTAGATCACAGGGTGAAGTTTATTAGTTTTGTAACTTAGAAAACAAAAGTAGGTTGTTGTTTTTTTTTTAAGTGAATACTCACATAGATTAGAAAAAAATATTTACTAATGAGCCATGGGAGACCACGGTGAAAATGAAGAGCTTCAGTACCAGGGAGTGGGCCTGTTTGGATGCCAGGAGCAGCCGGTCGCTTCTTGTAGGTGCTCAGTACAGACCATTGTCCTCACGGGATGACTTCACCAGAGAGTCTTGACAAGTGGTAGATCTCGGAGGAGACAAAAAGACGGCTTGGAAAAAGGCGACAGTGGAGGATGGGGTATTGCCACCGGCTTCCGCACTGTGTGGCCGGGCACTTCGCTTCCTGAGACACCGTCCACCTTGACTCATCACAGATCCGTCATGAAAATACACCGTTCACTCATTCCTTCACCCAACAAGTATCACATGCCTCCCAGTGCCAGGGCTAGCTCAGATTCGAAACAGAGGCATTTCTTTCAATAGATAATGCTTCAGGTTTCCTCTGGTGTAATTTTGTAAAGTAATTTTGTACTCTTCTTTTCTTTTTTTTGGTATTCTTTGATTCCAAAGAATATTCTTTTATTCCACATTGAAGTGCTCTCGTCTCACACCTCTTTTTTTTTTTAAGTTTTTATTGTGGTAGAATATACATAACTTAACTTCGAGTTAATAGACATAACTTAAAATATACATAAGTTTACAGTATTAATCATTTTTTAAAGTCTTTTTTAATGCAGACCATTTTTAAAGCTTTTATTGAATTTGTTACAGGATTGCTTCTGTTTTACGTTTTGTTTTTTTGGCTGCAAGGCATGTGGGATCTTAGCCCCCCGACCGGGGATTGAACCCACACCCCCTGCTTTGGAAAGCGAAGTCTTAACCACTGGACCACCAGGGAAGTCCCCTAATCATTTTAGTTATGAGAAAATATATGCTAGATTCCCTGTGTTGTACAGTGTATCCTTAAAATTTAACGTATGTCTGATAGTTTCTGCCTCTTAATTCCCTACCCCTTTATTGCTCCTTCCGTCTTCCACCTCTCCACTTGTAACCACTAGTTGGTCTCTGAATCAGTGAATCTGATTCTTTTTTGTTACATTCACTAGTTTCTTTTTGTAAGTTTCAAATCTATTCCTCTGTTTTTAAAAGCAAGTCTCTTATTAAAAAGATTTTTTAAAAAAGTGATTCTCTAAGAGCTGCGGACATGCCTTTGTTCCGGTGGCTCTATAACCCAGAAGGTCACCTCCCATGTCTTACAGGAGAGAACACGTGGGTCAGGAACTTCTGGGAAACCGCGGGTCCCTCCGCTCTCTGAAGAGCCCGCTGGCTTTTCTAATCCGTAATGCTCACCTCCAGCTGCAAGGAGGAGTTAATGAGGTGTGTGGGACAGTGATGGGAAACGGTCAGCCTCTATATCACTCCTGACACCACTGCTGAGCGAGGCCCATGGAGGGGAACTAGCCATCGGGTGAGAGAGACGGACCAGAAAACAATATCCACTTCATTAGCCGGTGTTTCTGAATGTGTGGAAAGAGGCCAAGGTCCAGCCCACAGACTGTGACGGAACATTCTTACCAGGCTGAGGTCTGGGCAAAGGCCGAGCGGGGAGAACACACGCTGCCTCCGTCCAGCGGGATCTTGGGGACATTCCCCCTCACTCTCTGCCTCCCTCTCTCTGTCTCTCTCTCCCTGTTTATTTTTTATTTGCTATTTAATGCCTGATTCCCTGGGGGGATAGGGAAGATAACAGGTTACTGTCTGGGAACCCCAGCCTGTGACTCAGTACACGCCTGGGCACACAGCCCACCAGCTGCCAGTTTCCCCCTTGCCCAGCCGCTGGACCAATGCACGATGCCCCCACTGAGGCTGTGGAAGTCGAGCCAAGCATCTCTTCCCCCTGGGGCCTCAGCTCCAACCCACGGCAGACAGACACTGTCAGCCTGGATCAGGGATGGCCACTGTCCTGTCCCTGCAGTGCCGTGGGGCTCCAGCATGCTTTCGCCACCTCTCTGTGCCCATACCAGTCTCCCTAAGGGTGTTGAGGATGGCAGTGGTTGCCAGGTGGGAGTTGGGAAGAAAGAGGACTGGTGGGGCCTGCAGCTTGAGTCCCAAACCCACCCCAGAAAGGATCCTCCCTAGGTCAGGAAGAGCCCCTGAAGTAGGAAATGGCAACCCACTCCAGTATGCTTGTCTGGAAAATTCCACAGACAGAGGAGCCTGGTAGGCTACAGTCCATACAGGCCATGGGCTCAAGAAGAGTCGGATGTGACTGAGCATGCACGCACACACGCACCTTGCCTAAGGAGAGAGGTTCAGACCCGGGCATGGCATCCAGGGTGTGCTCATATCAGTCCTCCCTAACTTCCCAGCATCATCATTAGCAAGATCCCTCCATGGTCCAGACAACTCAGCTTGCCCTCTGCAGCCCCCATCACCTCCTCACCTCCTTTCATGCCTGCAAGGCTTTGCTTAATAATTCTTTCTGCCTGAAATGTTCTCTGAGTTCTTGTCAAAATTCTACTTACCCTTCAAGCGCTCTGAGTCCCCACAGAACTTGGCTGATTCTCCTAGTATTATTAGCATTTGCTTCTACTTATTCATGTGCCAAGTGGCTTACGTATTTATCTTTCCTGCCAAATTCTACACTGTTTTCCTTTTGACCAACGAGGAAACTGAGGTTCCGAGTGGCAGCTTGCCCAGGGTCACATCTGGGAAGCAGGAGAGACAGGCTGCAAACTTAGATCAGCCTGATTCCTAGCCCTACCCTGAATCCCCCTACCGTTGCTGCCTCTCGGCAAGTACAGAAAATGTGTGAAGCTAGGCAACACAAGATCTCACTGTACATCTTGAGCTTTCTGAGCACAAATGGAGAAATCTAAAAGTAGGAGGAATAGTTTTATCTCACAGGGCCGTTATGAAGAATGAATGAGATGCCTTATGTGAAGTGGTCAGCACTGTGCTTACTGTAAAGCCTGCTCCACCCTGTCTAGCAATAGGAGTGAGTATGTGGGGCTTCCCTGGTGGTCTAGTGGTTAAGACTCTGCTTCCACTGCAGAGGACATGGGTTAGATCACTGATCAGAAAACGAGGATCCCACATGTCACACGGTGTGGCCAAAAACAACATAAAATAATTCAACAAAACATTTTTTTAAAAAGATAAGTGAGTGTATATGTGTCTCTCTCTCCCATTATAAAACCAACTCTTTCAGAGCAGCAACAGTATCACATTCATCTCAGCATGACTAGACAGCTTCCAGAGTGCCCAGCATCCAGTAGGTGCTCAACAAATGTTTGTTGCATTGACTCAGCAGCCCTGTGTGCTCTTCACCCCCAGGCCTGGGAGCAGGGTCTGTGTCTAGTCACCTAGCATTAAAGAAGACCTTGCTCATCCCTTAGCTGAGGCCCAGTGGCCACTCATGCCTCAGATCATGTCACCAACCTCCTGAGCAGACACCACCCGGCAGAGTAGGGGCGTGTCCACCATGGAAGAAGAGGTGACACCGTTCCAGCTTTTCCATCATTTGAGCGTGACCTCAGGACTAGAATGGGGGGTAACTCTTTTTACCTTATCCTTAAATCTTGTACCTGTTCTGGGCTGTGCCTTGTGCTAATCTCATCATTGTACAAACACAATATTGTGGAGAGGACTGTAGAGTCCAGCTTCAGAAGACTTGGGTCAATAGAGGGTGGTACTGGAATCTTTGGTGGGTCTTTTTTCCTCTCTGAGCATCAGTTTCCTCGTCTGTGAAACGTGAATACTAATGCCTGCCTTGCCTTCTTTGCAAGACTGTTTTGAGGATCAGATGAAAGGAGGAAGCTCTTTGCACACCATAAAACACTGTACAAATGTTAAGAGTTCTTTATGTGGCTGGAATCGCCTTAGACAGGAAAGACTTTGACCTCTCTCTCTCTAAAACATCACAAGATTTCTCTGCCCTGAAACTGTTTAGGGTGCTTCGCTATGCCCTTTCTCTCCCGTCTCATTCGGGTTTGGAAGATGCCAAGGCCCCAGAAGGAAGGTACTTAATGGAGCACCATGGAGTCCTCAATTCAAGGCAAAGGTTCCACTCCTTAACCGTTTGTGGGTCCTTGGGCCAGTATTTACCCTTTTAGAGCCTCTATTTCTTCATCATTAAAGCAGGACTGATGCTGCCTAGCTCACAGGTTTGCAGGAAGAATACAGAGGAGAGTACCATGAGGATCCCTCACTAACAATTCTTTGACTATTAATCTTAAAACAGATTGTAGGAAATCTTAGTAAAGGGTATCACCTTTCTTTCTTTTCTGAACACTAGCCTGGCCCATATTGTTGATTCAATAAACACTTATACAGCCCCTGCTGTGTGCTGGGCCCCCTGCCAACCTCACTTTTCATGGGTGTAGTAGAAGGGCTAGATTACTGCTCTGGAGTGAAGGCTGTCTATGCCAGGTGTAGTATTTATTAGTTTAATATCATACTAGGTCGCTCGTTTTTAATTTAATCTTTTACAAGCTCCTGGGAACACCCTATTTCTAAAAATGACCCGGCAAGAAGGAGGTGGGTTGTTGAATCAAATGAGAGAACTCTCCTCTACCCTTAGGAGTTTTCCTGGCAAAGATCATCTGATAGCAGCTTGTTTGGGGGAAATAAAAGCACAGAGCTGGAAGGGATTTCTAGAAAGGAAGCTGAGGGCTGGGGTGGTAGGATCTGACATCCTCCGGGAGCCATTTGTCCCAAGCTTGCAGCTGTCCCCGGAGGACTTCACAGGTATTAGACACCTGGTTGTGTTTGTCAATGAACTTACCCTAGAAGTTGTGGTTTAGGAGGAGGGAAGGAAGGGACACAGGAAGGAGCCCTTGAGCTGTGTGCTATGATTGAGAAAGCACTTCATTCGAAACCAAGTCCAAGCACTCTACAAGGTGTTTTCCTGTGTTATCTAATTTAATCCTTCCAATAACCCTAGGAGATAGAAATTCCACTATTATCACCATTGACATATGGTGCTAATATGAAGACTCAAATTAAGTAACTTTCCCAAAGCCACACCCACAAACAGCTGCTCTATTCGACTCCAAATCCAGGATCTCCCAGGTGATCTGTGCTAATATCTCTTGGGAAAGTCATTTCTCCTCCCTGAATCTGTTTCTTCATCCCAAAGACGAAGAAGTGAAGTGAGATGCCTCTCAGGTCTCTTTCGGATACATAGTTTTATCCAAGGTTCGGCAAAACTGTAGCCCACAGGCTAAATCCAGTCAGCCAATTGTTTTTTGGTTTGGTTTTGCTGTGTTCTGCATTGCCAGGTGGATTTTTAACCACTGGATCACGAGTGAAGTCCATCCAACTGCTTTTGTAAGTAGCTTTATTGGTACAGAGCCACACAATTCATTTGTGTATTGTCTATGGCAGCAGAATTGAGCAGTTGTGACGAGACTATAAGCCTCAAAAGCCTAAAATACTTACTAACACACTGATGTGCTCCGTCATGTCTGACCCTTTGTGACTCCATGGATGGTAGTCCACCCAGCTCCTCTGTCCATGGAATTTTCCAAGAAGGAATACTGGAGTGGGTTGCCATTTCCTACTCCAGGGGATCTTCCCAACCCAGGGATCGAACCCGAGTTTCTTGCATCTCCTGCACTGCAAGCAGATTCTTTACCAGTGTGTTACGATCCAGCCCTTTATGGAAAAAGTTTGCCCACTCCTGAAACATGCTCGCCTGTAAGTTTCAGTGGTAATAAACCATACACGACAAGTGGGAAGGAATGTATAGGGCCATGCAGAAACTGTAAACAAGAGGGCAGTAAGGAGGTGGCTGCCACTGTTTACATTTTACGCTTTGGAATTATATACTTTTTACTAAGTTATCATTTGGTCTTCCCCAGTACCTCAGACAGTGAAGAGTCTGCTTGAAATGCAGGAGACCAGAGTTCAATCCCTGGGTCAGGAAGATCACCTGGAGAAGGTAATGGCAACCCACTCCAGTATTCTTGCCTGGAAAAATCCCGTGGATGGAGGAGCCTGGTGGGCTACAATCCATGGGGTTGCAAAGAGTCAGACACGACTGAGCAGCTAACATGAACAGAGTTTTAATGTATAGCAACATCCACAAATCCTAAGTGAGTAGCCTGATGATGTATCCACCATCCTGATCAAGATAGAGAACTTTCCCAGCATCCCAGAAAGCTCCCTCATTACCCATCCCTGTGAATACATCCCCCAAAGTAACCTCAATTTTTTTAAGAGGACCATTGTAAAAGCCTTCATTGAATTTGTTACAGTGTTGCTTCTGTTTTATGTTTAGGTTTTTTTGACCACTGAGGCATGTGGGATCTTAGCTCTCCAACCAGGGATCAAATCTGCACCCTCTGTGTTGGAAGGCGAAGATTTAACCACTGGACCACCAGAGAAGTCCCAAGTAGCCTCAAATTTAACCTCTATCACCATGGATTAGTTTTTCCTGCTTTTTAACTTTATATAAATGGAGTCACACATGATATACCCATTTGGGTCTGGGAAAGGTATTTAGACTACTACTTCCTTGCTGACAACTAGAAAAATCAAGTATAAATAAGGACACAAAAATCACTCTTAGTGGTATTGTGGAGGAATGATTACTTGCTCATTTATTCAACAAGGTTTTATTGAGCATGTTTTATGGATCAGACACCTCTCCGGACATTGAAGAGTAAGTCATGAGACGGTCTCCATCTTCTTGGAGTTTACTTTCCATGGTGTCCCATTTCTAGTACTACTCAGAATTCCAGCCTGAGCTCATGTATCATCTGCCCAAAAGTCTGGAAATGGACAACGTGGTCATTCTGGAATTTCAAATCATGGAAAAAACAGGGAACTTAAATGGCCATCTTTCAAAAGCAGAATCAGAGAAGGTGCCCAGCCAAGCCTTTTGGGGGAGGTGAAGAGTTACCCGGAAAAGAGTTTTGTATCCAGAGATGGGAACTCAGGCTCTAATGACACAGTCTAGAATGCTCTCTAGGCTGCAACGCTGCTCTCTTAACAATAAGGCTTCCAACCACTTTCAGACTAGGATAGGGTGGTATTCATGCTTAACTCTAGAGATGCTTTCATTGTGAGGCTTTCTAGAGACTCTCCCGAATCAATGTGGAGAGGGGAGCATCAGAGAACAGAGAGGACTGGGTTCCCCCAGCTGTAAGCAAATCAGGGGAACCATGGAAAGTAGGAAGAAGACTGTGCACAAGCTCAGAAAGCAGGGTCACCTGGGCTGTGAAGTTACGGGGGAGACTGAGGCCATGGGAACCACAAGTGCCCTTCTGTGAAACTTCCAAGACGGTGCCCAGAAAACTTTCATAGACTAGTGAGCCAACTGGATTTTAAATTATCTTGGATCAGGGACTACATTTCCCCATAGAAAAATCTTGGGATGTGAAAGAGTGGATTCATTGTTTGAGTAGAAGAACCTAATCTGTTCTCCTTAAATTCAGTAACTCAAAAAAGAAAAACAAAAGCCGGGAATAAAAGAGCCCCAGAAGACCAGCTGCCTTACTTCTTTGCATGTTTTCATGATGGGTTGTCTCTTTCTAAACATGTCAGACACTTGAACCTGCAGTTACCAACTCATTATTTTTTCACCGTCACAAAAACCCAGTAGAGTATTAGGATCATTTTCCACCTAAGGAAACTGAGGCTCAGACGCTTATGCAACGCAAGCTTATCCAAGTTGCACAGCTGGTTAAGTAGATTGCAGAACCCACATTTAGGTCTGTTTGATGCCAACATCTGTTCTCTATTCTCTGCTGTGGAATCACAGCAGAATGCCCTCTTTCAACTTCCCATCTCCCAACACAGTAAAACTGGAGCCCTTTCTCTTTCATCCTAAAGCCCTACTCAAAAATCCTGAGCCCCAATCTCAACCCTTCTTTAACTTATTACAGGAGCTCCAAGCCACCTCTTTAAAACGTCCTACATCGTCTTTTCCCAGTTCTTTAAAATGGGGCTACTGTCTTAGTCCATCATTACTTTATCCTTTGTGAAGCATAAACAAGAGTATTTCACTTATGTTCTGGCTTCCTCTGTTCGGAGGAAGCCTAACCAAAGTGCTTTTTGAGATAATTCATTTGGTGAGTGTTTGTGACCCACATCCCTAAGGACCCTCTGCTGGGATCCTTCCACTTTTTCTTTCTAAATTTCCATATGAAGAGATAGATAATGGGTCTGCCCACAGATCTATAGCTGCAGTTACTTGGTGAGCACCCATATTGCATCAGGTAGTATATACCGATACCTGAGCAAGAGAGTTACAGGAAGCTGCTGACTTTGACTAGCCAGATTACCTGGACATGCATAGGAAATTTCCCTGTGCTCTGGGCAACGTTCTGTGTGTTTCCATTGGCTGGGGTAGGGGGGAAGAATGGGTTTGCTGACACCTGAATTTTGAGAGATAAGGAAGCTTGAGAGTCAGACTGGGCACACAGCAGTCGGAACTACAAATCAAAGCTTTGTTGTTAAAAGGGAAGTGATGGCTGGTTTTTTAATGGGTTTTCCCAGCTAAACACAGAAACTGATCTTCATTACACTTGACTGCTTCTATCATGATAGCAAGTGAGGGACAGAGAAAAAGCGATTGTTCTCCAGGGACATTTACTCTGAACACTTCATTATCCCTGCTGAGGGAAGCTGGGGAGGCAAAAAATGTTCTCCCATTGGGCTGAACTGTGAGGGGCAAGGAGGTGCCATATGTCACAACAAACTCCAAGACAATAAGGTGAAATGAAGAGCCCTCGTTTCTATGAACTTCTTACCCCTTTCTCGGGGAAAGACACTGAGATGCTGTAAAGGTCACCCAGAGCTCCGTGCACACAACCACCCCTTTCTCGTGGGTGGTCCAGGAGTACAGAGCAAACCCTGTAATTTAAAAAGTCAACCTAGGTCCTTAGCGGGGCTTCCCTGGTGGCTCAGTGGTAAAGAATCCTCCTGCCAATGCAGCAGACATGGGTTCCATCCCTGAGTCGGGAAAAAATCCCCTGGAGAAGGAAATGGCTACCCACTCCAGTATTCTTGCCTGGGAAATCCCATGGACAGAGAAGCCTGGCAGGGCCACTGTCCATGGGATCGCAAAAGAGTAGGGCATGACTTAGGGACTAAATAACAACGACAGGCTCCTTAGCAGCCTGACTTGGATCAACAACATCTGGGCTTCAGCCCTGGTACCTGAACCAAGCAGACAGATCTGATGACCCTCCGCATTCCCACTCCTACTCCTGCTGAAATTCCCCTCTTCCTCCTGTCTTTAAAAGGTGGGAAAGTGGGGAGACTTTGCTTAGAAGCTCCTTTGCAAATGCCCTGCTCATTCTGAATGTTTGTCCCTAAGCTCCCAGTCCCCCCCACGCCCAGCGCTGAATTTGCCTGGTTCTGAGAATCCTGAACCTCCCTAGGGCTAGATTTTACTACTAGGAACCGACTGCCTGCCTTCTCAGAAAAGTGTGAACACTGTTCCTGGAATACAGGGTTTCACAGGTGGGCTCACTCAGTGTACACAATGCCGCATCCTCTGGGCTTTAGGTTTCAGTATTTCTTAGGTGATGAACCTGAGGCTTAGAGAGGGGAAGGAGGTGTCCTCTGCCCCAGGAACTACGGGACTGTGAGCCATGGGTCCTAAAAAGCCCCCGCTACCCTGGATCTTCTGCAGGTCCAGGGCAGCCTGGAGTCGGGGCGCACCTCCTGCCTTCTTCCTCGCCTCTGAGCGCCTCCGTGAACTCCGATAGCGCTGAGAGGTTCCCGCCTTCCTTCCTGGGCCGGGCCGGCGTGAACAATCACTTCTGTCCCTCGCTGGCTTGGTCGGCCCCTTCCCAACTTGGCGTGGGAGTCGCCAGCCACCGCCGCCTTGACCTCGCGTCCACAGAGATCAGTCTCTGGCCCTGGGAACCGCTGTGTCCTGGAGCTGCGAATAAACCAGAAATCAGTGCGCCCAGAAGACGTGCGGCTTCACCTGCCCAGCCAACTTTCACTGGCAGAAAGGAGGCCCCTCAATCCCAGTTTTGCCCCGAACGCGCGCTTTGATATTCTGGGTTTTGAAGCCCGGGGGCCCGGACGCCCAGCTCCCCGCGGCTTGGCCGGGCTGGGTGCCGGTGCGGCCCCGCTGCACCCAGTTAGTCGGCGCCTCCTCTTCCCAAGGGTTCTCCCGGCCTCCTTCCCGCTGGCCTACGCTCTGGGACCGACAGTTCTGTAAATCCAAGCCGCCAGCCCCGGCGCCCGAAGGCCTGGGGTCGGCAGAGCGGTAACCCAGGTAGAACTCAGTGCCCGCCACCCACCCTGCATTCCACACTCACTCCCGCCCAACACGCCCCTCTTTCCCCAGGTCTCCGCGTCCACTTCCCTGCGGTCAGTTTCTTCCTCCGCCGGCCCGGCTCTCCGGGCCCACCGCTTGCAGGTTGGTCGGGACGCGTGCGAGAGTACCCCTCCTCCGTCTGCTTCTCCCAAGAGCACCCCAGCTTCCTCCAGCCCACCTGAGCCCCCGAGCGCAGTTTCTCCTTCTCTCCGGACTTAAAGCCGGACCCACAGCGGGTGGAAAAGTCCCGGCGCCTTGCACATCAGGCTGCAAGCTACTCGTTTAACGAGTCCAAAGGTCAGCTGAAGTTTGGCTGATAGACGGAAGCGGTACACGAATATCTTCAGACCCCCGGCGTGAATACCCTGGACCCTAGCATCCCGGCTCCCGGCTCGGGTCTCGGGCTCTCGGGTCTGCCTCTCACACTCTCACTCTCTCGGTTCCCCTCCCCCCGCGCCCCCCACCCCCACCCCACGCCGCCGACCATTTGCATCTTGCCGAAAGCCGGGCCCTCCCCGCTAATTTGCATATCTTATATGGCCTAATGGTGGCGATCATGGCAAGTTAGAAGTTTTCTGACTCCTCTCGGAGGAGACTCCGGGACCCCTGGGAGTAACAGGTGTCTGGAGGCTGAAGGGTGGGGGGGGTTCCTGGACTTGGGGTTCGCTTGTGAAACTCCCCTCCACCCTCCTCTCTCGCACCCACCCGCCCGCCCCCTCACCCCTTCTTTCTCTGTCCTTGGAAAATGGTGTCCAAGCTCACGTCGCTCCAGCAAGAACTCCTGAGCGCCCTGCTGAGCTCCGGGGTCACCAAGGAGGTGTTGATCCAGGCCTTGGAGGAGTTGCTGCCGTCCCCGAGTTTCGGGGTAAAGCTGGAGACGCTGCCCCTGTCCCCTGGGAGCGGGGCCGAGCCGGACACCAAGCCGGTCTTCCACACTCTGACGAACGGCCACGCCAAGGGCCGCCTGTCCGGAGACGAGGGCTCCGAAGACGGGGACGACTATGACACCCCTCCCATCCTCAAGGAGCTGCAAGCGCTCAACACCGAAGAGGCGGCGGAGCAGCGGGCGGAGGTGGACCGGATGCTCAGGTAGGCGCGGGCCGAGGTGCGGAGGGGTGCGCCTGAACACCCGGAGCCCTGGGCCCCGTGGCTGAGCCACACGGCCCCCGACTGCTGTTGCCAAGCCTGGTTTCCACCAGAGAAGTCCCCGGGGGGGCGCTCCGCTTCTCTTCCAACACCTGGACCCCTCCCAGCCCCTCAATCGGACGGCCCGAGCCCCGAAACTTCGTGAATTCCTGCCCAGCCCAGCGCCCGGGACCGGCGGGGCCCTCCCGGCTGTGTTGGGGTTCGGCCTGGGAGAACCGAGCTTGCAGAGCCGTTGCCCACGCGGCCGAAGGTGCGAATGGGCGCAGTGAAACCTCGGCAATTCGCCGGTGCGGAGGCTCCAGGCCCGCAGCAACCCCAGGCCACAAGCAGTTCTCCCGGGGAGCCGCATCTGCGGAACCGGCCTGTGGAGCCGCGTCCTGCGGCTCTCCACAGAGGGACCGGGGGCTCCGGGGCAGGGATCTGGGGGGTGCCTTCTCCGATGGGCGCTCTCGTCTGCAGCGCCCGCGCAAGTCCCCGAGGTTATCTGGAATCCCCAAAGCCCGTTTAGATCTGCGAAAGGAAATGCTTGCACGTTGTCGGGTTGGAGTGGACTCGCAAGGGGCAATGAAACCGCGTCTCTAGCAAGCGAGGGATCAGTGCGTTCAAGCCTTGGGTTTGCGGTGGATTTGGTGGGAGAAAGGAGGGCGTTCCCGGATCTCGCCGCTGACACCCCGGCGTCCCCGAGGAATCCAGGCAGGCCGGTTGCCCGGCCGTCTGTCTCCCGGCCCCGGGTGGTTTGCTAAGCCTTTCTGAGCGGCCTAGGGCTTTGACAGCTTGTTACTAATTATCCAAGGAGCCGAGCGGTTCCCTTAGACCGCATGTCGCTCCCAGCCAGGCTACTCTGGGACCGAGACCCTCGTTTGGCCTCAGACCCTCAGCGCCGCAGTCCCCAGGCAAGGCCAGGACCGGAGTCGCGCCCAGGACCGGGGCAACCCGGGTCACCCGCCCGCAGTGGCCGTTTGGGATGCGTTATGACCTTGCATTTGAATTTGCTACCTGGGGACCCGGCGGCTTACTCTCTAGCAAAACAATCAGGGGAATTTCTAGATTTTTTTTTTTTTTTCTAACTTCCCGAAAGTCTGTTGCTACAGTTAGTTCGTAGGGTTTGAGGTTCTTTCTTGCCTGGCGGGTTGCCCCCTTGGCGGCGGTTTCTCCCCCGCCCGGGCTAGGGGTGCAGGAAGGTGAGAGGGGTCAGAAGAGCGGCTGGGGCGCCGGGGCGGGCCGGAGATTGACCCCGGGCCGGGAGGAACCGCCGATGTCCGGCCGCCGGGCACCGGGGCCCGCGGGGCCTAGGCCCATCCGCCTGGCTGCAGGCACCCGCCTTCCAGCGGGGTTTTGGAAGAAGAACCTGGGGCGTCCCTCGGCACCCAGCCCCGCGCCGGGTTAGACGTGGCAAAGATGTAATATAAACTGAAGCACGTGGAGTTAGGGTGTTATTAATTTATTTCTATAAATCATCAACAGAAAGATACACAAAAAGTCGTGATTAGGTTGAACGGAGAGGCGGGTTATTCATTGGTGAAGTTGTAAACGCGGCTTCGAGAGGGAAGGAAAGGAGAAAGCGGACTCGCGAGGCTGTTCGCAGCTCCCAGCACACACGCACCGGGCTGCCCGGCCCTCCCAGGAGAGCTCCCGCGCCGCCCCGCGCCCCGCGCCTGACCCGGGCTGCCCCGGAGGTCGCCGACACCGCAGGCCGGGAGGGCACAGAGCCAGGCCCGGCCCTGGGCTCCGGACCTCAGCGCTCTTCGCTGCGCAGAGCTCCGGGCTCCAGGGGGCGGAGAGCCAGGCTAGAGGGCCCAAGACCCCCACGGGGGGCGGGGGTGGGGAACACACAGGCCGGGCCCTAAGGTTTCTCCTCCTTTCCCCAGCGGCTGCTAACTTCCCTCCCCCACCTTCAGGAGTGGTCAGACTTGATTAAAGTAATTTTTCAAGAAATCGCTAGCGGTCCCCAGGTCACTGCGCAGTTGGCTGCTACACGCCAGAGGCGCGCACTCCCCTTTTGGTCCACACTGCTCCGCTAAGGCGGAAAGAAAAGAACAGGACAAGTCACTCTGGGGAGCGGCTGGCCGCTCTTTCCATCTCCAAAAAGAGAGAGACGGGGAAAGCGGGTCGGGGCTGCGCGCTGCCGGTTCCGGCCCCGGCTCTAGGCTGGCGCGCGCGGTGAAAAGTTGGAAAGTTGGTTGCTCCCCAAGAAGCCCCGGGGGAGGCTTCTTAACGAAGAAATCGCGGCGATCGGAGCCGGGGTCCAGGGCCTCTCGGTTCGTGGCATTGTTTGGAAAGGAGCGTGCTGGGCCGACGAGGCGGGCGCCGAGGTCGGGCGCTTGACACCTGCGCCCTGAGGACAATGCCGGGCGCCCTTCTCCCGATCTGTGTGTTTACCCGGCTTGCGAACCCCAGATCACTGGCTGTATTTTTAAATTTCAAAACGTAACCGACTCTTGGGGCCCTTCCCGGTGAATCCATGAGAATTCTGTGGTCAGAGCTATAAAGGTGTAACTACGCCATCTTATCCCCAGGCTTTAATGCGGGCTGAAAGATTTGCTATCATTTATATGGTTTCCCTGGCCTTTTGTTTTTTGTTTTAAACCTTTTCAGTCGTTAAGCTAATTCACTTTTTCCACGGAATTATTTGCTCTCGGAATATTACACTATTTCAGTTAGGTTTCTTAAACACACAAAATAAATACTAGTAAAAAATTTAAACAAAACCAAAAATGTTAAAGAATCTGTCGAAGCAGCATTACCTTTAAAAACCCAAATACTTTGTCTAACTTTGGAAGCTGTTGTTGATATCTGTTGAAGGTGTTTTTTTACTCTAAAAATACTGTGCAAGTATTTAGCAGAAATAAACTTCTAAAATGAGTGCTAATGTTTACACGGGCATGTTCAAAATGTTACATTACTTTCCTCTTACTCAAGGTGAATTATCCATATTTGAAATGGACGCAGTTCCTCATTTTTTGTTCCTGTTTTTACTTAAATATTGTTGTATTACTTGGAAGTACCTTTATAAATACTTGAGATATTAAGCTATATGTAATTTTGAGTTTTCATTTATCAAAAACATCTCTATCAAAACTTGTGTTCTCATAAATTTAATATCAAAGACTTGCTAAAATAATCCCAATTTTTCAAATGCTTACAAAAATCTGTTTAATTACTAGGTTAAAAAAATTCATGACACAAAGGTGATTGTCATGTTGACATAGACATCATCTAGAAATAAATCACTTATTTCATCTTCACCTATATCTGGTTTTTTGCCCTCTGTTTTGCCCTCTGAAATTTTGCTTATTGTTACCTCTGAACCTAATTATTCCCTTCATTTTTTTCATGTTTTATCAGGCTATTATATACATCAACTGTAAGGGGATGCTGGGGTTTTTTAAGTTAATGATGTAGCTGCCTTAAACAAATAATATATATGGATCTATTGTTTCATGAATATCTTTGTTCTATATTGTGCACTCTTCTCTTAATTTTTGTTTTCAATTAGATTGCTCACTTTTCAATAAGCAAGAAAAGATATTGGCAACGTTGAAAACGTTTGGAATAAATTAAGAGGCACTAATACAGTGTTCTAAAGAAGTTTTTTTCCATTACCTGTGTTTATGAATGAAATGAACTTAAATGAAAAGTTTAAGTTCTTACCCCAAGCTTGAAATTTATGAGAAAGATTAACTTCCCGACACTCTTACCCTATCCAAGGAGACATGTAAGAATATAGAAAGAGAGTGGCATTTGGAATCATTCACATCTTATTCAGAAATTGAAATTATCCGTCTGTCTGTGTGGTCTTATTTGGGAGGCAGGGCTGTGAAGAATTTTTTGTTTTAATTTTATTTGCCTCACGTCAGTGCAGTGATTCCTCAGCCCCCCAGGAGAGGAACATCATTTCTTAAAAGTTTTCTGAAACTCTGAAAACTGTTTAACATTTGGCTAAGACGTCCTCCTTGCTTCTCCGGAGGTGGTCACTTATGTTTTACTGCCATTTTTTACGCAACAAGTGGAGACGCCCATCCCAAAGGGAGGTGATGTGGAAGAAGTCCAGGTGAATCTAGAGATGCTACCTCCTATCATGGGGATCAACCAGCCTAGTCACAAGCGAATGACACCTCTGCTCTTCCTTTAAAATCTCTCACATTCCAGGAAAGTGCAGGAAAGCAAAACAAACAAACAAACAAAAACGTAAAACAAAAACAAAAAGAAACACCCAGGAACTTTTCTTTCTGCTTCCAGAGAGAGAGAGTGCTGGGCTTGCTTTCCTATTACTGAAGCAAGGAAATCATCTTCCTCTTTATTCTCCCGATCTCAGTTGAAAGGGATGGAGTGCACTATATAGGAGCTTTCATCCCCTCTTTTGTCCAGGCTCTATTTCGGCCTCGCCTCTCTCCCCAGGATGTTACTTGGGCAGGAGGAGAAATAGGGGAAGGTCAGAGTTTTGCACAGAGTTTAAGGAAAACCTCTAGAAAGAGGATATTTGTCCCCGACCTCTTCCACCAGCATCCTAACCCTCTGCTTAATCTGTCTAGCGAGGACCCGTGGAGGGCTGCCAAAATGATCAAAGGCTACATGCAACAGCACAACATCCCTCAAAGGGAAGTAGTGGATGTCACCGGCCTGAACCAATCACACCTCTCCCAACATCTCAACAAAGGCACCCCCATGAAGACCCAGAAGCGCGCCGCCCTGTACACCTGGTACGTCCGAAAGCAGCGGGAGATCCTCCGACGTAAGTGCTTTCAACCGGCCTCTGCCTCAGCCAAGACTGACCTTTGCCCTAACTCTGACCCCTGTGCGATGCCTCAGTTTCCTTCTCATCAACAAGGTCTGCGTGGCACTTGGCAACTATAAGGAAGCTGTCAGGTGGATTTGATGCCCTGCAATGAGTTGGCTTATGTCATTTTCTTCTCCCGAGATGCCCTAGTCCCTAGCCAGTCGATTTGACAAGCCCATCGGTGTGTGTAGCACACCTTGAATGTTTTGGTCCCTGCTTGCAACATCTTTCTCTTTGAAACCAAGTAGGTAACAGCAGAATATTGAACCCAAAGTAAGCCAAGCATCTTCTCGCCTTGATCCATGACCATGGATCAGACTTTCCAAGGAAGACATTTAGTAGCAATCAATAATATTGATCACTGTTATTATTATTTTCCTTCTCTCTTGAAGAGTATAAAAAACAGAAGGCATTCGTACCTATAGATATGTTAGGAACTTGACCCTGTTGTTTGGGAGGATGGGGTGGGGGACGGGTACAACTGAGTTCTGAAGCAACTTAAGATGCTTACTCACATTTACCAAAGTTGGTAGAGCTTTGAGACCCCAGCTGGTGAGCCTGTCAGAGGAAGAATCTGCTTCTGGCTAAGGCAGGACTCAGTAAAAGCATCTGCATCTGCAACTCTGAGTGACGAATTCATATCCTTCCCATTGTCTTTCCCAAATTTCCTTTCTGTCCCAAGGTTTCTTCCACGCAATAACCCTGAGAGATTTTTGTTTGGAAGGCTAGGGAAGTTTGAACTGCATTTGAATGATAAGAGTATCAGTGACCTAGTGTTTTTATTTTAGGAAAAGTGTACTTTTACATTATATTTTGATTATTTCAATCCAGCCCTTTTTCTAGGAAAATTTTATGTAAGTTTTCGCTCTTCCCACATACTCTCCTCTGGGCTGTGGGCTTCTCTGTCTTTGTTCAGATATGAGTTTCCACCACTTTCTGGGCTGAGTTTTTCCCCTCTTACTAGAGGACTACTTTTAAAAATCACTCTTGTTTTCTGTCACACACTGCCCTGAAGTGATGGTTTCAGTATTTATTGTCTCAATGTCCATGGGCTGGAAAGGCCTTCAAAATGCAAGGAAAGGGTTAGGGGTTCACCTTATATTGCAGTGATTTGCTCTTTTGCTGGGAGCATTAGATAAGTTGGAGCTTCCCTGGTGGTTAGATAAGTAGGTTATAAGAAGCACAGTGAGAGGAAGAGACCCCTTTTAAACTCTGTGATGATCCACCATCCATGGTGACTATGTCTTTAAGAATTTGTGTGTCTGACATGAAGCAACTCTCTGTAATTCCTGTAAAGCCCAAGAAAAATCTTCAGGAGCCATAGTCTCCCAAAGGCCAGAGAACCCGTGGGATGCGCTTTCACTCCAATCCAAGCCTCAGGCATCATCTCCCATTTGAGTTGCCTCTCTGTGTTCTGTGGGATTTCCCTCAGAAAGATGGAGGCAGGAAAGATCAACCAAAAACTTCTAAAAGATAGAAGTCCCAGAAAGGTTCTCAAGATGCTTGAGAATGACATTTTGCAAAAATGTATGACCATCTCTGCAAAGGATTTTTCAATTATTGTTATTATTGTTTTAAAGTCCCATGAGACAGAAAGCTTAAGAAGCATCCCTTCATTCTGTAAATATTATATGGGCACCACAGAGTCAGACACAACTGAAGCGACTTAGCAGCAGCAGCAGCATGAGGTGCCAAGCACTTGCTGGCCTGTGAGATACACAGGTTCTTTTCTCCAGGGACTTACAACCTAGTGAGGAAGATGAGATGTTTGAATAAATAATGACAGCTTTCTAAAAGCTGTTATAAAAGTGTACGCAAGGGACAGCCAGAGGAATTGCTAAATTGCCTAGAGACATCTTGGAGGGCTTCCTGGAGGAGGTGTCATTTGAACCAATTCTTGAAGGTTAAATACAAGATATACTAGCACCGGATAAAAAATAGGAAGAGAGGTGAATAAAAGAAGGACACAAGTGGACAAGTGACAAGTAGTAAGAGAAAATCGGGAGAATAAAAAACACACATGATAACAAATTTTCATAAGAAGCTAAAAGTAATAAGTGGTAATATTCATGAGCCTATCTTCACAGATAGAATCTCCTTGTCCAGACTGGCTCTTGAGCCTATAAAGAAGTTACTGATGCCATCTTCTCCAAGTTAATTTTTATGGGCAACAAACATTTTCTGTGCACCACCCCCCTGCCCTCCTGCCATTAATCTGGAAAGAAGTAGGGGAGAGTTGGTGGTGGGTGGAGAATGTGTGGGAGTCTGGTTCTTCAAAAAGGGCAGCCAACAGCCAGAGGCGGCCCCTACCCTGTGGGCAGCTGTGAGTGCATCTCACACCCACCACAGGCAGAACTTCAGGAGTAGGTTCTGTGACCTGCATCCAAGGCCAGTTGGAAGGTTTTCTGGGTGTGTGCTTTGGGTTTGTTTTTAGTGAGAGGTGATGTATATGGGGCATCACCATCAAGGGTTGTGAGTTCAGTGTCTACAGGCTAGGTTCACATCCTGGCTCCTGCCCATGCCTCTAATGGGTCTGAACCGCAAATTTCTTCATGGAGATAACAATTCTTCTAAGAGAGGTGTGAGAGTTAGTTGAAGGGATACATTTGGAGGACTTTGTATAATAACCTCACTGTAGAAATGGTTCATTACACGTTCACTGTGATGACAGGTTATCTCTTCACATCAAATGAGGAACCTTGTATTGATCCTGGGTCCTTGCGATTATCTGTAGTGGCTTTGGCTGTTATTCACGACAACTCCACAGGACCACAGGGAGGAGAGGAGACACTGAGACATACATCCACTGAGCAGGGGACTTCCTTCTCCCCGCTCTGATTGTCCCAAACTCCCTGCACTTAGATGGCTGCTGTGAAGACCAAATAATACAGGAATTGTAAAAGCACTTTGAAAAGTAGAACTTCCCTGGGAATTTGGATGACCATCATTGTCGTCACCATCATCCTGACCAGAGGCATATGTTCTAAAAGACTCTTTAGGGCCCTTAAGTCCTCACCAGGCCCATTCCACAGGCAGAGAAGCCAAGGGACCAGGAATTGCAGAACTTGGCTGGGACCCTCATTATCCCATGGAGTCAGTGACTTCCTGCTAGTAGATGTGGCAGAGACACTCTTAGGTATCTAAAGGAATTATTGGGAACCAGTGAAAACAGAGCCCAAAGTGGCCTGAGAGTCTTCCAAAGTGGATGGGGCCCCAATCAAGGGTTCCAGTGACATGTTCTGTCTGTCTACCAAGGACACAGCTCGTTAACTCGGCTGATCAACAACTAATTAAACAAAGGCCAGCACTACTTGTATCCGGGGTCTAGGCTTGTTAGGGACCCACCACTACTTGATGGGCCAAAATGGAAACGGATCTTTAGATCTTAGCAAGTTCCCTATTGCTGGAGGTAGGTAGGTGGAAGGCCGCACGCTAGGGTGTTATGCAGAGGATTCAAGCTGTGGCCTGACTTTGGACCTTGAGAGTTTTCTGAGACGTGCAGAAAGGACTCCAGGAACCAAGAAAGAAAAACATCAAGGTCCAGAACACGGGGACCAGGAGTTAGGAAATGAATCTGTTTTGGGTTCTTGCTCAGCAGGGTGCTTGGCCTCTCTGCTTGGTCATCTGTAAAATGGAGTTAATACCATGATGAACTCTGCTTCATGCAGATGTAAGGAAGAGAACAAGGAGGCTGCCTCTTTCATGAGTAAATATCAAATCTCATTGCAGCCACAGAGGCTAGGGGATCACCACTGGGTGATTTGTCATCTTTCATTCATTCAATCAAAATATATTGAGGGTCATGATATGCCTGGGTCCTGGGAATTGGACTGTCAGGGGGCTCCATACCATCTATATTTACTTGTCTCCAATTCTTAAAACACCATTCTTAAGAAAGTCCTGAGTTTGCCATCTCTTGCACTTCCCATCTTTCAAATGTGTGGGCAGGTGTGTAAGACCTTTCCCTCTTGGGCTGTTCTCCTCATAAATGGACCCCTGAACACACACACACATCATTGCCTTTGAGATGATTGAGCTCTAAAGAGCTGCTGCTTCTTTTTCCAATACAAAGGTCCAGTTATATTTATTTCAAAGCAGTAGTCAAAAGGTTTGGGGTTTGCGGTTTTTCAAAGAGCATAACATAATGTGGATCCCTAGGATCTATGAGTAGAGAGAGCTATTTTCAGCCTCTGAACATTTTGTCTAAGTGCAAGCTGTACCTTTTAGCATTTTTCCCTCTAGACCTGAGACTTGGTGGAACTCATCTCCTTGACATCAAAACACAAGACTTCAGGATTCAGAGTGTTGCTTCATGTCTGAGAGCCAGTGAGCCAATGAAATAATAGTAATAATAAATTGTCCTGAGAACAATGGTCAGCCACGTTTGAGCTCCTCCAAAGAAAGGAAAGGGGTTGGTTTTGGTGGAGCCAACAGAAATGAGCAGTGAGGGGCCTGGGGTGAGCCTGCCCCCACCCCTGTATTCCCACCTATAGTTAACAGCAGACCCCCAAAGCTCAGGGGAGAGACATAAAGGTATTTTTGTCCATTGATCTGTCTGTCTGTCTGTCTGTCTACCTGCTGAGTGAAGGCTACAGACCCTATCAAATCTACTCCTTTCTCTTTTCAGAATTCAACCAGACAGTCCAGAGTTCTGGAAATTTGACAGACAAAAGCAGTCAGGATCAGCTGCTGTTTCTCTTTCCAGAGTTCAGTCAACAGAGCCAGGGGCCTGGGCAGTCCGATGACGCCTGCTCTGAGCCCACCAACAAGAAGATGCGTCGCAACCGGTTCAAATGGGGGCCCGCGTCCCAGCAAATCTTGTACCAGGCCTACGACCGGCAAAAGAACCCCAGCAAGGA
This sequence comes from Bos mutus, assembly GCF_027580195.1. Classification (NCBI taxonomy): domain Eukaryota; kingdom Metazoa; phylum Chordata; class Mammalia; order Artiodactyla; family Bovidae; genus Bos; species Bos mutus. Next base: position 48,074,404 of record NC_091635.1, read on the forward strand.
AGAGAGGGAGGCCTTAGTGGAGGAGTGTAACAGGTAACGCCACCGGAAGCTCCCCCAGAGCAGGCGGGCGAGCACAGGGGCCTGAGCTCCACCCCTCGGTCCTGGAAGGTTGAGACGCTAGTGGTGCTGTGCTGAGTCGCTCAATCGTGTCCGACTCTTTGCCACCCCGTGGACCATAGCCCGCCAAGCTCCTCTATTCATGGGGAATCTCCAGGCAAGAATACTGGAGTGGGTTGGCATGCACTCCTCTAGGGGATCTTCCCAACCCAGGGATTGAACCCAGGTCTCCCACATTGCAGGCGGATTCCTTACCGTCTGAGCCACCAGGGAAGCCCACTTATCCAGCTAAATGTGGCTAAATCGGGCTTTCGCAAAGTGTGTCCCGCAGAACCCTCATTTCAAGTCATTAATAAATCAGTCTAAGAACCATCATCTGCGTAACTTTCTCTTAGGGGGTCACAACGTGCATTCCTATATTAAAGGCTCTGAGAAGTCCTGCAGTCAAGAAACACACTTCACTTTGCTGAACTGATTGTTAACCAGGGGATGTCTTTCTGTGGCATAGCCCTGTGAACTGTTATCCCAGGGAATGATGGAGAATGATGGTCTAAAATATGCCAATGAAGGGAGAATCGTGCGTTTGATCCCCCTACAGACCAAGGGAAAGCTATTCCTTAGCCATAGACTGGCTTTGGACGAGACCAAATGTTGGTTCAAAGGGAAACTTAGCAAGAGAGCAAGAATTGGTCAGAATTCCCTCCACTCTGCCCACACTGATTAGAGTTGTTTTTGTAGAGTTCATTTGTTTTTAATGACATGGCATTTTTTTTAAGCTTTTATTTTGTATTGGGGTATAGCCGATTAACAAACAACGTTGTGATGGTTTAGGTGAACAGTGAAGGGACTCAGCCACGCATATATATGTGTATCCATTCTCCCCCAAATCCCCTCCCACCCAGGCTGTCACATTTTAAAGAAAACTATTAGAAAATCCTCTATATATCCTTTAGCTTCATTCTTGCCCCATCTGCTCTGATTCCAACCTTCACTTTTTAAAAAATCTGCTCTTTGCTTTGGCTAAGACCTGTGTGTTCTCTCTGTCTCTGGGCTGGACCAGCTCTGGCAGGGAGATGATGCAGCTAGGGAAGTCTGGCAGGGGCCTGGGGAGATGAAACCATCTGCCCAGATGTGTCACAGAGTCCTCAGCTGTGCTCTGGCCCCCACTGATGAGAGGGAAGCCCCCCAGTATCCAGTGGTGTCTAAGAATCTCTCTCACGACTGGCCCTGGGGTTTCCTCAGCGATGATGACTGGAGACCAGCTGTCTCTGCTGTGTCCTCATTTATACCTCACCCAGCCTGCCCTTTGGAAGGAATTCCTATTATGTGACTAAGGGATCTGGCTTCCATGGCACCTTTGTGGGGTGTCCAAACCCTGGAAGACCAGAAGTCCGTTCAGAGTGCTATGGAGGGGCTCAGACTAGGCCAGCAAACGAAATGGTCTTTTGTAGGACAGGAAAAATAGTCACATACGGTGTCAGGAGGCTCACCTGGACCTTCCGCCTGAGATGCCTGTCCCTCACCTTCCTCTCTTGTTCAGGAGCCACACCAAAGGCTAAGCCCCAGACTTCTGGGGCAGTGAGCCTGCTCAGAACCTGTGTTCCACACTGCTCCAGCCATCCAGCCATCTCATCAGATAACTACCCAGGCTGGCCATTTCTCAGGCTTCCAATACTCTATCCTTGAACGCTTCACACTCCTTGCCATCACCCACCCCCCGCTCCATGATAGTATGCATATGTGCTCAGTCACTCACTCGTGTCCAACTCTTTGTGACCCCATGGACTGTATGTTACCTCGCTAGGCTCCTCTGTGCATGGGATTTCCCAGGCAGTAATACTAGAGTGACTTGTCATTCCCTTCTCCCAGGGATCTTCCTGACCCAGAGATTGAACCTGAGTCTCCTATCTGACAGGCGGATTCTTTGACCACTGAGCCACCAGGGAAGCCCCCCGCTGTCGTGTACCTGGGGCCAAATGCCAGGGGGCCTCCCCACCGACCACCCTCACTTACCGTCTCCCCTCTCTCCTATTCTCAGGGCAGAATGTTTGCAGCGAGGCGTCTCGCCCTCCAAAGCCCACGGCCTGGGCTCCAACCTGGTCACTGAGGTCCGCGTCTACAACTGGTTCGCAAACCGCAGGAAGGAGGAGGCGTTCCGGCAGAAGCTGGCCATGGACGCCTACAGCTCCAGCCAGACGCATGGCCTGAACACCCTGCTCTCCCATGGCTCCCCACCACCAGCCCAGCACCTCCCCTCCAAACAAGCTGCCAGGTAAGCAGGGCCCAGCCCCACCGCTTGGCAACCTGACCTTCTGGCTTTTCCCCCAGGGGTCTCATGATGTCTCAGAAAAGGAAATGCTTTGGGACGGTCCTAGGGCTGACTTCCTTCTTCTGCTGAACAGTTCTCATGAGAGTTGCATGTAGCCATGGTCAGATTTCCTCTGCATCCTTGCTCAGCCTCCAGGGAGCCCTGCTCCCCATTCTTCTCTAGGCTCTTTTCTTCTGTGTGAGTGTGGGTGTTGGGGCGGGGGGGCGGGGGGGATGCTGCTGACTCAGCAGGTCAGGGCCGCCGCCGGATGAGATGGAGCAGCCTGTCTTGTCGGTGTGCCGGGTCCACACCGCCGGCAGAGGGGTCGCCCGTTCATGTGCATCCCCAGGGCTCTGTCCAGCTACAGTAGGAGTCGTCCAGGGGCCTCTGGGCAAGGACCCCTCTGCTTGGGGACATCTGTGCGCTCCCAGAGTTAGGGTAGGGTTGGTCACATGAAACCTTGGCAGTGATGAGTTGGTCAAAATCGGCTGAGTACCTACTGTGTGCTGTGTGTGCCAGGCCCCGCCCGCCTGGGTGAGGATGCCCCTGTTCTGGGGCGTGGGCTTGTCAGGACAGAATCCCACACCTTCCTTCCTGGTGGGAGACCACCCCCATGTGCTGAGGGCCACGTGGGTCCTTCTGGGAAAGCTGGCTTCTTCCCAGTGTGATGAGTTTACTGAGGTTGGTGTGGTGCCGGTGTAGACAGAGCGTGTACGGTCTACTGCCTGCTCGGGGAGGGGTTTGCAGACGGAGTCGAGTGCCACTTCCAACTCTGGGGATGGTTCTAAACTGCTCTGCACCCTCACCAGCTGGTTGCCCTTCTGCTGGGAGAGGCCTGAGACCGGGGACCTGACCTGAGTGCCAGGGGCACTGGCTCGGAGCCCCGACCTGATCCATCTGCAAGCATCCATTCTGCACTGTGCCCCCACCCCCCACACCGCAGGCATGACCTCCTCAGGGGTCTCTGTCCAGCGTGAAGCCTGGGCCAGGGAGGGGTGCTTTTCTGGGTGCTGTTGCCACCGAAGGGAAGAGCTCAGCCACATAGGAAGAAAGTTGGGGTCACTCCTGAGAGGCAGAGAAGCCTGCAGATGATCACTGGCCCGATGGCAAAGTAATGCAGCCCCTCTGCGGTAGTAATCCACAGAGCTGGAGCTGAGAGCTGCGGGGGGCGTGGCTGGGGCAAGGGGCGTTATTGAGAAGACAATGGCCATTGTGCTGGGACCTGTGATCTCCACACCAAAGTCAGGGAGCCTGCAAGCCAAACAAAGGCCCAGTGGCTTTCTGACAAGCTGGGGTTGTGGTGAGGTCACCACGGGGTCGTCGGCTTAGGCATTCTGTATAGTGGCAGGAGACCCAGAGAGGCGGGGCTGGAGGGGCCAGAGCAGGTACTAGGGCCTGGGCAGAGGGCCGGGCAGCACAGCCAAGACACCACCGATCGATCGGCCTCAGAAGGCACGTTCCACTGGACGTGGATTCTCCGGAGTCCCCGGAAGTTGAGACCGTGTTACATATCAGGAAATGTTAGAACTGGGAGGTACTCGGAAGAAGGAAATTGAGGCCCAGGAAAAGGTAGTAACTTTGCAGAGTTCCCCAAGGTGATGGTAGTGGAACAAGGACTAGAACCCAGGGCTGTAGAATCCCACCCTGTGCCTCCCTACAGCACAGACAGGCTGAGTGCGGGCACCAAGCTAGTGATGAGTAAGACACACGCCCCTGCCCCTGGGGGCCTCTGGGCTAGTTGGGAGGCTGGCGTGGAGAACTGCCAGGGATCAAGTTTATCTTTGAGAGTTTTGTGCCCCTTTGTAGGGAGGACCTGCTATTTATGGAACAATAATTATGGGCCACTGTATATTTTTAGTGCCTACCTTTCTCTCTGCCTGAATTTTAACTCAGTTCATCACGATGGTCCACACCCACCAGGGACTGATTCTCTGGACTTAGTTTTGAATCCTGGTTCTAACCCCCATAACCTGCAGCGCGGCCAGTTCATAGAATTTCTTTCTGAGTTTCCTGTCTGTGAAATGGAGATAGGGTACCTAGAACCTGCGGTCCACGTGAGAATTCAATGAGAGACTGTGTGAACAGCATCTTTCCCAGTAAACCATAACTGTTTTGTTGTTGTTAGTCGCTGTTGTGTCTGACTCTTTTGCGACCCCATGGACTGTAGCCCGCCAGGCTCCTCTGTTCATGGGATTTCCCAGGCAAGAATACTGGAGTGGGTTGCCATTTCCTTCTCCAGGGCATCTTCCCAACCCAGGGATCGAACCCACATCTCCTGCATTGGCAGGAGGATTCTTTATCACTGACCCACCAGGAAAGCCCAAACCATAATTACTGTCACCATTGTCGTTATCGGACTTCCCTGGTGGCTCAGACAGTAAAGCTTCTGTCTACAATGCGGGAGACTCGAGTTCAAGCCCTGGGTTGGGAAGATCCCCTGGAGAAGGAAATGGCAATCCACTCCAGTATTATTGCCTGGAAAATCCCATGGACAGAGGAGCCTGGTAGGCTACAGTCTATGGGGTCACAAAGAGTCGGACACAACTGAGTGACTTCACTTTCACTTTCACTTTATCATTATCACAGAAAGCTAAACAAGTGGTCATGGCAAGAGTCAGTTCAGTTCAATTGCTCAGCCGTGTCCAATTCTGTGACCCCATGGGCTGTAGCACAGGAGGCTTCCCTGTTCATCACCAACTCACAGAGCTTGCTCAAACTCATGTCTATCAAGTCAGTGATGCCATCCAACCATCTCATCCTTTGTCATCCCCTTCTCCTCCCACCTTCAATCTTTCCCAGCATCAGGGTCTTTTCCAATGAGTCAGTTCTTCGCATCAGGTGGCCAAAGTACTGGAGTTTCAGCTTCAGCATCAGTCCTTCCAATGAATATTCAGGACTGATCTCCTTTAGGATTGACTGGTTGGATCTCCTTGCAGTCCAAGGGACTCTCAAGAGTCTTCTCCAACACCACAGTTCAAAACCATCAATTCTTCTTTAGAATTGATGTTCAGCTTTCTTTATAGTCCAACTCTCACACCCATACATGACTACTGGAAAAACCATAGCTTTGAGTGTAGGACCTTTGTTGGCAAAATAACGTCTCTGCTTTTTAATATGCTGTCTAGGTTGGTCGTAGCTTTTCTGCCATAGCTTTTCAAGCCTCTTTTGTGACAGGCAGCAGGAATCTATTTCCTTTTCAGTTTCACAGATTGGGGCCTTATTGCTAAGAGACAGTGAAATGTTCTGGCCCTGAGGCTGGGGTATAGGATGCTACACCCCAGGAAGTGTCCCCGTCATCAGCTCCCAGGGTGGGCAGCACATGAGCTGTGACTGTCTCCTGGGAAGTGTGCCCAGGGCCACCCAGATGACAGGCTGAAGCCCAGCGCTTGGGGAAGTTTTGGTCTGCATTCCTCATGATATGCTTACTTCCCATCATGGTCCCTGCAACCAAGGTATGGTCTCTAACCAAGCCCCAAACATACCTGGATGCAGAAAAGAGCTCTACAGTGGCCAAGGAGAAACGAACATCCAGGCTCAAGACTCACAACTTGAGTTGCGAGTCCCCATCCCCAAGACAAAGTCCCCATCCCCAAGCCCCCACCTTCTCCCCTCTTTCCCCTCCAAATCCCAATCCTCGAGCCAGGAGGACAGGAGGCACCTCGAGACGCATCTTCCCTTGACCCTTCTCCCTGGGGAGGAGAGCATCTGTTCTGTACCTGAGCCCCCGCCCTCCTGGCCACGCTGACAGCGCTGTGGCCCCACCTGCCCATGGTGACCACAGCGTGACCCTGGCCCTGGAATGTCCGGCACAATAGGAGTGGCAGGAGGAGCCCTTTGCCTCTGTCAGCGGCTGATTGGTTACAAGGTGCCCTACAAACACATGGTCAGCAGAATCAGCTGTTTTCAGCGTTGCCCCTCCCGGCTTTACAATCACACGCCAGCATGCAGCCCAGGGTTGTCATGGCTTTGTGTCCCTCATGCATGCTTAATTGACAATTAAGTTGGGGCTTTGAACAAGCCTGGCTGCCTCTGATGGGCCTTCATCTTTCCAGGGAGTGTCACAGGGGCACCCTTTGTTTGCTCTGCTTGGGGGCCTGGAGTTACTGTAGCCGGCTGCCAGCAGCCATTTATCTTCAGCCGGGAAGGCCTTTATCTGCAGCCCCCCATCCCAGCTCTCGCCAGCAGGAGCTGTCCCCGGTTATAGGCCCTGTGACAGCCCATTCTGAGGCCATTGAGCAGGCCCGGAGTGATGGCTCCGACCTCCATTCTGGAGCAGAATCAAGGGAAAGGCCCCCCAAAGGTCAGAGAGCAGGGCTGTGGTGAGGAAGCGGACTGGTTGGAGACTGGTGCCTGTATTGATCCGCCCGAGGAGGAGGAGGAAGTTGGCGTGGGATGGAAGCTGGGCCAGCCTTGGCTCAAGCCCTGGGATCGGCTACATCATCTCTGGTGGCCTTGTGTACTGTCCCCTCCTGACTGTGGCAAACTCGCCCAGCTGCCTCCAGCAAGGTCTCTTGGCCTCCTTGCAACACCAAGGGAGGGGCAGAGGTCTCCATCAGCCTTCACTCACCCAACACCTGATCTTCTGTATCACCTTTCAAGGAGGTAGAGGCTCATTCTCCTGGAAATAAAGGGAGTCCCAGAGGCAAGAAGGAGCCTCGCAGGATAACCTTTGGATGCCCTGAGCCCCAAAGCCTCTTTACCCAAGAGGAGAGGTGTCTTTCTTTTGTGTTGTTGTTTTGTTACCATTTTACTTCTTCATTTTTGGCAGTGCAGGGTCTTTGTTGCTGTGTGGGTTTTCTCTGATTAAGGCAAGCAGGAGCTATTTTCTAGTTGTGATGCAAGGACTTCTCTTGTCCCAGAGCAAGGATGCACAGGCTTGAGTAATTGCAACTCCCAGGCTTCAGAGCACAGGCTCAATAGTTCCCTGGTGGCTCAGGGGTAAAGAAGCTACCTGCCAACGTAGGAGACACGGGTTCGATCCCTGATCTGGGAAGATCCCACATGCCGTGGGGCAACTAAGCCGGTGGGCCACTACTATTACAGAGGCGTGTATTTCTGTGGCTGCTTGCTCCTCCCTCCCTGCAAATGCTATTCCTCCCTCTCCTAGCCCAGGGCTGTCCTTGTCCCGCCCCCCGATCACCCCCGCCCCACCAAAGTCAGATCAGAGCTGGAGAACCAGAGAATCCTGCCTCCCGCCTCTCCCTCATCCCCTGTTACATCTCTAACTTGCCTGCAGAAATCTAACCCTGGGTCTTAGACTAACCAGATCCTGAGTCAGGACATCCATGTGGTCACTCTGACTTTCCCTAACAGTGAAATCTACAGAATCCAAGGAAATCTCAAAAGTGCCCAGTGGCAGGGTTGTGAGTAACTTTGAATAATCAGCTAATACTGATTGAGCCCTTCCTGGATACCAGGCCCTGGGCTGATATTTGCATCATCTTATTGAATCCTCACAACTTCGTAGGATAGACACTGTCTATATCCTTACCCCATTTTATAATCAAGGAAGGTGAGGTGTTTAGAATGCAAGTATTTTGTCCAACTTCCCCAGTGGCTCAGTGGTAAACAATCTGCCTGCAATTCAGGAGACGCAGTAGACACAGGTTCAATCCCTGGGTGGGGAAAAATCTCCTGAAAGATGAAATGGCAACCCACTCCAGTATTCTTGCCTGGAGAATCCCATGGACAGGGGGGCCTGACAGGCTACAGTCCACAGGATCGCAAAGAGTCAAACACAACTGAGTGACTGAGCATGCATGCACATAGAGTTCATAAGCGGCAGAGACTGGTTTTGAAGGGATACACCCGACTTTCTCTTTGCATTACGCAGATGCTGAGCACTTTCAAGCATGGAAAGCAACACACAGGATCCTCCCACAGTTCCTTCTTCTCCCACATTCTTACTATTCCTCTTTGAATGACAAAGGGGCTTTAAGGGTGGGGTCTCCCAGTCTGGCAATTTGGCGGCTTCCCTGGCTTATTCCACCCCCAACCCGCGCAACTGTTGCCCCTGACCAAGGTGGATTCTGTGCCCTGCCCAGGGAAGAAATTAAAGCCCCCTCTTCCACCACCCCATCCCCATCTGGGTGGAGAGTTGAACTGCCCTTGCAGTCGGCACTGTCTGGGGCACTAAATGCCTTAACAACTTAATGGGGCTGTGGAGACAGTGCGAGCACCACCTCGGCTCACCTCTGGAGTCCCACCCACTCCCAGGGCAGCAGACAAGCTGAGGGGGTTTATGAGGGCAGTTGTAAAAATATTCATCTCCGCAGCAGCAAACCTCCCCATAGAAAAGAAGCCCCATTGTCCCTCAGCAGAAGCTTCTTTTTGTTCAGAAGAGAAGCAAACCCTGCCTTGAGTCGTCTGCTATTTTAGAAAACATGTTTATAGAGATGTGGAGTTCCGGGGTGGCCAGGGCTCCAGTGTTCTCCTTGTAGGGACTTTATCTGACTGCCATTTTATCTGTTGAATTCAAAGGTCATTTTATCTTGCGGGTACCACCCCATCGGCTGCCACTAGATTGGGGAAGACAATCAGGATATTAATGAGATTAAGAGGCCCAGCCTTCAGAGCATTCTGCTGGCAGCCTCCCCCTGATAGCGGGCCAGCCCTGGTCTGCATACAAAGAAGCCCGGCTGCCCGGGCCAGTGGGGCTCCAGCCTCGTCACAAAGGGGCCGAGCAGATACTGGAGTCCTATCGCTGGAGCAGCCCTACCTGCCTGCCTAATCCCCCTGAAGGACCCTTAGGGAATTCAAGGACTCCTTGCTGCCTCCCGTGGGGTCCTAAGGTGGAAGGAAGCTGCCTGCAAGCACATTGCCCCTGCCTGCAGGTTATGGGAGAAGTGTCTTTGGAGTCTGTTTGTTGAAGGTTTGATGGAAACTGACAAAAACTGGGAGAGAATTAAGCGCCAAGGGTGCAGAAACAGGCAGGGAGCTGTGCAAGGTTTGAAGCTAACTGCTCGATAGGAAACCACAATATCAAACATGGATGGGGAGGGGAAAAAAGCATATATATGTATATACCATAATATATGTGTGTATATTTGAAATCTAGCCCCAAAATAAAGTCAAACACATTCAATCCTGGTTATCATCCTAGCTGTTCATAAGAACTCTGCTATAGAACTTCCCTGGTGGTTCAGTGGTCCAGTGGTTAAGAATCTGCCTGTCAATACAGGGGACACGGGTTCGATCCTGGTTGGGGTAGATCCCGCATGGGCTCCTCGAAGCAACTAAGCCCAAGCACCCCAACTACTGAGCCCACACGCTGCAACTACTGAAGCCCGTGTACCTAGAGCCCAGGTACCACAACAAGCGAAGAAGCCCATGTAACACAACTAGAGAGGAGCCCCACTCGCTGCTGCTAGAGAAGGCCCACATGTAGCAACGAAGACCCAGCGCAGCCCCTCAAAAAGGAACTCTAGTGTTGAGGCTGGCACACTTTCTGTAAAGAGCCAGATGGTGACTGTTTCAGGCTTTTCAGGCCATGCTGTCTCAGGCGCAGCTGCTCAGCTCTGCCTTTGGAGAGCAAAAGCAGCCATGGACCAGGTGTGAACAAATGGACATGGCTGTGGTGGGGATTAAAATTTGAATTTCCTGTGATTTTTGTGTATCACATAATACTCTTTTTCTTTTTAAAAACCACTTAAGGATATAAAAACCATTCTGAGCTCATAGTTCACACAAAAACAGGCCGCTTTGGCCTGCAGACCACTGTTTGCTGACCTGCGTTCTAGGACAGCGGTTCCTAAATCTCGCCGCACCTTAGAATCAACTGGAGGACTTCTAAAAACCCCAGTGCCTGGCCGTGCCATAGATGTCTGACTATCAACAACACTGACATTTAATACACGCTAAAGATACTCCAGGCTATAGTTTTTCCAGTAGTTATGTACAGATATGAGAGTTGGGCAGTAAAGAAGACTGAGTGCAGAAGTGCCTTCGGACTGTGATGCTAGAGAAGACTCTTGAGAGTCCCTTGGACTGCAAGGAGATCCGACCAGTCCATTCTGAAGGAGATCAGCCCTGGGATTTCTTTGGAAGGAATGATGCTAAAGCTGAAACTCCAGTACTTTGGCCACCTCATGCGAAGAGTTGACTCATTGGAAAAGACTCTGATGCTGGGAGGGATTGGGGGCAGGAGGAGAAGGGGACGACAGAGGATGAGATGTCTGGATGGCATCACTGACTCGATGGACATGAGTCTGAGTGATCTCCGGGAGTTGGTGATGGACAGGGAGGCCTGGCGTGCTGCAATTCATGGGGTCGCAAAGAGTCAGACACGACCGAGCGACTGAACTGAACTGAACTGAACTCATGCAGATGCCAAAGGATTAAATGAGATAATATATGTAAAGCACCCAGGATGTAGCAGGCTCTCATAAATGGTACCTATTAGCAGTCCTGGCAGAGCTTAGTGGTTTGGGTTATTCCTCTTTCCTTCTGTTCCTCTTATCTTTCGATCTTGACTTTCAGACAATTTGAGTAGTTCTACTAGATAATCATCTTTGTGTTTGTGGCAGACTCAGGCTGGCTTCTTGGAGTAATTGGGTCTGAGGAAGGCTTTCCTACTTCCAGGAAGGACTGCTCTGTGATAGCCATAGGGCGTTTGCAGTACCATGGGCTTTTCCAGTGACTCAGCAGTAAAGCATCTACCTGCCATGCAAGAGACCTGGGTTCGATCCCTGGGTCAGGAAGATTCCCTGGAGGAGGAAATGACAATCCCCTCCAATTCTTGCCTGCAAAATCCCATGGACAGAGGAGCCTGGTGGGTTACAGTTCATGGGGTCACAAAGAGTCATATGTACATGACTGAGTGACTGAGCACACATCCATTGCCATAGGTTTCAGTGGATTGATGCTAAACAGTGAGAGAAAGCTGGGAAGAACCATGGATGGCCATGGGGCACAGGGGGGTCATGACCATGTAGCAAAAGGTCAGGTACATAAGATGACCCTGAATTTTCTCCACCTAATAAGGCATTCCTTTCCTTTAATGAAAGATGTGAGTATCCTTGCTTGTTGGTAATTAGTCCTGGAAACCTGCCATTTAGAGCGGGTGTGGTGCTTTCCTGGTGGAGGCCAAATCTGAGAAGCTTCATGACCTTTGTTCTTAGGAAGGAAGCTCCCCAAACTTCAGGCAAAAGAGCAGTAAGAAGGGGTTGGGTGGACGCAGTTCCCACAGTGAATGCCAGAAACCTCAGATACTCCTGAGGGCTGAATTTCTAGAAGCAACGTTCCTCTACCTGAGCCATCTGCTTTAAGACACCTCCCTAGCACCCTCTGGTCTGGCTTCAGCAGCCCTGTCCAAACCACACCTGTGTGAGTTCAGCCACGGAGGAGCTTGACCAGCAAGGCTCAGTCTCTCCAGTGCTCTCGGGTAGTCAAGAGATTTCTCAGCACGTGTACACTGCATGTCCCTGCCAAGCTGGAGACACACCATGCATGTAGACGCTCTTTAGTGTCTAATGACTTTCCTAAGGGAAGTCCACATCCCCCAGGCGAGCTGGTCACAGGCAGTCCCTTGTCAGGACCATGCTCAGAGGGGTGTGTCTGGGTAGCAAGGTATAGCACCCCAGACAAGCTTGGGCTTGAATTGTGATTCAGTCGCTCTCTGGCCATATGGCCTCAAATGAGTGACTTAGCCTCTCTGAGCCTTGGTTTCTTCATTTGTTAAACGGGAATCATAATATATATCTCCTTCCGGCTATCATTTGAGGCTTAAACATGATAAAATGCATCCAGCACCCCCATGTGGTGCTTGACCCGGAAGGAGTTATTGGGTTGACTCAGGTACCCTCAGGGCGTCAAGAGATAGGAAGAGCTTTGGTTCTCCCTGAGTTCTGGACAAGGTTGTGGTTTGCAGTTTCACCCTGGAAGAGTTTCCCTTTTCATGAACCCTGCTAGTCATTGGAGACATCAGGGAGAATAAAACTCAAGTATTGACAAGATCTGTGGTTCTCAGATCTGTTCCCAGGCCACATCAAAGGCATCTGGGGAGCTTATTATTATAAAAGTACCTATATCTTTGGGGCTTCCCAGATGTCTCAATGGTAAAGAACCTGCCTGCCAATGCAGGAGATGCAGGAGACACGGATTCGATCCCTGGGTGAGCCCTGTAGGAGGAAAGCCATTTCATCCCACTCCAGGTTTCTTGCCTGGAAAATCCCATGAACAGAGGAGTCTGGTGGGCTGCAGGCTATGGGGTCGCAAAGAGTCGGACACATCTAAGCAACTGAACACACGCGCAGACCCCCATCAACTCCTTTTAGAGTCAGAATATGGAATAAGTGGACAGGCAGGGGAAGTTTCAATAATTCCCTAAGAGATGTGGATGGATAGTCAGGGCTGGACATCACAGGCTAGATGGGGCAAGGCTGGAGTCTAAAGGGGTTGGAGGCAGGCTTGAAGGTCTCCTGTCGAAGTAGAAGAAGTGAGAGAGCTGGTCTGAGGGTCCTAGACTAGGATCCAGGAGCCCCGAGGCACTGAGAAGCAGGGGTGACCTTGGACCAATCGTCTAACATCTCAGAGATTCTGGCCGATGAGACCTTTCAGCTCTGACAGGTTATTATTTGGAGACTGGGGCTCCGGGGCTCTGCTGTTTGAAGCTGCAGAGGGAATTTGGCCATTGTGATATTTTATTGTTAAGCTCATATCTGCCTCTCTCCCTCCTGGTCACCCTCACTCCCTTTCTCCTTCCCCATTTCAGGAACTGTGTGCCTTCCACCTTTATTAGGGACCATTAGAGCTTTACAGCTCCAGCAGATTGGGTGGGGCCAGTCACAATAAACAGATTTATAATGGATATAAACGAGACACCTATAACTGCTGAAAATTAACACTTTCAGGACCTTTGAATGGCAGCATGCCTGCCCAGGCCTTCTGGCCCTGCCCGCTACAGGGGGCATCTTTGCAGTCGGCACCTGTCAGATCAGGCTGGCAGTGAGGCCCAGTGAGTCCTTGCTTAGCAAAGATGGAAAACCTCTAGACAGCAACTCCCATTTGTGAAACATCGGTTTACATGGTGGATACAAAATAGGAGCTTAATTTATCTCGGGATGTCTTAGGGGTGGAAGTGGAAATGAGCCTTTTTCTCCTTTTTGAGACTCCTATTTCCAGGTGGAGTGTAGGGTTTGCATTCCTACCTGTCAAAGACAGAGAAACAAGACGAGTCAGTCTTACTCTCACCATGAAGAAGGTCGTCCCCGAACCCGCTAAAACTCCAGCTCATCCAGGAGGGAGAGAGACAGATGCTGAGCTTAACATGCATGCCGAGTGAGAGAAACGTGGGCTGTGCTGACATCTAAGCCCAAGTTGGCTTTTTTCACCACTGAGTTTCCAGCCCACAGCCCCGTGCCTGGCACACGATACACCTTCTATGTATTTGTGGACTGACAGTATCTCTTCCAGACAGCTTCCTATCCAAAAGCCTCATACGTAAATGCCCTGCTTTATAAGTCTCTTATTCACTTTCAAGCTGAACGTGAAATTACTTTCATTCTATTCATAATGTATGTACATATTATTATATAAAGTATATTCTCCCCTTTCTAGGAACAATGTCATTCAGCTCCACTTCCATGAATACTGCTTAACTGAAGTATACAGTTCACCAAAAAAAAATCACTCACTGTTAAACACTACCAGGAAGTCTTCAAAGAACAAGTTATTATTCTTTCTCCCTTAAGTTCTACTAATTTAGCTTGTCCTAGTTTGGTGTACTAGCTTGGATTACTAGTTCAGTTTAGTTCTACTAGATGACTTCCTTTTTCAAAAAATTTATATTGGAGTATAGTTGATTTTATAATGTTGTGTTAGTTTCAAGTGTACAGCAAAGTGAATCATTTATATATACATGAAAGAGTGAAAGTGAAAGTCGCTCAGTCGTGTCCAACTTTTTGGGACCCCGTGGACTATAGAGTCCATGGAATTCTCCAGGCCAGAGTACTGGAGTGGGTAGCCTTTCCCTTCTCCAGGGGATCTTCCCGACCCAGGGATCGAACCCAGGTCTCCCGCATTGCAGGTGGATACATATCTATTCATTTTTGTAGGTTCTTTTCCCGTTTAGGCCATTACAGAGCACTGAGTGGAGTTCCCTGTGCTGTACAGTAGGTCTTTATTAGTTATCTGTTCTATATACAGTAGTGTGTATTTGCCAGTCCCAATCTCCCAGTTTATCCCTCCCTCCCACCCCTGGTGACCATAAGTTTGGGGTCTACATCTGTAACTCTATTTCTGTTTTGTAGGTAAGTTCATTTGTACTCTTTTTTTTTTTTTTTAAAGATTCTACGTATAAGTGATATCATAGGGTATGTGTCTTTCTCTGTCCGACGTACTTCACTCTAGATTACTTCCCTTTATCATCTCTTACCAGCATCCCTTGGGGCAAGAAAAGAGCAAGAATCACTCTTCCTGAGTTTCCGTTGAGCTACTGAGGTCTAGAAAGGGATGGGACTTACTGCCTACCAGTCACATGGAGAGACAGGAAGGAAACCAAGCAGCTATCAGGTCTCGGGGTGCTCCCTACACACGTTGCTGGTGCTCCCGGTCAGTGGAAGCCAGTGATCATCCACGTTCGTGGCCTCAGTGCCCAGCACCTGCTGCTCCCTGGCCCAGCATCCGCAGGCCTGCCGGGTGATACGGGGCTGTCTGTCGCTGATGATGGTGATGGTGATGACAGTGATGCTGGAGCTGCCCTCCACGGCAGTGAGAAAGGGGCTGGGGTCTGGCCAGGCAAGCATCCCATAATGAGGCAGTTCTGACACTTGCCAGGCCTCCAAGGATCTTCTTCTCGGGTATCACCTCCCAGTAGGGTCCTGCGTATGAATAGGTCGCAGTGGAAAACCTCTCTCTTCTAAGGCAGTTTTATTAGCCCTTCAGTCACAATACTGATGTCTGTTTATGGGCCCTCACTTTTATGTGGACACCCAGTGTCTCAGTCTGCTGATGACTTTATGGCCCTCCCCGTTCCCCAGCCCCACCAGGAGCGTCATGATTCTCCCCGTCAGCCCAGCTGAGGGGGCCTTTGTTGCAGCCACATTACCCTGCCAGCAAAGGCAGCCTCTCAGAAAGGAAACCCCAGGAGCCAGACTGCGGCAGGCCTCTGTCTGCCCCCACAGCCTTTAGGCCTAACGATGTCCATCGTTAACCCTTCTTAGTTTCACCTTAGACTCCTCTAGAGAAAAAGCCGTTTGAGTTACCCAGGTTGCCATGGTAAATCCCCAGTAATTGATCCTCCTGACCCCCGAATTAACCCAAGGGGCCTAAAACTGCATTCTAACATGGCAAGACTAAATTTGGGGTTCCTGCCAGCAGCCTAAACCCTTTAGAAATGGTCAGCTCGTGTTAATGGAGGTGCCTATTCCCACGCTGTTAAAGGCCCCTTGTATATGCTTAGGCCTCAAGAGGTAGGGAAGGATGGGAAGGATGGGAGAGGGAGGGATAGTTAAGGAGGTCGGAATAAACATGGGCACACTGCTATATCTGAAATGGATAACCTACTGTCTAGCACCAGGAGCTGCTTAATGTTATGTGGCAGCCTGGATGAGAGGGAGTCTGGGGGAGATGGATACACATATATGTATGACTGATTCCATTCACTGTCCACCCAAGACTGTCACAACCCTGTTAATTGGCCATACTCCAATATAAAATAAAAAGCTTTTTTTAAAAAAAGGAAGTGGGGAATGGGTAGGCTCCCCACAGGCATCCCACTGGCTCTTTCCACTCTAGATAAAGCACTATCTGGGGTCTCCGGTGGGAAAAGAAAGAGCTGCTGTGTCATACTTACTCCTAGGCACCCGCATTTCGCACCTTCCAACGTGAAGTTGCTGAAATGCATCAATGCTCTCTCTTCATTTTGATTGTATTTTAATCTCTCTCTCTCCATCTCTCTCAGTCCCCCTTCTTCCTCCTTAAAAATACATGTGTCTCATCAACCTCAGAAAACTCAAGAGATTCAGAGGATCAGTGATACTGTCGTCACTTCTCCACTGCTTGGTCAGGTTGAAGGGCAGGTCATGCATTCATTCCTCATGTCCTCTTATCGAGGGCAGAGCATAGTCTGTGCAAGGTTCTGAGGAAGGAGATTGTGGAGAAGACAGACAAGGTCCTGCCCTCATCGGGCTTATGTTCCAGTGAGAGATGCAGCCAAGAAACAAGAAAAGAGGCAAAGTCATTTCAAACTATTTGTGCATTATCATGGGAGGCTCAGCATGTGTGTGTATGCCAAGTCACTTCAGTTGTATCTGACTCTTTGCGACCCCATGGACTGTAGTCTGCTAGGCTTCTCTGTCCATGGGAGTCTCCAGGCAAGAATACTGGAGTGGGTTGCCATGCCCTCCTCCAGGGGATCATCCTGACCTAGGATTCGAACCCGTGTCTCTTATGTCTCCTGCATTAGCAGGCAGGTTCTTTACCGCTAGCGCCACCTGGGAAGCCCCGAGGTTCATTCTGGGGTCAGTGTGTATCTGGGGTCAATGTGGGGCTTTCAGGAAAGGAGAGAGGTCAGCTTTAGAATAGCTCTTCTTTGCTGGGAGACCCTAGGTAAGAGGTGGTGAAAATGACTTCTTCCTCTTTGAACCTTGGCTTTCCACTCTGTCCAGTGGGCATCTGGAACCCACTGAGAAGCAGACCGTGTAAAACACTTACAGGTGTGAAGACCTCTCAGCTTCTCGAGGGTTAACCCGGGTGGCTTCCACCTGCAATTGCATCTCCAGGCTGGCGTGCTCCCTGCAAACCCTCTGGCGTTTGCCAGCAGAAACCCTCTCTCTGCTAAGGAGCAGGTGTGGTGGCCAAGCTGGGCTTTGTGCGGAGGACAGGCGGAGTTGCTGGCGCCCTGTCCACCTCCCTACCTGAGCCATTTCTCAGGTGCATGCACATTTGCTTCTTTTCTCAGCCAAGATGCTTTTGATAGAAGCCTTTTTCTTTCCTTGGTTACGTTTGCTTTGATTTTTATAAGAAAACCAGTTTGTGGGCTTCCCTGAAGTATCACTCAACTTTTACTCCTTGAGTTCAAGAATGTTTACCGTCCCCGCAGGCCTGTCTGTGTTTCTCCTCTTTTGAATTGGACTCCTAACTAAGCCACCTCGGGGAGAAAGAGATCTGGAATTGAAGCCAGCCCCGTGTTTAAATTGCTTTCATCTTGCCTCAGATTTTTACTCCCAGGCTTTCAGATTTTTAATCTTTGGCAAACATCCATCTGTATCCTCGGAGAGAAGAAAATGTTAATAAGAACCGGCGATGGTCCTGTGTGGCCAGCGAGGAAACTGAGGCAGCAATGCCAGCCTCTTGGAAAGTTTTCAAGTTTTGAGTTCTCAATTTCAAGCCGGGGGAATTGTTCACATTCTTTCATCCCCAAATGAGTGTCTTATAAGTTCACCAGTCTGAATAATTTGTGTCTCTGCCTCTCTCCTCAAGAAAGGGAACTCCTCGGGACTTCCCTCGTGGTCCAGGGGCTACGACTGGGGTCTCAATGCAGGGGACCAGGGTTTGATCCCTGGTCAGGGAACCAGATCCCACATGCCGCTACTGAGTTCACGTGCCTCAACTCAAGATCCCACAGGCGGCAACTAAAAATTAAAAAGTGGCTCCTCTTTAGGAAAAGGAGGAGAGGACTTATAAGGATGCGGTACTGGACCCATCAAGACTGGCTTAATTCCTTTCTGTCGCAGCCACCACCCCCGCCAGCCCAGTGTGTTTTGACTTCACAGGGAAGACAGCTCTGTCTGCTTATAATTGATGGACGTGGTTGTTTCCTTTCTGGAAGCTCTTTCTCCTCTGCACTCTCGCTCCTGCCTGATTTTTCGATTCCCATTTCCAGACCCGACAGGGCCGGGCTGTGCTCTGCGTGAGGTTAGGAACACAGGGGAAGAATGTGTGTGACAGGGCCCTGGTCGGTTGAGTAATGTTTACTCTGTTGGTGGCTGGGACGAGCCCTTGAGCTGGCAGAGGTCCACCAGCCAGAGGAACATTCCTGCATTATCAGGGATGGGTGATTGGCTTGGAAATGTCAAGGGTGAAAGGCATCCCACCGGATTCTGGGTGCAGCTTACAGACCCCAGTGAAAGGGACCCCCACATGGGGTCAAGCTGAGCCTCTCTCACTGCCCAGGAGACCCCACCTCTTTGCTTCTTTCTATAAAAGAGCAATTCTGGTCATACTTTCTAAACTGACACTGCTCTTCTGTTTGCCCAGCATTTTCTTTTCCAGGAAAACCTAGAGCTTTCCTAACTTTATATATTTTTTTCTAACTTCGTTTTATTCATTTATCATTCTGGCTTCTGAGGAAGGGAGATCTGCATGCCCAGGTTATAGACAAAAATGTTGAGGCCCAGAAATTGACGGGCCAGGAATCATCAGAAAGTCAAAGCAGAGAGGCAGAGTATGAGTTTAAAGTGGCTGGACACTGGTGCCCAGTTGATTTCTAGAACTATGGAATTGGGGTCTCAACTGGTCTTTTTTTCACCATTTAAAAAAATTGAAGTGAGATTCCCAAGTGGCTCAGTGGTAAAAAAAAAAACCTACATGCCAGTGCAGAAGCTGCAGGATACACAAATTTGATCCCCGGGGTCAGGAAGATTCCCCTGGAGGAGGAAATGGCAACCCATTCCAGTATTCTTGCCTGGAAATTCCCATGGACAGAGGACCCTGGCGGGCTACAGTCCATGGGGTCACAAATAGTTGAACAAGACTGACTGCACACACACACACGCACACACACAGAAAAACTGAAGTATAAAGAACAAAGTTTTGACAAATGGGAGGAGATGGTCAGGTTAGATCCTCCTGTTGAGTGGACTACATGAGTCAGAAGATGGGGGGTCAAGAGTAGAGAAAGACGGCACTTTGCCCTAGCTCATCCCGAGGAGCGTGGTGCCCTGGCTCTCTGGAGCCACAAGACTCAGCTTTATGTATCCAGTCTAGACAAGTCCTGTCTACTTTCTTCCTCATAGAGTTGATGGGATGAAAAATGAATTGTGGAAGGACTTTGTAAACAAAGGGTACATGGGACAGACAAAAAAAAATGATAGTTAATTTACAATTTTGATTAGTTTCAGGTGTACAGCAAAGTGATTCAGTAATACATACATAGATTCTTTTTCAGGTTTCTCCCCTATAGTTTATTACAAAATATTGGGTATAGTTCCCTGCACTATTCAGTAGGTCTTTGTTGCTTATCTCGTTTGTATTTAGTAGTGTGTATATGTTAATCCCAAACTCCTAAACTGTTTTTTGAAACTTGTCGAGAGCTCTGCGGGGGGTAGTTCTGAGCTCCTGAAGCACTGGTATGGAAAGTTCCTGTGGTTAATTACACCCTAGGCAGCTCCTCCCCAGGGTCCTCCTGACAGGCGGTTGCATCCATCTTTGAAGATAGGGCCGCATTCAGTTTTCTAGAACCCGACATAGCCATCGTAAAAACCACCGTGCTTTGCAAGGTCACACAATAAAATTTGCAGTGCTTATGGGAAAAAAAATGGGGTTAAGGGCACAACACTCAAAAACTTCGTCAGTGACACCTTTTAAAAAAGATAAGAGTCTAATAAAAAAACATTAGCAGTTTTACACCTGTTAAATGCTTAGGAAATACATAAACGCTGTGCAACAATAAATATGGCACTTTACCTTGAGAAAGTTCTGAAGTTTGCCTATTGAAGTGGGTGTCGGAAGCGGCGAAGCTGGTGAATTATTGAGGTGGTGGGCAGAGACTTATCTGAAATCGGAAGGAAAGTTGTAACTTCAAATGATGTGGATGGATGTGGCTATGGCACATGCAGTGAATTGACATGTTTGAAGGGTGTGAGAGTGTGTGTGTGTGTGTGTGTGTGTGTGCACGCGTGCATTTAGTGTATTCCTATGTGAATGGATAAACCAGGCCCTACTGTTTAACACAGGGAACTCTATTCAATATCCTGGGATAACCCAGAATGGAAAATAATATAGAAAAAGAATATATATATGTATATAATTAAGTCACTTTGCTGTACAGCAGAAATTAACAGAACACTGTAAATCAATGATACTTTAATTTTAAAAAAAAAAAAAGCTTTTAAAAAAACTGTAGTGTTTTTCTATTGTGGCTCCATTAAGCTGGATGCAGATTTCTGAAATGGATGTTACACTCAAGTTATTCCCTAATATATCAATCGAATTGAAGCCCATCCTTGTGTGTGT
Organism: Bos mutus; assembly: GCF_027580195.1. Classification (NCBI taxonomy): domain Eukaryota; kingdom Metazoa; phylum Chordata; class Mammalia; order Artiodactyla; family Bovidae; genus Bos; species Bos mutus. The sequence goes on from NC_091635.1 coordinate 48,094,943, forward strand.
GTTAGTTGCTCAGTCGTGTCCGACCCTTAGCGACCCCATGGACTGTAGTCTGCCACCAGGCTCCTCTGTCCATGGGATTCTCCAGGCAAGAACACTGGAGTGGGTTGCCATTTCCTTCTCCAGGGAATCTTCCCAACCCAGGGATTGAACCTGGGTCTCCTGCATTGCAGGCAGATTCTTTACCATCTGAGCCACCAGGGAAGCCCAGAGTCAATCCACACTTTTGTTTAATTTGGCCTTGCCACAAAGCTTGCGAGATCTTAGTTCCCCAATCAAGGACTGAACCCACGCCCTGGATAGTGAAATCACAGCATCCTAACCACTGGACTGCCAGGGAATTCCCCCAATCCACACTTTTAGTATCAATATTAGCACAGCACTGACTGTATTTTGTCCTTCTGCCGGAAGGGATGCTCCCATGTTCTGGGGCTGGGATGCTCAAAGCACCTAAGGGCTTATTCTCTCATTCAGTAAATATTCACACATCAGCTGCTCTGCTAGGTTCTGAGGATGCACGAATGAGTAAAAAGTCATCTCTTCCTTTAAGAGAGACAGAGAAGGAGACATATCATCCAAGCATTTCTGTGCAGGTGACCAGCCTCTGCTGTCAGTCACTACTGCATGTAGAATACAAAGGATAGAAGAGATAACTACTGGATGAATCTAGAAGAGCTTCACGGAAGAGGTGACATTTAGCCTGCTTAAAGGATGGGACATGGAGAAGCAGGGAAGAGCATTCCAGACACAGGGAACAGCATAAGCAAAGGCACGGAGGCAGCAGATGGCAGGGTTCTGACATGACTGTCTGGGATGTGGTGACAGACGACACAAATAAGGCAGAACGGAGTCGTAATGGCCCAATTCTGCCAGTCTCAGGCGTAGGGGCTTTTCCAGGAGGGAGTGAAGAGCCGTGTTAAGTGTCCAAACAGGGCAGTGCGATGGTGCAGTTTTGTTCTAGAAAGAAATCCCGACGTGCAGCAATGTGAAGAGTGCCCTGGAGATGGGTGTGGGTGCAGGAATGCAGGGCATGGAGAGAGGCTGGCTTCTGAAACCACAAGCTTGCAGCCATACTGGATAGAAACCAAGTGATTTGTCTCTGTCCCACATGCTGTTGGCAATTCAGAAACAGCATCATCTCCCATGATGCTGAGGACTGGAAACAGGCGAGAGTTGACACCTCCTCACCAAGGCCTCAGGGATGTCTCTAGATACCAGCTTTTTGCTGCTGGACACATTTGCTGTGGTTCTTAGGGCCAGTGATAGGGATGTGGACAATTAACTGAATTGAAACCAGGAATTGAGTGGGAAATACGTGGCCACTCTCTGGCCTTCTCATTGCTCCTGTGGGAGCTCTGTGGCTATCTGCCTGGCACCTTTAGCCAGCCACTGTTAAACCAGAGTGTCATATGTTCATTTTCAGAGAAGGGAAGATGCCATTCCACTTCTTCCAGGCTTCCTGCCATGGTGCCTGGCACAGGATTCTGAGTTCTGTAAATTCAATCTTCCTAAAAATGCCTTTTAGACAAAGACCATCCCCCCTCAGGAGAAACAGATGTGTCTCAAGTAACTGTTATATGCCAAACATGATCTGGGTAATTTCACACCTGTTAACACATCCAGTCTTTTCCCCAGTGACTGAAGAGATGGAAACCGTTAACAATAAAGAAACCAAAGATCAGAGAGGTTAAGTAATTCCCCCAAGGTCACACAGCTCTTATGTGGTAGAATCAGGATCTAAACCCGGGTCACCTGGCACCAGAGCCTATTCTGCTTCGGTTCTCCTTTCGAGCCCTCTTCTGAGTTTGTGAAATACACAAGGACCTGGCCTCTCCATCCTCTAAGAAGAACACATGGCTGGTCTTGCCGGGGGCAGAGACCTTGTGATATTACCCTTCACCTCGGCATCCCCTTTTAAGGCGGCTGGCCCATTACGGCCTCCCTCTCAGGAGCCTGAGTGATTGCCAAATTCTTGGTGAGAGAAGCATCAGCAGGAAAGGTTACAGGTGCGCCTGGAGCAGGTTGTTGCAATAGTTAATTATCCATTTGGCTGTTACAGAAAAATTCTTAACTGTAATTGATGTTTGTTGCTGTAATAGTATATTGCTGTATTTCTACATCCAGTAATGGGCTTTATGTGCTCGATTTTAATATCCATGAGCCTGGGCAAGTGCACATGTGTGCTAAGGTGCTTTAGTCACGTCTGATTCTTTGCAACCCTAGGGACTGTAGCCCACCAGACTTCCCTGTCCATGGGGTTCTCCAGGCAAGAATACTGGTGGGTTGCCATGCCCTCCTCCAGGGGATCTTGCCAACTCAGGTATCGAACCCCGGTCTCTTATGTTTCCTGGGTTGGCAGGTGGGTTCTTTACCACTGTGCTGTGCTTAGTCAGTCATGTCTGACTCTGCGACCCCATAGACAGCAGCCTGCCAGGCTCCTCTGTCCATGGGGTTCTCCAGGCAAGAACACTGGGGTGGGGTGCCATGCCCTCCTCTGGGGTCCACCACTAGCACCAGTACTGGTAGAGGTATTTCTACCTCTAGTAATGGGCTTTATGTGAGACATTTTAATATCCTTGAGCCTGGGCAAGTGCGCAGGTCTTTTTAAAAGAAACATGGTTTCCTTGCACAGAACTGATCAGTTTTGAGAGATCATAATAAATGCCCTTAAAGTGGTCTTTGTAGGTGTGAAAGAAATGGTGAGACTTTGAACTGGTCCCTCTTAGCTGTGGGTTTCCTGGTGGCTTAGACGGTAAAGAATCTGCCTTCAATGCAGAAGACCCAGGTTCAATCCTTAGGCCGGCAAGATCCCCTGGAGAAGGAAATGGCAACCCACTCCAATACTCTTGTCTGGAGAGTCCCATGGACAGAAGAGCCTGGCGGCGGGCTACAGTCTGTGGGGTTGCAGAGAGTCTGACACAACTGAGCAACTAACACTTTCACTCTTAGTAAGTGGTATTATGGAGAAGGCAATGGCACCCCACTCCAGTACTCTTGCCTGGAAAATCCCATGGACAGAGGAGCCTGGTAGGCTGCAGACCATGGGGTTGCAAAGAGTCGGACACGACTGAGCGACTTCACTTTCACTTTTCACTTTCATGCATTAGAGAAGGAAATGGCAACCCACTCCAGTGTTCTTGCCTGGAGAATCCCAGGGACGGGGGAGCCTGGTGGGCCACCGTCTATGGGGTCGCACAGAGTCGGACACGACTGAAGCGACTTAGCAGCAGCAGTAGCAGCAAGTGGTATTAAGTCTGCTTAATTTATCAGGTCATGTTCATGCTCTGATTTTATATACTTGTATCCATCAATAAACATTGTGATACTTGAAAAAAAAATCACTTGCTTCCCACCCCACTTTGCAGTGGTAAAAGCTCCTCCTCCCCGCCCCCCCACCCCCGACCAAAGCAGGCAGTCCTCTGACTGAGAGCTGAAGGGGGGCTGGAGCTCACCCAATACACTGATGGCAGAGCTGAGCTCAAAACAGAGATCCCCTAGTCCCCAGCCAGACACTGTCTCTTAACCAGAGGTCCTTCAAGGAGGGTGCGGAGGTCTAGGACCATTTGCCTTTCGAGAGCATCTCCCTGTTACATTTCTCCCATAATGAGGTTCTGCTAGGGGAGAAAACAAGGACTGCAAGGCGCTGCAGCCTTGGCTATACTAACAAATGGCTCTCGCCTCCCTCCTGCCAGGCTCCCATGTAAAGCAGGCTTTTGTTTCCTGTGGATACCTTTGGTTAATTATTTTTAAATAAATAATTATGTAGCCTGGGGGTAGGGAGAAGTCTCCCAGTGACCCATATTTGATCGTCTGAGGACTGGCCCTCTTCCTTCAGCCAAATTAAATAGGGGAAAGCTAGCGTCTGTTTGACTTGAGACCAAATCGATGATGGGGACAAGCTGGGAGGTGAAAACTCACCTGACTCCCAGCGTTATCACTACACTCTCAGGAGCAGAGCATCTTGGGGAGGTAAATAGCTGGTCAGGGAGTCAGAGGAAGTGGCAGAAAAGCAGGGTGAAGTCCATTTTCTCTGAAAGGAAAGAACAAGAGGGCAGGGGCCAGGTCTCCCTCCCAAGTTGCTTCCAGGATGAAGCATCAGTGGTTGCAGCAGAGCCAGATTCTTTGGGAATGATTCTCCGTGGGAAGTAATTCCATTCAGGACTTAGAATCTACCCTCCATTGTCCAGAATTCTGGAGTCATAGGACAAATATCTTTGAGTCCATCCCTACACCAGCTCCCTTCCTGTAGGATCCCAAGCCGTGGGTGCGATTTATTTGACTTTCTACGAGGAGTTTCCTAGATGTTATTTCTGATCCAGACTAGCCATATTAAGGAAGCGATCTCTTCATTTTACAAGAGGAAACTGAACCACAGAGAGAGAAGTGATTTCCCCAAGATCACACATCTTTGCTCTTCGTTAAGAGCAAAGTTAGGATTGAAATCCAAGTTTGTCCCGCTCCAGAGCACACAATCTTCCCATTAGCTCTCCTCGTTAGAAAACCCTTCTTTCTGCCTCTCCCCTTTTCCGGTGGACCCAGCTGCCTACTGAGCTCACAAAGTTTCAGATCTCTCTTCTCCTAGGTAAGCATCCTCCTGGGAACCCAGGGGCAAATATGAGCAGAGCAAAAGGACCTAATTTAAACCCAGTGGGATGGAGTAGAGGGTAGTGGCAATGAGACCTAGGAACTGCAGATAGGTACAGAGGAAGACAGACAGGACTGGGCAGGCGATGTTGGTTTGGAGACGTGGAAGTCTTCCTTCATTCCTTTGAACGTTGTGGCCCCTGTTCCCCCTAAAATATAGTGCCCCAGCCCTGTAACGACCGAATTCCAGTGTTGTCCTGCCTCCGACACCATCCCCGTCAGCAGCCCCTTGCATCAAAGGAAACAACCAACAGAAGCGCACACACAGAACACGCATCAGACCACTTTGTAGTCTGACAAGCTGCTCTTGAAGGTTAGACTCCTGCTCCAGCGTGTGTTTGTTTTCTCCCCACCCTTCTTAAGCTCTAGGTCATTTCAGCCCTGGGGAACGTCCTTCGAACAATCCAAGGAAAACTGGCTTGGGTCTCCTCTCGGCAAGCTCTGTCTTGGTTAATTACAGGCTACTGGTTATGGCAGCCCTGCCTGGCTCCCAGGGGAGCTTTTGTAGCCTCCTCAAGCAGGTGGGGGTGGGGGTGCTCCCCTGGGGGCTGGAGGCAGGGCAGGGGGTGAGCGGGCCAACAGAACTTGGACGCTTGATGCAGTGATGTTTCATCCTGGGGAACTGGGCGGAAGGAGAAATGAAGGAGAATTTGGTCCTCCGTGCCAAAGGATTCCTTAGGCATTTGTTCTCTGTCTCTTGCAGGTAGGAACAGGGTCCCCTAAACCTGTCAAATCCAAGGCAGAAAATAAGAACGTGGTCTTTCTCAGCTTTGAGCTTAGGGCAGGATGGCCTGGCTACCCCCTCAGCTTTGTCTCTGGCTGTTTCATGGGCACATCAAACAGGACTTGAACTCTGTACACTGGCTCCAGGTTCTCTTCTGCCTTCAGCTTCCTCCAGTCGCCCAGCACTGTCCCTTTCCTGAGGAGAGGGAGAGTCAGAGCCGCGAGGCTGTACACATGCTTGCTTCTCCCCTCCCTGGCAGACCAAACAGCAGTGGTCTGCTAGGCATTCACTTCCTGCCTATGGGTGCTGCCTGCCCCACCTCCGGGCAGACACACCTTCCCCTGGGCCCTGGAAGTCAGCCAAAGGGGACCCCACTGAAGGAATGTGAGTTCCAGGACCAAAGCGTCCTAGCTACAGCCCTGGCCCCATCGTGCTCTGCTGTTGTCCCATCGGTCACTGGGCCTTGACCAGAATGGTGGTACACAGAACGATGCATTTTGTTGTGGCCCTTACAAGGGTCATGGCTTCCCTGATAGCTCAGTTGGTAAAGAATCCACCTGCAATGCAGGAGACCCCAGGTCTATTCCTGGGTCGGGAAGAACCACTGGAGAAGGGATAGGCTACCCATTCCAGTATTCTTGGGCTTCCCTTGTAGCTCAGCTGGTAAGGAATCCACCGCAATGCAGGAGACCTGGGTTCGATCCCTAGGTTGGGAAGATACCCTGGAGAAGGGAAAAGGCTACCCACTCAAGTATTCTGGCCTGGAGAATACCATGGACTACAGTCCATGGAGTCACAAAGAGTTGGACACGACGGAGCCACTTTCACTTTCAAGGGTCACTGGGCCAGTGCCTCTCTGTAAAACCTGTCAGTTCATACTCTGCAGCCCTACCTAGCCAAGCAATGCCAGGGAAACATTTCTAAAAGGTATTTTGAAGAGCAAAAGAAATACTCCAGCTGGGATGGGAAAGCCCCTAAAACCTAAAAGCACTATGTAGAAGCAACAAGAAGTAGAATCCATCCATCTGTTTGTTCATTCATTTGACATATTTATCATGTGGCTACCAAGGGAAGGGGCTTCCCAGGTGGCTCAGTGGTAAGGAATCTGTCTGCCAATGCAGGAGACACAGGTTCAATCCTTGGATTGGGAAGGTCCCCTGGAGAAGAAAAGGGCCACCTACTCCAGTATACTTGCTTGGAAAATCCCACAGAGAGAGGAGCCCGGCAGACTATAGTCCGTGAAATTGCAAAAGAATCAAACATGACCTAGCAATTAAACAACACCAATCAAGAGAATACAGCAAGGAGCAAAACAACACAGAAATAAAAACACTCTGCCCTCATGGAGCTTCCATTCCAGACTTCAAGCAGAGGCCGAGCAACCTCTGCCCTAGAGAAAGACAGCTGATATGTCTCACAGAAAGACAGGGGAAAGAGGGCAGTGTTTTCCCCGCTTGTCGGCTCCCCTAGAAAACAAGTGATCCCGGGGGCTCAGGTGGCACTAATATTCCACTGTTGGGTCTGCCTTGTTTTGCAGGAGTGCGCTACAGCCAGCAGGCAAGCAATGAGGTCACTTCCTCCTCAACAATCAGTCACCATGGCAACAGCGCCATGGTGACTAGCCAGTCGGTTTTACAGCAAGTCTCTCCAGCCAGCCTGGACCCAGGCCACAATCTCCTCTCACCTGATGGTAAAATGGTGAGTACACCTGGGCCATTGTAGCTCTGGAGCTGATAAGATAAGAGGCAAAACAAACACAACTTCTCACAAGGCCTGCCTGAAACAATGAACCATTGTAGCCCCACCGGGGAAAACGGGGGCCGTCCAGAGTTGGAACGGAAAGGTAGAGCCGGTGACCCAGCCTCCGGCGGGTGGAAGAGGTGTTCGGTTTGAACCCAGCCAATAAATCTGACAGAGCCCTGCTCTCATTTTATTGATTGAATGCCTCATAAAGGAGCAAGCCGGGTGGGACCCTGTTTGTTTTGGGGCTGCCAGTGACATTTAAGTTGATAAAAATGTTCATTCATCCCCACCCCCCCTCAACCAACCCAGGGCCTCCAAAGCCAGATTTTTTAACCCAGGGAGCACCTCACTTTGAAACTCCCCTCCCCTTTCTCTTCAGCACTCCCCTGATGCTGCCTAGTAGGGTGAGGGAAGTCAGGATTGAGTGGGTGGCAGGAGGTGGTGAAGCTTCCGGCCCTGGGGTTTTGAAGGCCACTGGGCACCCGTGAGGATCATAGCACAGAACGGTGTGTGGGGTGGGGCTTATTGCGGGGGGCGGGGTCTGGGGGGGAAGTGGGGAACACCGACTTTGAAGTTTGCAATGACTGGGTTCCAATCCCAGCTCTGGCACTTAATTGCCGTGTAGCCTTGGCCAGGTTCTAAGCTCTTTCTTTCTCGTCTATAAAACGTGGGTAATAACACTAGGGTTGTTGGCGGAACAAATATGATAACACGAGAGGTACTCAGCACTGTGTTTGGGACGGTAAATATTCAGTGAATGACAGCATGGTGGTTCTTAGGTGAATATCAGTATTGTTTCCCCCTCAATGACGTTTTCTCTACCAGTAACCACAGCCTACCCTCTCAGATGTCAGCTGAGCACCCCGGTGAGGAATAGAGTAGTTGATGCTGAATTTTCAAGGTTCTAAGCTGCAAGCAACACCAGTGCACCCTTGGGAGGGTGGCTTCCGAGACAACACGAGCGTGGCGACACTGGGAAGGGTAGGACGTGGAAAACTTGATTCTTCGGGTCATGCTCTGTGTTTCAGGGGAGGGAGGAGCTGCGGATTCCTGGCTTCCGAGCCGAGGTGGAGCCCTGCACCCTCAAGGCGTCTGACCCAGAGGCAGGTGGGGGGGCAGGGCAGGGAGCTGAGGCCATTTTAGACCTTGACGTGTGCGCTGTGTAGGCAACACAGGAATGGTGAGTCACAGGTGATTGAGTCCCCAGCTCCCTGGAGGAAAAACAAAGTGTAGTTTCCGAGGTGGATGCCAACTCTAGTCTGGGGACCTGAGCCGATGGCTTCCTGGTCATGGGCTCTGCAACAGGAGACAAAAGATGCTCCAGTGGGAGGCATTTTGCAGCCCCCTTGCCCATCCCTCATCCCTTAAGCTTCTTCTTTGGCTGCCTCGTGAGACCCAAGGATTGCCCAGACTTCCCCGGAGGAGGAGGGGAGCCTTGAGGAAGAGATCACGGCTCCCCCGTGGAGGACATATGGAGGGAGACCTCTCCTGTTGCTTGAAGGTCCTTGGTGTTTCCCTGTGAGCCCTTCTTTCCTTCCTCCTGAGAAGCAAACGGCCTCGCCCAGGCTGGGGCGCTCCACAGGCAGCCTCAGGGCACGCTCTTTTCTTCCTCTTCTGCTCGACAGCGCCCTAATGGGCAGTCTGTTATTGGATTGATGATTGACCAGGACAGCACACCTCAATGTTAGCAAACACCTGGAAGCTTGTTTGCAGCGACCAGCTTTTCACTAGTTTCCAACACCCGGGCTCATATGTTATGTCACTATCGCTGGGTGCCCAAATTCTGTTTTCGGTTAATAGGTAACGAGCCCATCGCAGATCTTGGTCCACCAAAGACAGAAGTGGAGAGGATGGTTAAAAATAACGCCGGCGAGGGAACCAGTGTGCCCACGTCTTGGGCTGTTGTTGTTTATCAGTGGAAGGATGGACATTGCCTAATTTCAGTTTCCTCATCTGGAAAATGGGGGATAACAATGCCTGCGTCACCGGGGTGGGGCGAGGATTGCCTGTAATTCTGCTGTTTTGGGGGTGAGCCCCAGCCAGGGAATGACAGTCTCTGTGTGCTGACTTCAAGTAGAATGTGCATTTGAAATCATCCCCCAGGGATCGGTTTTGGAAACGAGGGTAACGCATCTGAGCTTTCTTTTTGTACTCCAGGGACCCCATCCCATTCCCGAGTGGCACACGTCCACAAAGAGCTGGCCAGCTTTCAGGTTGCCGTCTGTGAGTGTTGAACCTTGTGTTTTAGAAAAGCATACGCCGGATACTCTCACAGCATCAAAGCAACAGACCCCCATGGTGAAAAGCTCAGCCCTAGAGGCAGATCGCCCGCCGTTCATGGCCACTGTACCACTTGCGCACATTTCTTAATTTCTCCAAACTTCCATTCCCTTGTCTGCAAAGGAGGGGTAACAGCATCACCCTCATAGGCAGTAGGCATGTGGAGCACATAGCAAAGGCCTGCAGAAGGCAACGCTGATACCATCCAAACTCTCCAGATTACCCTGTGAGGATGGAGACTGATACTCTTGGCAGCTCCCTGTCTTCCATCAGTCCTGGAGGCAAAGGCGATGGTTGCGTTTTATTAATTTTTTTATGTCATTTTTTAAATGACATTCATTTTTTCTCTCTTTTTTTTTGATGTGGATCATTTTTAAAGTCTTTATTGAATTGGTTACCTTATCTTTTTTTTTTTTGGCATCGAGGCATCTGGGATCTTAGTCCCCTGACCAGGGATGGAACCTGCAACCCCTGCATTGGAAGGTGAAGTTTTAACCACTGGACCACCAAGGAAGTCCCAATGGTTGCATTTTAGAGTAGGAAGGAACTTGACCAAGGTGACCCCCCAAATAGGAAGGAGATGGAATTTGGGGTGCAGCAAAACTGGGTTTGAATTCTGGCTTCCTTGCTTACTAGTCAGGTGACACAGAGCTACTCTCTCGACTCTTCTGAGGCTCAGTTTACTTATTCTGTGGCAGTGGTTTAGTTACTCAGTTGTGTCCAACTCTTGCCACACCATGGACCGTAGCCTGCCAGGCACCTCTGTCCATGGGATTCTCCAGGCAAAAATACTGGAGTGGGTTGCTATTCCCTTCTCAGGGGATCTTCCCAACCCAGAGACTGAACCCTGGTCTCCTGCATTGCAGGCAGATTCTTTACAGACTGAGCCACACGGGAAGCCCTTCTTAATCTATAAAACAGGGCAATCATCATAATGCCTTCCTACATGTGTCCTTATCTATTGAGGACAATCAGTGAAAGCACTTTAGAAACGTTAAAGCGGGGGGCGGGGCAGAGAGGCTCGAGGAGGAGGGGCTATATGAGCACTTACAGCTGAATCACACTGTTGAAATCACACTGTTGTTCAGAAAGCAACATGACATAGCAAAGCAAGTATCCTCCAATTGAAAAGAAAATTCTGCTTTACATGAATGATTTAAAGAAAAGCAACACTAAAGCCATACACGTTTTGTTTTTATTATCGGCACCCACTTTTCTCTTTCACCATTGAAATCAAACATTGAAATGGTAGAGATTACTGTCACTCCATTGACTTTCTGCAAAGGACTGCATTACTCGAGAGAGTCTGAAGGCAGGTCACTGATTTTTTTCTTTTTTTAATGACTGACATTTTGAAAAACAAGTCTGGCAAACAAGCTGGTTCTCTCTTGTTTGATGTGGTCAGAATTCCTTCTTGGTCATGTGACCCCTAACTCACAACGTGATGCTCATTTTTAAAACACAAACAAACCTGTTTGGGGTTTTTTTTCTTTCTTTCTTTTTCAACCTCACTTTGGAAGCTATGGGATTGATCAGAAGGGCAAGCAGGAGATAGTGTCTTCCAGGGGTATTGGTCTGAGAGCTCTAATCTGAGGAGCTCTGGGTCACAAGGAAAAGGCAACTCAAACATCTGATGTATGTATCCCAACCCTAAGCCACCTGTGAGCATTCCTGGTGCCATGAAGAATGTCTGGGTTAGTTCAGAGTGAGAGGGGAACAGTCCTTTCTTAGTAATAATTTTTAAAATTATTTTAAAACCACAAAAAAGTAAGGTACTTAATCATGAATAAAAGTATGTTGTGTGTGTGTGTGTGTTGTGTGTATGTGTGTGTAAAACTGAAAGCTTATAATTCATGGGGAAATAGTGGAAGTATTTCTGATAACATAGAATCAAATTAAGCATGTCTATTACATTGTTACTGGTATTACATCTGTGACTGGTTAATACTATTCAGAAAGTTCTAACCCAGGCAATATGACACTAGCAAGGAGGAGAGACCTTTTTAGCATTATATGCTTGTAATGCCATTATACATACACTTGGGAAAATGACAATCATTAAGGAAAAGACACTATTAGGAATAAATGAAAGGATTCAATCCTTAATAAAAGGAATCAGAGTGGCCTTGGATAAAATACACAGAACTCAGTAGCTTTCTCTTACTAATCTGTCATTAAAATATAATGATGAAACAGAGTGGGGGTACCTGGGACCAAGCCTTATTTAGTAGCTTTGTCATTATGATAGTAGCTCCTTGAAAGAAAAAAAAGCGGGGGAGGGGTGTTTGTTTTTAATGTATAGTAGAGATTTGGGAAAAGCAGAGAAGCCCAATAATGGATAATGACTAATCTCCCCCAGACAGACCTTAGTAATAATTGCAGGGGAAGAGCCCTCTATAAAAAGTAAGAACTTGAATTTTAGAGTCAAACAGACCTAGGTTGGAATACCAGAGGTATCATTTATTCGGTTGTTGGTTGTTGGTTCTCAGGTAATATGCATGTCTACTCTGAGCCTGTTTTTAGTTTGTGAAATGGGAATGGCAGAGGCATGTGCCTCATGGGTATAGTGAGGTTTGTGAGTTAATCCATGAGTAGTGTTTCCCAGATCCTGTACTCAGTGAAAGTTTCCTTGTACTCTGGGCTCTAGACCTGGGCCCTAATCTGCTACACTAGGGAATCCCAGGGCATTTCTCCAGTTATTATTTGTAGCAATCACATATTTTTAGCACCAATAATACAGATAGCATAGAGCAGAACAGAGGATACTTTCTTTCCTTTTTTAATTTTATTTTTTAAACTTTTTTCTTTTACACTGGAGTACAGCCAGTTAACAATGTTGTAACAGTTTCAGGGGGACAGCAAAGGGGCTCAGCCATACATATCCATGTATCCATTCTCCCCCAAACTCCGCCCCCACCCAGATTGACCTATAACATTGAGCAGAGATCCCTGTGCTATACAGTAGGACTTTGTTGGTTATCCATTTTAAATATAGCAGTGTGTACATGTCCACCCCCAACTCCGTAACTGTCCCTTCCCAGCCTCCTCCCCTCCTGACAACCATAAGCTCATTCTCTAAATCTGTGAGTCTGTTTCTAGAACCATTTCCAGCATGAACCAGGGACAATCATATCATACACGTGGGCTGAAGAATCTCTAAGACAGGCTAGTGATTCAAAGGAAGTCAACAAAAATGCACATGAGGGAAGGGATTATGGTCAATATTACTTACCTTTTTCTCCTCTGTATCTAGAACAGTGCCTCTCCCTCAGTTGGTGCTTAATACTTGTTACTGAATGAATGCATGAATGTATCAGTGATTTAGCTGTGCCGAGGAATTGCTAAGCGGTGTCATTTTGGACACTGCTCTTTCCTGGGTTCCACTCATGCCGCTCCTGTTTTTTCTCTCCAGCAGATCTCAGTCTCGGGAGGAGGTTTGCCCCCTGTCAGCACCCTGACGAATATCCACAGCCTGTCCCACCACAATCCCCAGCAATCTCAAAACCTCATCATGACCCCCCTCTCTGGAGTCATGGCCATTGCACAAAGTAAGCTCTGTCCTCGGTCAGAAAACTTGGGGGCAGGGAGGAGTGCTTTGGGAAATGAGTCAACCTGATTTAAAAAAAAAAAACAACAGTAAAGAAGATATTCTTCCAACTCATCCACCCCTTGTAGATTTGATTCAACTCATTTCGTTCCTTATCTCTCTCCTCATGATTTGGATTGTTCAGCCTAAACTTAGAAGAAATTAGGGAATGGAGTTGAATCTGGGTCATAGCTCACCAGCTGTGCATCTTGGGTCAAATTATTGCATCTTTATGAGGGTCAGTCTTCGCATCTGTAAAATGGGTTGTTGGGGGCAATCCAATGACTGGGTATTTAGACACGCTTGTACATTGATAAAGTATGAATATGTATAATATTGTAGCTCCTATTTTTGTCCAGTGTTCATTCCTATCCCTGAGTGTGTGGTGGGTTTTCCAGGAGGTTGGGTTGTGTTGATATTCCTTTGTGTTGTTTGAGGTGGAGTAAGACATGAGGGGTTCCCTTCTTTTTTAAAAAAATATAAGATTTATTAATTGATCTTATTTTGGACATGCCCCCATGGCATGGCATGTGGGATCTTAGTTCCCCAACTAGGGATTGAACCTGTACCCCCTGCAGTGGAAGTGCAGAGTCTTAACTCGTGGACCACCTGGGAAGTCCATGGGCTTCCTTCTTAATGGGGAATTCTGTATGGTCAAATGAGACCTCTTTGGCAGGTGGTGAAACATACTGAGAAGGAACTCTGTGTGAAACTGTCATAGCATCTCTGAGCCTTGGCAGGTTTAAAGAGAAATAGATTGTTTATGCCCAGGCCTGAAGATGGAGCGAGGCGTCAGGTCCTTCTAGCCCTGGGGGCTCACCTTCCACAGCCAGTCTGTCCCCATCCATCACAGATGGGCCATTTCAGTGCAAGAAGGCTGCCATGGGTGTGCCTGTGGATGCTGCTCTCAGAGTAATGACATTGATGCGTATTCAGTGTATTTTCAGCCTTGTGTTGACAGCTCAGGCCAAGTCTTCCCTGTGATCCAGGGAGCACCCATGAGAGGTCTTGGGGATAGCTATCGGAGGTACATTTCCCGTCTTTCTTCTACCCTCAGGATCACCCGCTGTCTTTGTGGCCTCCCTGTGTCCAGTGCCCACATGAACCACTTTTTTATTTGTTCCTGCCTTTTTCGCTCCTCTGTCCATTCTTCCTAAACCTTATCTAGCCTCAGATCACTTCTGAAGGGATGGACTTTTGTGCTCCTTGAGGGCAAAACAGAGCCAAGCCCATAGGAGTCACCTGAGTTTATTGAATGAGTACATTTGGCCCCCTCTCTGTCCTCAGCTGCTGGGAAACTGACACCTTCCCCACTTAGTTTTATAAAAGGAACCTTTAGAGGACTCACAAAATTAAAAAAGGTATTTTAAATTTGCTGCCTTTTCATGGGGCCATTATGGCTGAAACCAGCTTGCTTGACTTCTAGGAGATTTGATTAAAAGGCCCATGGATAAGATACCTCATCTCTATTCCTACAACCAAAACTATACCAAACTGTCCCATTTACCTTCTTTCTTCACTCCAGCTTTGGCTGACACACACAGTTCTATATTTTCTTAGGCACTATCTGAATTAAAATTTTCCCTGGAGCTGTTACACAGTTTTTTTCATTTTGCTCCTAATTTTTCTCACCTATAATTCTCTATCTTCTTATAATAATCTTATTCTCCAATTGCAGACAGCCAATATCAGAGTGCACTGACCTTAGATGGGTGTGTGCGTGTGTGTGTATGTGTGTACTTGCGGTGGGGAAAGCATGAAGTATGGTGAGGGTCACCAGCAAACATGGTTGAGACACAGCAGTCCTACCCCAGGGAGTGTCAGAATGAAGAATCGGTTATGGAGTCCAAGCTTGTTCTGTTCTCTACACCACAGGCCAGTAAATCAAGAGACAAGTTGTTGGGCAATAAATAGCCAACTCCTGTCCTGTTGAATAGGGCTTCCCAGGTGGCGCTAGTGGTAAAGAGCCTGCCTGCCAATGCAAGAGACATGAGACAAGGGTTCGATCCCTGGGTTGGGAAGATCCCTGGAGGAGGGCATGGCAACACACTCCAGTATTCTTGCCTGGAGAATCCCTTGGACAGAGGAGCCTGGTGGTGGGCTGCAGTCCATAGGGTTGCAAAGAATTAGACACAACTGAAGCGACTTAGCACGCACATCCTATTGAGTATGTGGGCCCTGCTTGGTGACTGCAGAGGCCCAAGGAGAACGTGATAACAGACCCCCCAGCAGTGCCAATTCATCATTCCCTACTCACCTATTGGACTGGATAACATGCTTCTTAAGCAGAAACCAGTGCCCAGAAAACAGATGGGAAAGCCAAGAGTCACACTCCGTGGGAGCTCGGATGACATCACTGGCTTTCCATCCTGGAACTGAGGCACATTAGGGGCACATCCTGTGTTGAAAATAAAATTCCTGGGCCTCACTTCCAAAGGGTCTGACTCATTATGTCTTGGGTGGGGCCGAGGAATGTGTATTTCTTAAAGGGCTCCTCAGGACGACTCGAAAACAATAGGCTGGTTGCAGAACCAGGTCCTCCAATGTCATCCACTCCAGACGGCATCATTTGCTTTTCTAGGCAGAGACTTCCTGAAAAGAGCAGTGGTGATGGGCTTGGGGAGAAGAGAGCAAATCCATGGGGCTCCCTTGGAGTCTGAGACCTTATGGGAAAGTTAGGAAACAGATCAGGGTGTCGAGCGAGACAGAGCCTGGAGGAGAAGCCGAGCCCCTGGGGAGTTAGAGATAGTGCTGTTCTGAGTGATCAGAGGACCCCTCCTTCCCAGCCCCACCCAGGTGAGCCAGGAGGGGGCTTATTCCCCTTCCCTTCTCTGCTCACCTTTTAGGTTTCTGATAATGGTATCAGCTAAAGCTCTGAGCAGGCAATTGTTGAGGCCTCTGCGCTATCTCCATGGAGCACTTCCCCCTCCCGTGAACCTGCTTATGGAACCCTCTCCATCTCAGGAAAGGCTCTCCAGGTGTCTTTTCCCGCATCTGCCTAAAAAAGAGATCTTTTTTCTGGGCTTCCGTCTTCAGCTTGTTCTAGCCCTTCCCCCACCATTTCCCAGAAAAAAGTGAAAGAAAGTGGAGTCACTCAGTCGTGTCCGACTCTTTGTGACCCCAGGGACTGTAGCCTACCAGGCAAGATTCTCCAGGCAAGACTACTGGAGTGGGCTGCCATTTCCTTCTCCAGAGGATCTTCCCAACCCAGGGATCGAACCCAGGTCTCCCACATTGCAGACAGGCGCTTTACCATCGGAACCACCAGGGAAGCCCCCCCAAAAATGAGGTCAAATCAAAGGAACCTTGGCAACTCCAAGAAAGAAGTTGGGAGTATCTTTCCCCTCATACTCCCATCCCCAGCCCTACCCTGCTTCAGCTACCTGCCCCAGAATCCCGCCCAGGGAGCCAACGGAGGGTGGGTACCAGGGACCTGATCTTGGCAGCACTGGCCCCAGTTCTAAAGAGACCTCAGGTTATAGACACAGTACAGAACCACGGAGGCCCCGTCCTCCAGAAGAGAAAGATGGCAGCACCTACTCTAACCACCAGCCTTCAACTCATTACTTCCTCCTTCCAGTCCATGGTCCTTCCATTGCCACCAGCCCTGTGCTGCCAGATAAGACACACTCACTTCACAGACTGGCTGAGTCGCAGTATTTTATTGCCTCTCTGCTCTAGTTAAGAGAATGAGCATCTGACCTCTCTCAGATCATTGCACAGCCGGCCAAGGAGGGTCTTCAAGCTGCACACCTCTAGGACTGTGGAGGAGGTTTTGTTTTTTTATCAAAATGTGGGCCCCTGCACACTCCTGCCCCCTGCTGGACAGACATATCTGGGCAGTAATCTGTACCTTACTGAGCAAGCCTCCCTCAGAGCCAGGCATGGGTGGAGTGGGCAGATATATTGTTGTTGTTCAATCGCTCAGTCGTGTCTGACTCTTTGCAACCCCATGGACTACAGCACACCAGGCTTACCTGTCCTTCACCGTCTCCCAGAGTTTGCCCGAGTTCATGTCCATTGAGTCAGTGATGCCATCCAACCATCTCATCTTCTGTCATCCTCTTCTACTTTCAATCTTTCGCATCATGAAGATCTTTTCCAATGAGTGGGCAGACATAGAGCACTGCAACCCCAAGGGGGCTTTGGGAAACCCTCAGACCTCAGTCAGACCTGTTGAAACCCCGTTTCCATCTACAGCTGTCTATGGAATGTGGGCGAGTCACCTTATCTCTCTAAGCCTCGATTTTTCAGTCTATAAAATGGGTCTATAAAATTGCTTCCTGGGCAACCTCTTATGTAACAGCCTCAACCCAGTGCTGGCAAACAGCAGGGGCTCTGTTGATGACCGTTAAAGTCTGTTTGCCTTTGCTCACCCCTGAAGCTGTCTCTGATCCTTCCTCTCATTCCCACAGGCCTCAACTCCTCCCAAGCTCAGAGCGTCCCCGTCATCAACAGCGTGGCTGGCAGCCTGGCAGCCCTGCAGCCCGTCCAGTTCTCCCAGCAGCTGCACAGCCCTCACCAGCAGCCCCTCATGCAGCAGAGCCCAGGCAGCCACATGGCCCAGCAGCCCTTCATGGCTGCAGTGACGCAGCTACAGAACTCACACAGTAAGGACCCGGGCATGTCGGGGAGGGAGCCCCAAGGGGCCTCAATGGCCAGTGTCTTCACTCTCTGGGTCTGAAGTTTCTTGGAAGCTTCCTGGTTTGGTCACTTTTCCCTACCTGTGATCAACCAAGACAATTTCTTTCTTTCATTTTTTAAAAAATGTGTTTGGCTGCACTGAGTCTTCGTTGAGGCACATGGGCCCTTCAGTCTTCGTTACAGTATGTGGGATCCTTAGTTACAGCGTATGGGATCTAGTTCCCGGCCCAGGGATTGAACCTGGGACCCCTGCATTGGGAGCACGGAGTCTTAGCCACTGGGTCACCTGGGGAGTCCCAAGACAATTTCTTAAGCACAACTCTTATGCGATGCTGTGCCTTTTCTAGTTCTCTTCTCTACCCCTGGAATTCCCAGGGGAGATTTTGCAGAGGCCAGTGAAGGCCGATCCGGGAAGAGAAGCTAGAGATAGAGATCTGGGGAGGTAATATAAATGTGGGACGAACCCATGCCCCCTTTCCCGCCCTAGTTCCCATGGAAGAGATCCTCAGGCAGGCACACCCCTTTTCCCGACGAGCCTCAACTTAGCCTTTTCAGCCCAAAATTCCAGGCAGCTGTTATCAGATGATCAGACTTGGCATATAACTTGCCTCCTAAGTGTCTTCTCTGAATTTGAAAAATCTTCCGGAGTCCCCACACTCTCCGATTTCCACCCCCCAAACATCTCTAATCAAGAACCATGAACATGGGTGGAAAAAGCCACCTGCACACAGAATGTTAGTTTCTGCCCCATGCAGAGGCTGCTTCCCACCTCCGATGTTCTCACCTACCCTAGGACTACCTTTCAACCATTTAGCTTTGGGGGTGTTTTTTTTTTTTTTGCCATGCTGAGCAGCCTGTGAGATCTTAGTTCCCCAACCAGGGATTGAACCTGTGCCCCCTACCTTGGAAACATAGGATCTTAACCACTGGACCCCCCGGGAAGTCCCCCTTTCAACCATTTACTTCCCACCCACACCTAGCCCCCATTTCTCCCCCTCCTGAGCCCCAGAGCCCCAGCCCTCTGGCTATGTCAGGCGGCCCTTGCCTCCGAGTCTGGGGAGAAAAAATGGGAAGGATGGTTTTCTATCTTCCAGCACAACCCCATGCACACACCTGGGCTGCCTCTGGAATGGAGCAATAGTCTTGCATCAGACAGACCTAGATTTAAATCTTGGCTCTGAGCCTTAGCAGCTATGTAGCCGGTGGTAATTTCCTCAGCTACTCTCAACTTCAGTTTTTTCATCTTAAAATGGAAATAGTGTGCATGTGGAGTCACTATGAAAGTGAAACAAAAGGAGGTATGAACTGTGTTTGGTGAGCATTAAGAGTTATTAAAATGCGGACTTCCCTGGTGGCCCAGTGGTTAAGACTTCATGCTTCCAGTGCAAGGGGTGTGGGTTTGACCCCTGGTTGGGGAACTAAGATACCACATGCCACTTGGCCAAAAAATTTGAAAAATAAATATTTAAAAAGAGTTATAAAAATGCAAATAATTATTTATTAAGGGTGTCTAATAGGAGGAGGCAGGGCTGGGAAACAGGATTTCAGTTGCTCTTCTGGCTGCGAGTCTGAGGGGCAATGGCTAAGTTCAGCCTCCTTCTACACTCGGGGCTCCATCCCGCCCCAGGCCTGCAGAGCTGGTTCCTGCGTACCATCTCACATTCCAATCACATTTTCGTGGCTTTTAAAAAATCTGCTACAGCCTGCAGCAGAGCCTGGAACCACGTGTATCACACTGTCCTTTCTCCCCGGCCCTGACAGTGCTCCCCCGCCTCACCTGGGCAGGATTCCTCAGTGGCGAGGCTTGGGTGGGACAGAGAGGGGTCACTAGCGACCTGTGCACTGCCGAGGCCCCGCTGCCCTGGCTGGCTCTGAAGAGAGAGCTCATGGGGCCCCAGAACAGGAAATAACCAGCCTCCCACCAAGGGAAGGACAGGCTGAGACAGCAGGCTGTGACCTTTACCCCCATTCCCTACTGGAGGACTCCTTGGTAGAACAAGCTGGTCCCTCCCTCAAGGCCAAACATCCACATGCTTTCTGGGTTGGTCATGTGACCTGGAATTTACATGAATCTTATGGATGAACTGGCATGAGTCAAAGTTTCCAGACTTGGTGGACACATACTGGGAAAACAAAAAGCGAAAACCACATGCTTCTGGAGCTTTTATTGAAATCTAGGCTCAGGGAGCTTCCCTGGTGGCTCAGACGGTAAAGAATCTGCCTGCAATGTAGGAGATGTGTGTTCAATCCCTGGGTCAGGAAGATCCCCTGGAGAAGGGAATGACAACCCACCCCAGTACGGAGAATCCAATGGACAGAGGAGCCTGGAGGGCTACAGTCTGTAGGGTCGTAAAGAGTCAGACACGACTGAGCGACTAACATGTTTGTCCATCATACTTCATTTGTGTGATGTCATAAGGCATTTTAGTGCAAACTGGGACAGCCCAAAATTATACAAGTAAGGACACCCATGTCTATTTAACAATTATTAATCAATCTGCAATTGCTAGCATGAGACCTAGGACTTGAGTCACTACAGAAAAACTAAGCAAACAGGCCAGCTCCTTCATTTTGCCAGCTACTATGAACTTTTTTGGACTTAAATTCTCAGATGCACCACATATACCCCAGGATCAGTTGTGTTTGGGATGTTTGTTTGTCTTTGAATATTTCTTTATTTACTTAGCTGTGCCAATCTTAGTTGCAGCATGTGGGACCTAGTTCCCTGACCGGGGATCGAACCCCGGCCCCCTGCATTGGGAGCATGGAGTCTTAGCCACTGGACTACCAGGGGAGTCCCAGGATCACTTGCTGATATCCAGGCATCTAATACTTTGGAAGTCAGGGAAAGAAAGTGCTCCCGCCACAGAAGTGCCAGCCACCTCTATCCACCAGGCACTGTGGAAACCTATTTATCTATTTGGTAAACTGCTTTAAACACAGTCTCTTTTAATCCTACAACAGATATCATTCCCATTTTACAGAGGAGGAAACTGAGGCTAACTGCATTGATTAAGGAGCCAGGATTTAAACACATAGCCATTCTTTTTGATCACATCACACTGCCTTGCCCAAACGTAACTACCACCCACCCCCACCCCCTTTTATCTGCCTGGGGAAAAAGGAACAGTGGTGTGGGATGAGGGGTGGTCTGTAGCTGTGCTTACATTCTTGCGGGATCTGCACTTTGACCTTGTCTTCACTCTGTCTCTGCAGTGTACACACACAAGCAGGAACCTCCCCAGTATTCCCACACCTCCCGGTTTCCATCTGCGATGGTGGTCACAGATACCAGCAGCATCAGTACGCTCACCAACATGTCTTCCAGTAAACAGGTAATGCTGGCAAGAAGGTAGGGGGAGGGGAGGGATGACTGTGACTGCTGATGTGCAGAGAGCGTGACAAGTATGCACTCGGCCTCAGTATGGTCCTTCTGAGGCTCCCTGGGTACTTTCTAAAAGAATCCCTGAGGTCACAAGGCAAAGAAGATGGGCCACAGGCTGAAGGGGCTTATTGCTCCCCTAGCATCCCTAAGAAGAGCACTAGAGTAGTGAAGTGTGCTCAGCTGCTGGAGACTGGATTATACAGAGCCTGCGGGCACTGGGGTTGAGTATCCCCAGTGGGTTGGTCATGATCCACGGACAGGGTATGCCCAAGGAGGGCTCAGAAAGTCAGACCCTCTGGAGTCTCACGCTTTGCAAGAGGGATCCCTGAGGATTTCCCATCAGTTAACAAATAGAGAAAACGAACAGTGAGTCAGAGGTCCCAAGGCTGATTCACCCAGTTCAGAACTCATCCTGAACCCCCAGTGTTGTAAGCTCCAGAAAATGACCCAATTCTGCCAACCCACGGGGACTCCCCAGTAGACAGCCTGGCCTTACCAGGGGCCTGTATTCACTTGGTGTTTTATAGAGAAGCTCAGAATCAGCTTCCTGGTGCATTGAAAGTGGGGAATCCAGAGGCTTAGTCACCATTTCAGTTGATGACTAACTCCCACCTCCACATACATAGAGAGGATGAGGGTAAAGACGACCCATGGTGAGGCTACAGCTTGGGCAGCTGGACTCGAACAAGACACTGAGAGTTAGGAAACAGGACAAGACGTCTGAACGCAGGTCGCAATTCCAGAGTAACACAATAGGACCTTTTAGTAGCTGGGGTCTGTGCAGTGTGGGAACTGTTTGGCCTTTATTGATTGTTAGATAAGTAGGTGACAACCTTGAACTTCATGTCAGAGGCTCTCGGCAGCGTTTGGTCCTGTGGATGATCTTTTTTTTTTCCCCCATCAAATCACACTTTATCCACTGCCATGTGCTCCTGAGGAAGTTATTTCATGGGCTCAGCCTTCTCTGTTCTTCCTTTGCCCCCATCTCCTCCTGGTCCTGCAGTATCATGAAACAGGTGGATTCAGTTCCTGGCTTTGCCACTTGCTCAGTGACCTTGACCTCCCTGAGCCTTCACCTTCCTCATGTCTAAAACAAGTCGTGGCATCTACTTGTTGGGCGGATTTGATTATGCCATGTAGATTAAGTGCCTGGCACATCTTGGGCTCTGAAACATACATGACCTAGTCCTTCAGGCTGTGGAATGAGGTGGGGTAGGGAGGGAGAGGTGTGTGGGACCCACTTTGCTATCCTTCTCTCACCCATTGGAAGATGAAAGGACAGTCCCCATTGCCCTGCCCTTCGACTCCCATGCGATTTCCCACTCTTTGTAGTGAGCAGGGAAAACATTTATCTGTGCTCACCAATCTCAATCAGGGGGGCAGCCAGGCGCAGCAGCCCTGCTTGGGAATACCTTCCCCTTTGAAAGGTTTATCAATCCATCTGCCGCTTGGGCAGCCCTGAACGGGGCTGTGATTAATGATTCCTGTCTTTCCCAAGTTGACTTTGATGCTTGCTTGTTGAAACAAGTCCTCTGAATTCAGGAAATGGCCTCTTAATCAAAACGCTTCGAGATGCTCTCTGAGATGCTGTACCGGCCCCCAAATGGGACTGAGTGGCCAGCCGACCTTGACGCCACATGAACGAGCCTCTAGAACTACTGTGAAGTCATCTCGAAACCCCCAGACATTTCAGGAGTCTGACGATAGACTCACAGTTTTATAGGATGATGACGATGACATTTAGTAAGGCTAGCACTCTTCATATAACACTGTACAATTTATGCTTCTCATGAACGTTATCTGGTTGTTTTCTTTTTGCCAAAACCTCCTAAGAAGTACAAAGAAATAAACCAAGGCTCAGAGATGCAGGGTAACCTGCCCAAAGTCACAAGAGATGATATGCTAGGA
Source organism: Bos mutus (assembly GCF_027580195.1). Lineage (NCBI taxonomy): Eukaryota > Metazoa > Chordata > Mammalia > Artiodactyla > Bovidae > Bos > Bos mutus. The sequence goes on from NC_091635.1 coordinate 48,117,854, forward strand.
CTGAACTTCCAGACTTTTGATCTTAGCTTCTAAATCCTGGACTTTTCCCACTTAAACACTACTCATCTTCCAATACCGATCTTTTTATTTATTTTTCACTGCTTTGGGTCTTCTGCTGTGCACGGGCTTTCTCTAGTTGCAGCGAGCAGGGACTGCTCTTCCTTGCAGTACAGAGGCTTCTCATTGAGGTGGCTTCTCTTGTTGCAGAGCACAGGCTCTAGGGCTCATGGGCTCCGTAGTTGAGGTGCAGGGACTTAATTTAGCCAAGGCTTGTGGGGCCTTATTTCCCAGACCAGGTTCATTGGCAGGCAGATTCTTAACCACTGGACCACCGGGGAAGTCCTGGCAATACCCGTCTTTAAAACGCCTATGGTAATCACTTCTCTTGTGGTCTGTAACAGTCAGGAACAAGAGTAAAAATTAAACCTACATAACTATATTCCAGTCAGGAAACCTTCTTCCTGCAAACAACAGGAGAAGAGAGGGTAGGAAAGATGGAATGAAATAAGAGGAGAGTGAAGATGCTGCCTCTTGGCAGCAGGAGGAACCCAAGGGGAGGAAAAGTTGTACACACTCTGTTCTGAAGGCAAAGGGTCAGAGGTGAGTTTCAGAAGGGAATTGGTGGCAATTCTGCTTTTTTGTTGTTTGAAAGTGTTCTTTTCCAAAAAGCATTTCAAGACTATTGCTAGGAGGTGGAAGCCCATGACATAAGGAGAGGAAGATTCCTTGGCCAAATATGTTGGGGGAACAGCTGGGTTTAGCAGAAACCCCACAGGACAGGGCTTCTCAGAATCTCTCCTGTGCCAATGTGGGCATTGAACCAGGACCCGTCCCGGGCAGGGCTGCTTTAGAGGCATCGTAGAATGCTAAGAAAAGGGTCTGAGCCAATCCTGGCTCCTTCACACCTGCTCCATGACCTTGGGCAGTTAATTCAGGGCTGTGAGTCTCGGGTTCTTCATCTCCAAAGGGGAAGCTCCCACCTCCCTCATACAGAATATACAAAGTGCCTGAAGATCATGCCTGGTACTGAGTCATATGCTCGAAGTGACAGCTTCCTTCCTGTTCCTACCCCTTTCTGTCTGTGATCCCTTAGAAGACACCTTCCATTAGGTCCTCCAGGATTGAACTCACTGCTTGGTCTGCACGTGGTCAAAGGAGGTTCTGACAATAACATGTCTCAGGGTTGGGACCATTTCTCTGGCACATCCTGCCTCCTGGGCCGGGGCTCCAGATCCCTGCTTCCCACTCTCCTGCTACACAAGGATGCCCTTTCACCCACCTCCCAGGAAAAAAAGCCAGTAGTTCAGGCCTTTCAAAGCACCCAAGCCCTTTGTGTGGGGCCAAATGCCTGGCCTTTAGTAGATATTCAGTAAATATGAATGAGTGAGTGAATGAATGAGTGAATGAATGAATACATTCAAATCTAGCATTTTTTTTTTTGAGTACCTCCCATTTGCCATGTAGGACTCCAGGTGATTTTCCATCTTACCTTTCCTGGCTAACCCTCCTGCAAGGTAGAAATTTTTATGCCTAATTTACAGAGCGAAAAATGGAGATTCAAAGATGGGGTGGAATCTGGCTAAGCATACAGGATGGTAAATCTGGAGCTAGAGTTCCAGACTTTGGTTCTTCTCACTCCAAATCCACTCAACAACACTCACCTTCTAAGATCCATTTTTAAAGTGCTTATAAAAATGACTCAAGGTTATGCCGGCCTGAGGCTAAAGCCAGGATTTGACCTTGTCTCCCAGTGTTTTCCACCGTCAGGACAGGCATGCCGCAAGACCTTGTGGATCATGTTTCAGAAACCTCAGGCTGGAACTTTCTTGCTGGGAATCCTTGGCAGCTACTGCCCTCTGTCCTTTCCAGAGCCTGTCTCCTGTCACCAGCTCCCCCACCCCCCAAAGAGTCCTGGCAAGTTACCATCTAAGTGGGTCTCTGCCTGAGCCTCCTGCAAAAACAACAGCCCTCTAGCCTGGAAACCAGACCACAGCAAGCACCAGCCTTGGCTATAACAAGTGTGGGCAGGCTGTGAGCAGACTCCTGTTTCCACAACTCTACCCACCGCTCCACTTCCTAGTTTATATAGAGAGAGGTCAGGAGAGGACCACCACCCCCCCGTCCCCACCCTCTGCCCAGAGCAGTCACCCATCAGGGGTGCTGATGAGAAGGAGGTGGGCAGCCTCATCATAAATCCCCTGAAGCTGCACCCACCCCACCACCCCCTCCTACCCCTTTCCCACGCGCTCCCGACCTTCCCCCCACCCCCCAGTGGTGAGGCAGTGTGGGCTTGATGGTAAAGAGCCAATGTAGGGGTTAGACAGACCCCGTCCCCAGCTTCTGCCACTTTCTACCTATGTGACCAAAGGCAAAGGTCCAGCCTCTCTGAACTTCAGTTTCCTTACCTGTAATATGAAGATAACGATTTCTCCTTTGTGGGATCATTGAAAGGGCAAAATGCAATAAAACTTGTAAAACACTCAGCTCAGTGCTTGGCTGGGAACACCCAGTCTGTGGCAGCTGGGTCAACCTTGGCTTTCCCTGAGGGTAACCTTGGGTGTCTCTCGAGCTTCGGAAGGAGGATTTTAAATGGTAAGGGGCATTTATTTCCCCCTGGTGTCCCACTCAGAAGATAAAAGGCAGTAATCTTACATAGTGGGTTTTCTGTTGAGACATCCTGGGCAAGTCATTTAAAATCTCTCTAAGCCTCAGTTCCCTCATCTAAAACACTAAGTATAATCATTACTTGTAATGAATAGAGCTATCATGAATCTACCTTAATAGATTATTAACAATCATCTGTATTCACTGTCTCCACCTCCTCATCCCCAATTCTTTTTATTTTCTTATTTTTACTGAGGTATAGTTGCTTTATTCTCTGAGTTTCAGCATAGCAATTCACAATTTTTAAAGATTAGTCTTCATTTATGGTTATACGATATTGGCTATATTCCAGTATCCATGCTGCACATTAGATCCTCGCGGGTTATTTATTTTATTCATAGTAGTTTGTACCTCTCAATTTCCTCTCTTGTCCCACCCCTCTTCCCTCTCCCCAGTGGTAACCACTGGTCTGTTCTCCATATCTGTGAGTCTGTCTCTTTTCTATTATCGTCACTAATTTGTTGTATTTTTTAAATTCCACATGTATTGACACCATATAGTATTTGTCTTTCACTGTCTGACTTATTTCACCAAAGCATGATGCCCTCCTAATCCATCTATGCTGTTGCAAATGTGAAATTTCATTCTCTTTTATGGCTGCATAGACTGAAGCGACTTAGCAGCAGCAGCAGCAGCAGTATTCTGTTGTATATACCTGGGGTGGGGGGTGTACAGAGACCTGTACGCCCCCGTAGTTCTCTCTTGAGAGCATTGCAGACTGGCTTTTGTCCCCACATTCCTGAAAGCCCTCTTGCCCAGTTCACTAATATCTCCGCATTGCCAGATCCAGCAGTTACTTCTCAATCTCTCTCTCTGACGTAGCCGATCACTCCCTCTTTTTCTCTCTTGAGTCTTAGGACACTACCTGTTCCTGGTTCTCCTCCTATGGCACTGGCCACTCCTCATGTGCTTGGCTGCCAGCTCATCTTTGCAACATTTACTAGTTGAGGGGCTCTGGGACTCATTCTTTGGCCTTTTCTCCTCCATGTTTATTCCTGGGTGATCTCCAGCCGCGTGAATTTGGGTCAGGTGTACATGACCATGGGTCTTATCATTCCATCTCCAGTACTGACCTCTCCCTTCAGGGCACATTCACAGACCCAGTGCCTCTTTGGCAAGTACCGGTGCACGCCTAATATACCTCACCAGCATCTCAGATCAAATCTGCCTAACACAGCAGCTCTTCATTTTGCCCCAGTGTCTCCTGACCGAAATTGCTTTCTGCTTGGGCTTGTCCATTTCCAAAAACGCCATCAGTTGTTCAGGTGAGACCCCTGAGATTACCTGTGATCATTTCACACCCCGCATTCCACATCTCGTCCATCAACGAGTTCTGCTAACGGTCCTTTAAAATGTATCCTCTGCCTGACTGCTTCTTACCCACCCCATTAGTCTTGTGCTCCTGTAGCAGCCCCTAACTTCCCATTCTTGCCCCACAGGGATGGGTGTGCTCTGTTCACCACTCAGCAGCCAGAGTGGTCTCTGAGAAAGGAAAACCCATCATGTCACTCCCCCCGCCCCTGTCAAAAGTCTCCACTAGCTTCTGGCTGTAACCAGACTGAAGCAGAGACTTCCAAGACCCTATGTGGTCAGACTGAAGCCTCTCCTTCCTCTGTCCCTCGGCTTCAGCCACACCAGAGCTGGAGGGCTCCCACCGCAGGACTTCTCCTCCTGCGACACCTTCTGCTGGAGTATACTTTAGAGTGCATCTTTGCATATGCTCGTTGCATCCAGCTCAAACCTCAGAGAGTGGGGGGATCACCTCCCGACCCCCCTGCATAATTTCTTCCCCCTTCCCTCTAGCCATTGTGACTTTTATCATGCTTATCTTTCGAGAGTATTCATCTCCTTCTGAATTTTTATGTGATGCATTTCTTAACTCGTTCATTGTTCAAAACTCTCACTAAAATGTCAGCTCAGTGCAGGTGGGGACAGAGTCCCATTCACAGCTACATGCCCAGTGCCTGCGAATGTGCTGAGCATAGGGAAGGCCCACAAAACCATGTTAAATGAATGAATGACGATTCAAAGGCTTGATGTGAGAATTCTATGGAATGATGCGTATCAAGGCTTTCCTTAGCAATGCAGCCTGGCACACAGTAGGACCTCAGTAAATGTCAGCTCTTCCCATTATGGATCAGATCTTCTTAGGGTGAGGATGTCCTTAAGAATCCTCCAGCTGCCCCACCCTCCAGACGGAGGGCTCTGTAGTCACTCGGGGACCCCCAGGCAGGGTCCCCACAGGGCTGGCTGAGCCGGGCCTCTGTTCTGAGGGAGCCCAGCACGCCCCTTATCAGATGTTTGTGTTTAGACTCTGAAGGGGGCAAATAACTCTAGTTCCTTTGACAACATTTAGGGCTCTGCCACCATTTTATTATGTGAGCAAACATTTGATAGCTGGGAAGCCCATCCCTAATGACAGGTCATAGAATCTCGCTGGCGTCTGCTTATCTGTTCTTGGTGTTTGCTCTTCCATTGAAACCTGCAAGGTCACAAGCCGTTTTCTCTCTCCTCCACCTGAAATCTGAAAATTGGAAAAAGCTTGATAGTGAGGAGTAAAGAGACTGGAGAGAGCAGGGGTGGGTGGAGGGAGGAAGAGGAGGCAAAAGATATCAGAGGACCCTGCCCAGGGGCTCAAGAATGCAGAAGGGCCAGAAACCTGTCTCCACACATGGACGCACCACTCAGCCCCGCTCTGAGGAGCTCTGGGGGGTGGCGGGGGTGGGGGCACGGGGAGCAGCCCAGACCAGGGCACCCTGGGCAGCTTAACAAGGACAGTTGTACCAGCACCACGGGGAGGACGGCACGCCTAGCAGCCCATCTAATCCCCCAACAACCTTCATCATAAAGGTGGGGAAACCAAGGCCCAGAGAAAGGAGTTTGAACAAGAGCAAAGCTCGTAGGGACTTCCCTAGCGGTCCAGTGGCTAAGACTCCACACCCCCGAGGCCAGGGGCCCGGGTTTATCCCTGGTCAGAGAACTAGATCCCACATGCTGCAACTAAGAGTTCACATGCTGTAGCTGAGACCTGGCGCAGCCTAATAAATAAATATAAAAAAAAAAAACAACAACAAAGCTAATAGAAGGCTCTTAACCTCAATGTAATGTAAAGAACACTGTCTGGGAGGTCTCCCAGAACTGGTTTGAATCTCTGGCCCCACACTCTCCTAATTCTGAAACCTTGGGCAATTCCTGGACTCTCTTTGACCTTGCTTTCGCAATCTGTAAAATGGACATAATAGCAGCCCCATACAAGGCTATGGCTGGGAGAACTGGTTAATGGAATAATAGTGGGATAAGAGGCCTTTAACAGTGTGATAGATATGTGAACATGTTGTGTGTGGCTGTGGCTGTTTCTGTGTCTTTGTGTGGAAGGGGGAATATTTGAGGGGGAGTCTTGAGAAAACGAACCGTTAAGTCAAAGGGCAGAACCTTCCTCTGAGATGACAACAAAGGGGAAAGGGAAGGAAGAGAAGCAAAGCCGGGGAAAAGGGACTCCCCGGAAGGAAAACGCGAGCTGTGATCTTGCATGACAGTTGAGATGAGCGAGGCCCACGGCTCTGGGAGCGGAGGCTGCCCCACGTGGGGGTCTGGCTCTTCTCAGGGACTCCTCCATGCTGGGTCTCCTGCCCCAACCCACCCAGAAGCCTGGTCTCAAAGGCCTTTAGCCCTTGGATCCCAGTTCTCTGATTTCTTGTCTTGATAGTAGCAAGCATTATAGAAAGCACTTTGCAATTTCCCACACTTCTTCCTGATGGAGTGTTAGTATGTGGTGATTTTCTCTTGTGCTCTGTGGCCTTGGGGCTCGGCACAGATCAGCAGCATCAGCCCAACCTGGGAGCTGATTAGAAATGCAGGTTCTTAGGCCCACCCCCGGCCCACTGAGTCAGAATCTACCTTTTAACAGGATCTCTGCTACTCCATTTGGGAAGGGATCTGGGGGACCCCTGCTCTTAGATTTTCTTAGGATGAGACCCTTACTTCCTTCAAAAGCAAAAGCTCCCCATCCAGCTGTCATTGCCACCAAACTGAGCAATTTATAAAACGCACTCTCACAGGAAGAGGAGTCCCATTTCAGCATAAAGGTCGGCAAGTTATGACTATTTCAAGGCAATTGGCAATTCACTTCTCTCTTCTAGGAATGGCGGCTCCTAGATTTTCCTAAAGGGAGTGTGTTTCAGGACCAGCCCTGCAGGACTCTGAGGGCACGGGGTCCCTACACCTCCAGCCTCCAGCTCTTTGCTGGTGGAGTTGGGTCTCAGCTCCCCCAGAGAAGCCAGATGCTAAGGGCCCAGGTCCCCACCAGAGGCGCACAGCTGAGCTGTCTCTCCTCTCTCTCTGCAGTGTCCTCTCCAAGCATGGTGATGCCCACACATCACTTACTTTGTGCACAGCAACAAGGACCCTTATTTTCCACATCATCACCCTCTGGGCAGCTGTCACGGAGAAGCGCAGTGACCCGACATGCAGCACCTGCGAGAGGTCCCTGCTCACCTGCTGTCCTGCCGGCGCCTCGGACACTGGCTCTGACAGGCGCAGCCCCTTCTATGCAGTATTGTCACGATGCTTCTCCCAAGAAGTCTGGTCTGTCCTAGAGGCAGGGCACAAAGAAGCGGCGGAAGAGGAAGAGAGAAAGCCGTAGCGTCTACATCGCTCTCTTTCATCGAACAAACTGAAGTGAAAACTTGAATCTGTTACTGAAATGAGAAGAGGAGGACACGTGCTATTGAACTGAGCCAAACACAATGTAAATATCAGCCACCTCCCCCTGTCCTGCCCCCCATCCCGGCTGATCTGGAGATTTCTTTTAAAGAAGTAAATTTGTCCAATGGGTGTAAACTATAAACTACTGTAATTAAGTGCAATTTTCCCCCTCTACTTCCTCTCCCCTCTGCCCTGTATATAATACTAAAGTGTCTATCGATTTTCTTTGTAAAGGTCAGAGTTGAATTTTCAAAGTGATTCGCCCCCTCTCTCTTCCCCCACGGAGAAATACCCAAGGCAGCAGTGAAGCCCTTGACCCGCTTCCTCGGCCCTGGACACACACAGAGACTGTGTATTTTGGACTGACTGCCAGCTCACTCTGATCTCCTGATGTTAAGACACACCTCTGGGTCCCTAGAAGGGCTGAACAGAGAGTCAGAGTAGTGTCTTAGCTTCCGGAAGGGTTGGGGGGCCAGCCAGGACAGCCCCAGGAAACCCCAAGGCAGGGACGCTGGCTGTTTGATAGCACAAGAAAAAGTTGCCCTTTCAGAAAACCTCCCATTAAAACAATTTATTTTATCATGGCCCAGAGTCTCATATTTCTACCTCTGATGCTTTCCCTGCCTTGGTTTCTCCAAGAACCCCTGGCCCCTGGTCTTCTTGGAATTTTCCATTTACTCCACGGGGCTCGCTGCTACATGTCCCATTGTCTTCGGCCAGCCTTATTGCTAAGGTAAGAAATGTTTTTTCCCCCAGTCAGACTCCAATACTTTGTCTTTCTGTGACTCATCGGAGTAGACTTGGAGCCAACTCTTGGTGACTGTTGGTCACAGGAACAGAGGAAAAAGTAGGAAACGTGGAATCACCGTGGGTAACATTGTCAGCTTCATTGTAAGCGTGAACTCCAACCTTTCTTCCCTCCCATGGGGCTGTAGTCAGGAGAATGGCTCCTGTGGGTATCACCTCCTGCCCGGGTTCTTGCCTCCGGTAAGGATAGTATTGAAGACAAATAGTCCAAAAGGTGAAAAGCCAGAGGACTAAACACTCTCTAGCAGGCGCTTTGCCACAAATAATCCAGCGTTGACTCTAGGAAGAGAGAGGCTGGACCTTTCCTCCTTGCCGTCTCCAGCACAGACTTACCAGCCTGTGGTTTCTGGCTTCTAGACAGAGCAGTTCCCAAGCTGGCTGCAAGGGAGGGCGTCATGCTGAAGAGGTCCCAAGCAACAGGTTTTTCAAAATCTCAAAGTAGTAGAAAATGCAGTTCTTAGTGAGCCTGGCAAAGGTACTGAGAGCCCAGGGTAGGGATGGAGACTGTTAGAAATGCTGACCTCTTTTGGCTCCTTGCTCCCCTCCAGACAATGTTATTTGGGCTAAAGTGGTCGAGAGAAAATTCACGGATGGGTTGGAAAGGGCCGGGGCCAAAGCCGAGCACCTTGTGTCAAGAGAGGCCAGGATTTGCTGACTCTGGTGGAGATGGCTTATTCGTTGGTTCCTGTGAGTTCAGGAAGAGGAAGGGAATATAGGTCTTGAATTCCAGCCTCAACTGGAGCCCTATGTTTGAATTCACATTGTTTTTGGAGCAGTAAGTATCTGCATTTGGTAGATTTTATATCTATTACATTGTGTTACTGTAATAATCCTGAAAACCCAGGAGGTCTTAATCACTCAAGAAGTCATCCGGGAGTGTGGAGGACTTGGGGAGGGGTGGAAATCTCTAGGAATTTTTCTTAACTAGACCCTATGTGGACCAAGACTCATACAAGGTGACCCTGGTAGCTGAGAGCACTCCCTTCTAAAGCCAATCTCTCTTCTCACTGACTCTAAGAGTGGCAAGGAGGCCCACTGTGCATGGACTCAGGTGGGCATTACCCCCTCCAAAGATTCATCTGCAACTAAAGCCCCCCATGCCTTCTTCCTGTATGGACCAGTCGCTTGGGAATTCCTACCCCAAGCAACAGGTTTTTCAAAATCCCGGTATAGTGGGAGATGCAGTTCTTAGTGATCCAGGAGTCTCAAATGCTGTCTCAACCAGAGACAGCAAATCTTGGCCTCTTTTTTCACATGGTACTTGGCCGAGGCCCCAACCCTTTTCAACTCAACCATGAATTTTCTCTTGAATGCTTTAGCCTAAATAATATTATCTGGGGGAGCCAGGAGCCAAAGGATCAGTTCCTTACGGACTAACATTTTCAGAAGATCTCTTTACACCCTGAGCTCAGGCTAATAGACAATTCTGTTTTCACTATGACCTGCTGTGGTTTCTTGGGTGAGCTCTGGGGAAGGCAGATTTAATTTTCACATTGTGGATAAGCAATGAAATCAGTCATGGAAACCTGCCTTACAGTGGATTTGAATGGTCCATACCAGTGAATTATTTCCCCCAAAAGCAGAGAGAGCTAGAGTGTTAACTACTGGATTCAGGTGGATAAGAACACAGTCTAGACAGCCAGGGAATCTGAGCTCTGGGTTGGGGGGAAGGTTTTTGATGTTCTTTTTGAAGCCAGAATGCCTTGATTAGGATCTCCAGCATCACCACTTAACCCCGTCCTCATTGTCCTCCTACAGAAAATTGGGTGATTGTAGTAGTACCTACTGTATAGGATTGTTGAGTAAATGAGTTCATGCTTGTTAAGTGCTTGGACGTGGGCCTGGTACCTCGTGAATACTGTGTGTTAACTATTCTCTCATCCCAGAGTGAGTGATAGTCGCTCAGTTCTCTCCAGCTCATTGTGACCCCATGTGCTGAAGCCCGCCAAGCTCCTCTGTCCATGGAATTCTCCAGGGAAGGATACTGGAGTGGGTTGCCATTTCCTTCTCCAGGGGATCTTCCCAACCAGAGATCAAACACAGGTCTCCTGTACTGCAGGCAGATTCTTTACCATCTGAGCCACCAGGGAAGCCTACTATTAACAGACATTTTTAAGTATAAAGACAGGTCAACTTAAAAAGTATCAGCAGATACATGCTTGACTTTATCTTATAATCTATAGATAATACATTAGAATATGTAATGAATCCATATACCTTTTCTAAAGGCATACCCGAGATAGAAGTAGCAATAAGGTTATAAATGTCAATTCCAGAGTGCCTTCTCATATATTCTTCTGGACCTGGTTGATCTTTCCAGATACGCTCATCACAAATGTGATGTTTGGTAAATAAAACTGCCAATAATTGGTGAAATGATTTTGCTCATGTCTATGGTACATGACCAACCAAGCAGAGAACCAAGGATGAGTCAGGGAGAAGAGGTCTGAGGAGAGAGAGGGCAAGCTTGACTGGGGAGTCTGTCTCTTTAGGGGAAGAAGAAGGTAAAAGGTGGGGATGATCGGGAGGAGACGACAGAGAGCCAGGAAGCTAGGACTAAAGCTGGCTATAAGCTCCTAAAGGTTGAGGGCGTTGGTGGTGGTGGGGTGGTGATGGGAAATACAGGGATCTAGGAACAGTGGGTCAGGAAGAGGCAGGAGTGAACTTCCTCCCAAGGACAGTCAGAGCTGAGGTGTCCCCTATGAATGAGGAAGTAATTCAAATAAACGCCACTGAAATCTGTTCTGAACAGATCGCCAATAATGGACCACACAGAGGATTTGCCACACAGTGACAAATCCATGTTTTTTAAAATACTTTAAACACTTGCCAGTTGTTTCAAACAGACTGAATATTTACAAGAAGTTGCAATCAGCTAAATAAAATGTCTATAAAGCCCCTCCCTGTCTCCCTCCTTTCCTCCTCCTCTCTGCCTCTCTCTGTTTTAGTCTGTCTGTCTCTCTCTTTCATACAGAGGTCATTCCAGCTGGGTAAATACTAGATTGTCAGATAAGATTTATAACATGACAGTATTTTATTAATGAATCTTTGGGGTATGCAGACCTTCACACATGCCTGGATGACCAGTTTTTTCCCTTTCTTTTCAAAGTCGCTCAGTCATGTCTGACTCTTTGCAACCCCATGGACTATACACACCATGGAAATCCCCAGGCCAGAATACTGGCCAGTGTTCTTGCCTGGAGAATCCCAGGCACGGGGGAGCCTGGTGGGCTGCTGTCTATGGGGTCGCACAGAGTTGGACATGACTGAAGTGACTTAGCAGCAGCAGCAGCCTTTCCCTTCTCCAGGGGATCTTCCCAACCCAGGGATCGAACCCAGGTCTCCTGCATTGCAGGCAGTTCCCCACTTTCTAAGGAAAAATGAGCAGAGCAAACATGAGGGGAATGGCATCAAAAGCAGAAATCATCAAAGCAGATTTTTTGCAGTCTGTATATGTATGTGTATGCCAACAGACCACCCAAAATTTCTTTGCAGTTTCCACACACTTAATTGTCTCACTAGATATGTACTGGGATATCCTCCAAAGGCTGGTTTCCTTCCTGTGCTCTATTGTTCAGACATCCTTAATAAAGCAATTATATTAAATGATTTCCAATTAATTATGAAAGGGATAAAAAGATAAAGTTGGTTTTTTAAAAGACAAAAAAAAAAAAAAAAAAAATCACACTCTAAGGAAAGCATGCCTGATTTCCTAAGCCATTATAAAGCCTCTGTGTATCCCTTTGCTTTTGGAAACATCATCTAGCCCAAAATAATATTTCTCATTTGTTTATTCGAGAAATACTTACTGGGACTTCCCTGATAGTCCAGGGGTTAACACTCTGCAGTTGCAATGCAGAGAACGCGGGTTCAATCCCTGGTTGGGGCATTAAGATCCCACATGCTACATGGCCAAAGAACAGAAAAAAAAGAAAAGAAATACATCTACTGTGTGCTAGGCACCATTGTTCTAGACCCCGAGAAAACAACAATGAATCAAATAGATGAAAGTTCATTTCCGCTTGCGAGCGCCACACTCTGGTTAGGGAGGCAGGCAGTGAGCATGCGCACGTGTGTGTGGTCACGCCACGTGATCTATGAACAGTGCAGCAGGGAGACCGGAGCAGCTGCAGAGCTGAGTGAGAGGGAGCGTGGGGGTCAGAGTGTGAGCAGAGTGCTGGCTGCGGGTGATGACCAACGACAAGGAGTTTGTCATCTTTGTAAGGACTGCTATAAGCTACTGGAAGGACTTTTATTCTGAGGGAGCTGGAGGCCATTAGGAAGTTGTGAGCAGAGCAGGGGCAAGATCTGTCTGATGCTGTTTTGCTTTTTTTTTTTTTTTTTGCCTGTGCCGTATCTTCATTGCCACATGTGGGCTCTTAGTTGCAACATGCAGAATCTAGTTTCCTGACTAGGGATCAAACCCCGGGCCCCCTGCATTAGAAGCGCAGCGTCTTAACCACTGGACCACCAGAGAAGTCCCTGGCTTATGCTTTAAAAGGATCCCCCTGGCTGCTGAGTTGTAGGGAAGGCCCAAGAGTAAGCAGCAAGGAGACCATCAGGAAGTCATTGCCTCACTGGAGCCTGATACCAGGGGCTGGTGGTGGAGGGGAGGAGAGCCTGTCTGATTGTGGATATGGTTTTAAAGGGAGAGGATCTGCAGGCACTAGAATTTTCTGATAGTTTTTATGTGACATCAAAGAGGATTCCAAGGTCTGGGGCCTGAACAAAGCAGGAAATAGAAATTGATGCTACAGAAAGCAGGATTACCTGGACAGAGACTCTGTGTCAGGCATTTTGTAAACTGGCACTTTAGGAAGCATCTGGGTAGCACGGCATGCTGTGATGTCAGGGCTCGCCAGGTGACGGTAACCTGACATCTGATATTCATCCAAGAAACATTTATTGAGTGCTTACTACATGCTGCGTACTCTTCTGGGCATGGAGAGAAAAGCAGTTTAAAAAATGTTTCTCTTCCCATGGGGCTTACAGTCAACTGGGAGGGAGCCAACAATAACGAAATAAGCAAAGTATACAATATGCCAGATACTGATTGATAGGTGATGAAAAGCAACACAAAGCTGAGAGAAGGAGGCAGGGGTGGGGAAGGAGGTGGGGCCATTTTGGTAGGGGGATCCCCTTGCTTTCCAAGACAGGGATTTTTGGAGGCATCTTGACTAGCAACAGAATGCATGTTTGTTTGTTTTAATTGAAGTGTGGTTGATTTACCACGTTCTGTTCATTTCTGTTGTATAGCCAAGGGATTCCGGTTTTGTATTCTTTTCCGTTACAGTCTATCACAGGTTGCTGGCTACAGTTCCCTGTGCTACACAGTAGATCTTGTTGCCTCTTCCACATAATAGCTTACATCTGCTAGCTCTAACCTTCCACTCCACCGCTCCCCCGACCCCATCCCCCTTGGCAACCACAAGCCTGTTCTCTGTGTCCATGAGTCTGCATCTGCTTCATTTGTGTCGTATTTAAGTTATTCATTGACGTACTTCTGACTGCACTGGGCCTTTGTTGCTGTGTGCAGGCTTCCTCTAGTTGCAGAGACTGGGGGCTACCCTCTCTTTGCAACGTGCAGGCTTCTCACTTGCTTGCAATGGCGGCTTCCCTTGCTGTGGACCACAGGCTCTGGAGTATGCAGGCTTCAGTCGCTGCTGCACGCTAGCCCAGGCTCCCAGGCTCTAGAACCCAGGCTCAACAGTCATGGCACTGGGTTTAGTCCCTCTACGGCATGTGGCATCTTTCCGGACCAGGGATCAAACCCCTGTCTCCTGCACTGACAGGCAGATTGTTTACCACTGAGCCATCAGGGAAGTACTCTGTTGTATTTTAGATTCCATATACAAGTGATATCACGCAGTATTTGTCTTTCTCTTTCTAACTTACTTCACTTACCTCTAGTGGCATCCATGCTACTGCAAATGGCATTATTTCATTCTTTTTTATGGCTGAATAGTATTCCATCATACGTAGGCACCACATCTTCTTTATCCATTCATCTGTTGATAGACATTTAGGTTGCTTCCATGTCTTGGCTATTGTGAATAGTGCTTTTATGAACAGAGGGATTCATGGATCTGTTTGGATTAGAGTTTCATCTAGATATACGCCCAGGAGAGAGATTGCTGGATCATGTGGTAAATCTATTGGGTTGACCAAATATTCACTTGAGTTTTTCCATAAGACGTTATGAAAAGCCCAAACGAACTTTTTGGCCAACCTCATATTTTTTAATTTTAAAAGAGAGCGTAATTCTGAATCACCTACACTGGTGGTCAAAAATTTGTTCTCCCTGCTGTCTCCTTCTCTAGAAGAACTGTATTAGTTTCCTGTGGCTGCTCTAACAAGTGACCACACGCTCAGGGGCTTAAAACACCAGAAATATATACTCTGACAGTCTGGGGCTGGAAGTCCAAAATCAGTGTCATCACGCCCAAGCCAGATGTTGGCAGGGCCAACTCCTTCCAGAGGTTATAGAGGAGAATCTGCCTTGCCTCCTGCAGCTCTAGCAGCCTCCCGGGTCCCTGACTTAACGGCCACGTCACTCCAGTCCCTGCCTCCCCGGTCACACTGTCCTCTCTCCTGTGGTCAAGTCTCCCTCTTCCTCCTCCCTCTAAGGATGCATGGCATCACGTGTAGGGCCCACCCAGACTATCCAGGATATTCTTCCTTCATCACATCTGCCAAGACTCTTCACCTTTAAGGAAAAGAGTCCTTGACAGTCCTTGATGGCTCCCAAAGATTCAGACCTGATATTTTGGGTGGGTTGTTATACAGCCTAAAGGGCTGCCCAGGTGGCTCAGTGGTTAAAGAATCTGCCTGCCAATGCAGGAGATACAGGTTTGATCCCTGGCTCAGGAAGATCCCCTGGAGTAGGAAATGGCAACCCGCCCCAATATTCTTGAATGAAAATTCCATGGACAGAGAAGCCTGGCAGGCTGCCGTCCATGACGGGCCACAGAGAGTCAGACACAGCTGAGCCACTAGGCATGTGTGTGCGCACATGTGCACACACTCACACGTACAGTCTAATACAGACTTTACCACAAACCCAGGAAAGAAAACTGAAGGTGGTAGTTTCTTTGGCACGGCTTCATCAATGATAACTCACGATTATTTTTGTAAAATTGCTTGCCTTCTCCAGGAAATACAGATGAGGAGGAGAAAGATACTTGTTTGTTCATCTTTATGAAATCTACCTTCTGTGGAGGCACACTTTGGAAAAGCTTGACACAATTAGTAAATGAAAAACTTAAAACATGGTGCTCACGTTTGTATCATGGAAGCAAAACAACAGGCCGCTACTGTCGTGATGGTTAACCATTCATCCAGCCCTTTGTTCAGCTGGTAAATATTTACTTCTGCCATACAGAGTCGTGATGAGGAGCTCAGGCTGGGCGAGTTAGGCAAACTGAAGTTCAAATCCTGGCTCTACCACTTACCAGCTGTGTAAGCTGGGGAAGGGTGCTTAACTTCTCTGAACCTGTTGTATTATCTGAAAATGGGGTTGTTGTAGGGATTAAATGAGATACAAGGTGGATCAAGTCCTTTACCTAGTACATGAGAAAGTCTGCACTAAATGTTAGGTATTTGCATCCAGTCTTTCTGGACAATGTGAGAGAGAACACGATGATCCCCATCCCCATCGTCACTGAATGCCTGTCCCTAACTGAAGTGTAAGTTCTGTGAGAGTGGGGACTTAAAAGTTTTATTCACTGTTTTGTCCCCAACATCTAATACCTGGTATGCATTAGGCGCTCAGTAAACATTTTTTGAGTGAATGCATTTGTGTATCTGTGTCATAGAGTTTACTAGTTGTATGCCTGGAAAATGACCCCAGCGTATACCTACCACCACCTCTGTCTGGGCCTCCCAAGCTTCAAAAGAAGGAGCAAGTCATTGTTATTACTGTTATAAATGGGGGCCACGAGAAAGGAAAGAGATGAAAACAGAGGTCCTAGGTAATGTCTTATGGCCAGTTCAGTATTAGGGTTAGTTAGACCAGCTTGGAGGAGAAGGCGATGGCACCCCACTCCAGTACTCTTGCCTGGCAAATCCCATGGATGGAGGAGCCTGGTAGGCTGCAGTCCATGTGGTTGCTAGGAGTCGGACACAACTGAGCGACTTCACTTTCACTTTTCACTTTCATGCATTGGAGAAGGAAATGGCAACCCACTCCAGTGTTCTTGCCTGGAGGATCCCAGGGATGGGGGATCCTGGTGGGCTGCCGTCTATGGGGTCGCACAGAGTTGGACACGACTGAAGCGACTTAGCAGCAACAGACCAGCTTGGAACCCACTCTGGCTTCTGAGCTGACACTCAAAAAAGAAAACCAACAACAAAAACAAACCACTTCTGTCTA
Source organism: Bos mutus (assembly GCF_027580195.1). Taxonomy (NCBI): domain Eukaryota; kingdom Metazoa; phylum Chordata; class Mammalia; order Artiodactyla; family Bovidae; genus Bos; species Bos mutus. The sequence continues at coordinate 48,134,400 of NC_091635.1, forward strand.
CCTGTGAGTCTGCTCTCTCACGCATGTGTGCCAAGTCGCTTCAGTCATGTCCATTTCTGACTCTTTGGACTATACCCCGCCAGGCTCCTCTGTCCATGGGATTCTCCAAGCAAGAATACTGGAGTGGGTTGCCATGCCCTCCTCCAGGGGATCTTCCCAACCCAGGGATTGAACCCAATTCTCTTGCATTAGCAGGTGGGTTCTTTACCACTAGCACCACCTAGAAGCCCTCTGGTCTCTATACCTTTGGAAAATATTCCTATCACCCAAAGAAATATAACCATATTGAAGACTTCTCAAGGACAGAAGATTATGCCTCTCTTTACTGGCTTAACCCAGAGCTTCATACCTTTGACAATATTCTTTGTACATGCTCCATATACAAAGCCTCTTAAGTGCAGCAGAGAGATACATAATAGATGCCCATTCACTCATTCATCCAACAAATGTCTTTTGCAGACCGACTTGAGCTGGGCACAGTGGTGGGTACTGCATATTCCAAGATGTCTTAAAGGAATTGCCTGCCTGACTGGGGAGACAGAAAAATTAGCAAGTTATCGTGACCAATGTGCTATGTCAGTGTTAGAAGATAGAGTGGTAGGACAGTGGAAGAAATCTTGTTTGGGTGGAAATCAGAGACGTTTCCCTGGAGGACACTTGAACTGCGTCATGAATGAATGTCAGTTAACCAGGCAGGTGGTGGAGGGGGTGGGAAGACAGTTCAGACCTACGGCCTACAAAATGCAAAAAGAAAGTCCAGATCAGTTCCAGTATGGTCTCAGCCCAAAACTTGTTTTCTGTGTGCCCAAGACCCCCCTGCCTGAAATTCTCTTGCCCTGGCTCTGCAAATCGTGATCTGACACAGTGAAATATGTTCTCCAGGCTGTAGGTTCTTGGGTCAAGGTAATGGGTCACTAGCCAGCCAGTGCCTCTGAGAAGTGAACTAAGGCCTGAGAATCAGATACGTGGGCCCCACATCTCAGATGAGCAGAGCGGAGGCATGGGGTAAGGCATGTGATGTTTACGTTCAGAAACTGCAAAGCCACTAGCTTGTAGAGTGTCATTATGTCTGCAGGTGGAGGGTAATTTTCCTGTTACTCAAGGACTCCTGATCAGGCTCTGATTGGTCTCTGGGGAATTGTTTTATGACCCAGAGCCAGGCAGTGCTAGATAGGAGATGTGGTTTGCTGGGCAGAAATTTACAAGGCAGGAAATTGCTTCACTGGGCACAACCATTCATTAGAAACACCTTTGGGAAAAGGAGCCCAGGCTCCTGGCAGGTCTGTCCCAGGCCATGTATTTACATCAGCAACAACCTGTGTTCCTGGTTACACAATGTGGCAGCGTCACTTTGAGTGGGGGATCTTTGCCCTTGGAAGAATAAACACATTCCTCACTCGCAGGGGAATTAGCAGACCTCACAAGACTTTTCAGTGGCTCCCCTGGAGGTCTTAATGTCATAAGAAGGTGACTCTACACATGATTAGCTATACAACCTAACTGCCTCTGGATTTGGTTGAATTGTGTGCAGGCTAAGATGCAGAGAATCTAGTGCTGAAGGGTGAAAAGGGTGGCAATCCAAGCAGCTGCCAAGGCTACACTAGATTTCTTATGAACAATCCAGGGGTTCAGGGGTCACTGGTCAGTCTTCGGGGAGGAGGAGACAGGCTGCGGGGTTGTTTAGATGGATTCCAAAGCCCAGGTTTCCATTGTCCACCAGCTCTTGGCCGAGTTCTAGAGTTTAGAGCTTTCAGGATGAGTGCCATCAGACCAGAACAGATCCTAAGGAGAAAAGATAAGCGTCTGTGGTTAGAGTCTCCGGAACTATGGGCATCTGTCTGGCGAGTTATGGGAGTTTCCAGCCCCCCGCTATTCAGTAGAGTCAAGAGTCACAATTAGGCCCCACTCTGCCCTCACTCCCCTCCCCGTGTAAACCCCATCCCAGGCCTAACTTGGCCAAGGGGGCTTCCATAGGCTGTGTCCCTTCTCCAAGGCCTTGGGGTCTGTGTCTGTGACATGGAGGAGAGCCTGGTGCCAATTCACGTGGCTGCTCTGCTGCTGCTGCTAAGTCAATTCAGTCATGTCCGACTCTGTGTGACCCCATAGACAGCAGCCCACCAGGCTCCCCGGTCCCTGGGATCCTCCAGGCAAGAATACCGGAGTGGGTTGCCATTTCCTTCTCCAGTGCGTGAAAGTGAAAAGTCAAAGTGAAGTCGCTCAGTCGTGTCCAACTCCTAGCGACCCCATGGACTGCAGCCCACCAGACTCCTCCATCCACGGGATTTGGCAGGCAAGAGTACTGGAGTGGGGTGCCATTGCCTTCTCCTATGGCTGCTCTAATGAGAGGACTTTACGAAACCATGAGTTTCCTCACTCTAGGGCGTGTTTGCACACTTAGGGTTGGGTGCATTGTCTCTGAGGCAGTTGGGCAGGTCAGGAGACTTAGAGAGAAATTTCATTTTGTTTTTTTAACTTTTCTAGGAATAGTCGCAGGCAATTCACCCTTACTCTGACTTAGTTCCGGCCTGTCTCACTGTATCGTTATGCTGTTAGTGTGACACCCAAGGCAGCAGTGGTCAGTGGCAGAAAGCCCTGGGCTTGGTCCATCTGACCTCGTTCTATTTGCTTCCTGGAGACCATTTCGTTCTGTCTACTACTAGCAAGTTCTAAGAGGGCCCAGACCATGTTTTTCTTATTTATGTCTGCCCCTCCAGTACCTTGTATAGTGCCTGGTACACAGTAGATTCTCTATAAAAGGCTGTTGAATGAATAGAAACTTCATGAATGAATAAATGAATTAGTGGCACTTCTTTTGAAAGTTGAAATCCGTTGATATAGTGAATCCATGATAAATCTACTCGGAACTTGAGATCGCCTAACTTCTGCATCGTCACGTAAGCAGGCAGCCTTCATTTCTAGTTTCCTTGTACAGTCCCCTGTACAGTGGAGCAGTTGTATCAGGGTAAGCAAAGCCTACCAAGGCCATTGCAAGGACAGTCCCTAGCCAGAACCTTTTAGATATGCATTCATTAAGGATCCATTTTAGGAGCTATGTTCGACCCCGCTCAGGATCTCATACATACGGCCCTGCGCATGCTCTGTGAAGATTGCAAAAAAGTTTAGAGCCATTGCCTCTAGACATCTGAAGAATGGGGTTGCTGGCCAGCATATGTCCAAATTCTCCTAGAGGGACCAGGATAAATCCAGAGATGAAGGGATGATCCCCCAGGGTCAGACTGGAGGAGTGTGTCAACAGGGCAACATAGGAAAAACCTGGAAGAGTGGTTTGGGATCAAGGTTGTGGGCCATTCGAGTGTGTTAGAGGTCCACTTTGGGTTGGAACAGGTGTCTGGGTCTGATGTCCTGAAAGGCATCCTTCTTCTCAAACTGGGATACAGGCCAGAGAGTCAGGGGGTCCAAGAAGCAATAAGAATCATAGTTCATCTTGGAGCATCCATTTTATTCAGAGATAAGTAATTTTAACCTCAAAGGTCATGATAGAAAATATAAAAGTTACAGGCATTTTTTAAGATATGGGGCATCAAAGAAATTTCCCGTTTGAGTGATCTAAAGCCTCAGGCCCAAGAAGAAGTGTGAGGTTGATTCTTCTCTGCCACTAGCGTTACTTGAGTAGAACAGTTTCAGAAACACTAGCCTGAAAGAGTCCCATGGAAAATGCCACCCACTGAAAGTGCTCCCACTGTCCCTGAACACTGCTAGACCCTCAGTGCATGCAGTGAAGATGCCCTTGATGAGACAATGGGCCCAGCATTGGGCCCTCGCATTGTCTGGCCTCTCTGGGACCCCAAGAGATTAACTTGTTTTCCTCTCAGGCTCTTGGATATATAAAGTCCTCTGTCCGAGAGGAGGAGTTATAACCCCACTATTGTTTTCTCTATTCTTGGTGGCCAGCACACAGGTGTTGAGCTGTGTTGGGATAGCCTGAACTCCAGAATGGAACCTCCATTTCCACCTTCCTTTCTCCAGAGGGCTGTGGCAGCTCTGGCCTCAAAATCCCTGGAGAGCTCAAACCAAACAATTACAGGCACAGCTCACAAGTGTGGCTCTGGGTGGGGTTCCTCGGGGACAAGTTTCACTTCCTTGGTTCTCAGGACCAAATGGTTGAGAAATTCTTCCCAAGTAAAGACTCTACTTTTTCGGTTTTATTCACTTATTTGAGACAAAGTCACAGAATCACAAAGGGGAAAGTTAGACATGTAGATCATCGGTAAGTGAACAGCTCCACTCTGAAATATACAGAGATGCACAGAGAATGGTTATCTGGGTCTGGGGGCATCCACAGTGAGTTTATGTTTTGGCAGACTTTTGTGGCCAGATTCCCCGGGGTCCCCAGTTCCAGCTCCTGCCCCTTCCTCTGACCTCCTAGCAAGGGAAGCTCCTCTGGGTCTCCCTGACTCTAGCATAAACCCTGAGAGTGGGAATGAGGTCTCATTCATCTTTATGCCCACCACTGCTTAGCAGAATCACTGCATAGAAGTTGTCCTCAATAAATATTTGCTGGTGATGAGTTTGACAAGCATTAGGCCAAGTCACTTACTAAATATTTATGTTCTGTGCAGTCTGCTGGGCATAGGGATTTGATGATGAATAAGAAACAATCTCTTCCCTCAAGGGGCTCGTGACTTAGCAGAGAACGCTAATATGAAAAACGATGACTGCGCGGCAGAGCAAACCCGAATGGCAGCACCAGAGTCGCCCCTCCCCATTCCCAGACAACGAGGGTGCTGTGTGCTCTCTAGCCAATGGGCTCAGCAGCTGAAGGGAGGTCTTCTAAGTCCACCGAGGTGGGCTTGGCCTCCTGCAGCTGAAGTCGTGGGTGGACCAAAGGGAGGGTCACATCCGAAGGTGGGCTTTTGCAATCACAGGAATGCCCAGGGTGGGGGGGGGGCGGTGCCCGGAGGTGACCTCTCCATCACCCTGTAGAAAAGTGAGGCCAGGCTAACACCTGTTGAGACAGGTAACTCCCTTTTGCTCATTGTCTCATGTTTGCAGAAGAGGAGCAGGGGGCTCTGGGGAGTGAGAGGGGATGGGTCACAACCGGGTGAGCCTCTTTTGGGCGGCACCACCAGCATTAGCATGGAGATAGAGTGGCCATCCTGGAAGGATTTATAACTCCAGATCTCGAGGTCTTATCATAAACAAGCTTTTTCTCAATCTCAACATGTCAGGGGTTGGGGAGCGGGGGGCGGGGGGGAGTGGGGCAGGTGTGTAGGGATGGACCAGAGAGCAGCGTTGGAGGTAAAACTCCAGCGGATGTGAACCTTCGGCTGTAGCATAATGGGTATTTAGGAGGAAAGAAATAGAAAGAGACAGAAATGGAGCTGTTCGTGACTAATAGTGTATTGGACACTGAACTGGTTAATAATAATGCTTAATTTCTTGTCTCATTCCCTGTGGCTCAGGCCTGAAAGGTCACAAACACGCTTAAGAAATCCTAAGGCAAGCCCTGAGAGTCAGCCCAGTGGGAGCATTGTGTTGCCCAGGCTTCTAGAAGCTTCTCCCCCTCCTCCCACTGGAGTTCCTCACCCAGTGCATTTCGTTGTTTGCAAGAGGGGCTTGGGGGCAGTGTCTCTGGTCATACCTAGAGTTTCTGAGGCAGGAACACAGCAGTGCTGTCCCGGGGGGAGGGCAAATTGACCCTCTGTGCTGTTTTGGGGATGGGGAGAGAAAGGGTGTGGTGTGGTAGGGGGAGTCAAGGAGGCAATTGGTGAAGGATGAAGATGGGGAAGAGGAGACTGCACGTGAGACCCTCAGGTCTACAGCTGCTGAAGGTACCAGTACTGCCTCTGTCGTCTCTTTCTTCAAAGTCTCCCCTGGCCATTCATTCTTACCTACTGCCACCTGAATAGACAGTATATGGGCTTCCCAGGTGGCTCAGTGGTAAAGAACCCGCCTGCCGATGCAGGAGACATGAGTTCAATCCCTGGATCAGGAAGGTCCCTTGGAGGAGGGAAACGGTAACCCACTCCAGTATTCTGGCCTGGAGAATCTCATGGACAGAGGCGCACTGGGCGGGCTACAGTCCATGAGTGTCGCCAAGAGTCAGACACAAGGACTGAGTGTCTAAACAAGAACCTAAATAGAAACAGCGCCCAAGGGAAGCATCATCCTCTGCCTTCCGCTCTGGACCACACCCCGGCAGCCCACCTTGAAGGGAAGGGCCTGGGTGTTCCCTTCGGTCACAGGCCTGTCCCCTGTGACGGCTCTTCTGGACTCAGGCCTGGTCTGCATTCGGCTCGCAGGCAGGACCGCAGGCTCTGCAGGAGTTGAAAGCTGTCCCTCAGAGGATGCCTCCCTCCTCCTGCTTCCCCTGAGACATCAAACATCCCAGGCCTGGGCGGCCGGGCAGAGTTAACAAACACAGCCAGGCTCAGGGGAGGCTTGAAAACCTCTCCTTCAAGCTCCCCACTCCAGCCTAAGCAAATCCTCCGCTGAGACTTCAAAGCTAGCTGCTTGTTTGCCCGGCCACAGGGCAGTGACAATGCTTTCCCTTTTGACCTAAGACAGCATCGTTGCCGGAGGAAGGCTGGCTTGGCGCCGACCTAGAACACAGGACCCTGCTTAAGGGCTGTGATATGGGCACTCGGCAACCTGACCTGCCAGTCCAAGAACAAAGGATAGGAACTGTCCCCTGGATGAGCCTCTGGAAAGACTGTCCCAGCTGGGACTCAGGTCCAAAAAGCAGGCTGCACCCCACTACAGCAAGGAGTAATTGGCCACATCAACGAACTGGGAATGGAGACCACAGAGCCCATGAACTTCCTGCTCCTCAAACGCACGCCTTGTCTCCAGGGTCTGCTCATCATAAATGTGGTGGTGTGATGTGTGCGCTTGTTTGGGCCATGTGTGCACAGAAATGTACACGTCTCTGATCCCAGGCACCACCCCACAGTTCTCCAGGAATCATGCCCGTGATTCAAATTCTGAAAACAAATTCTTATGCTTGATCTAAAAGCAAGAGTAGAGAACAGTGTATAAGAAACAGTAAATTTTTTATAGCAGTAAATTTGTATAACAAAAATTATAAAACTTTATTCAAAGATGTATGCATATATTTTTGAAGTCTAACTGATTTACAGTATGGTGTTGCTGCTGCTGCTGCTAAGTCACTTCAGTCGTGTCCGACTCTGTGCGACCCCATAGACGGCAGCCCACCAGCCTCCCCTGTCCCTGGGATTCTCCAGGCAAGAACACTGGAGTGGGTTGCCATTTCCTTCTCCAATGCATGAAAGTGAAAAGTGAAAGTGAAGTCACTCAGTCATGTCCAACTCCTAGTGACCCCATGGACTGCAGCCTACCAGGCTTCTCCGTCCATGGGATTTTCCAGGCAAGAGTACTGAAGTGGGGTGCCATTGCCTTCTCCGATAGTATGGTGTTAGTTTCAGGTATACAGCAAAGTGATTCAGAATGTATATATATATATATATATATATATATATATATATATATATGTATATATATATGTATATATAATATATATATCATTCTTTTCCCTTATGTGTGTTATGTGTTAGTTGCTCAGTCATGTCCAACTCTTTGCAACCCTATGGACTGTAGCCCACCAGAGTCCTCTGTCCATGGGATTCTCCAGGCAAGAATACTGGAGTGGGTTTCCACTTCCCTTGTGGTTTATTACAAACTATTGAGTAGGGTTCTCTGTGCTATACAGTAGATCAGTATTGGTTATCTATTTCATGTATGTGCCGTGCCGTGATTAGTTGCTCAGTCATGTTGGACTCTTTGCAACCCCATGGACTGTAGCCCTCCAGGCTCCTCTGTCCATGTGATTGTCCAGCCAAGAATACTGGAGTGGGTTGCCATGCCCTCCTTCATTCTATGTATAGTAGTGTGTATATGTTCATTTTAACCTCCTATTTATCCTTCCCCCCACTTTCGCCTTTGGTAACCATAAGTTTGCTTTCTATGTCTGTGGATCTAAGAGAAGTAAATTGATGCAACCGATCAGCTCCAGAGATGGAGAAACCTATCTTGGGACTTATTTACTTACTTGGGCTTTATTTACCCTTCAGCTTACTGCTGCCAGGTCAATGATGAAAGACTCCCATTTCTAAGGACCCTCACTTTGAGGCCTGAAAAGTGATCCCAGATGTCAGGGATCTGTTAAATCTGTTAAATCCTTTAACAGGATTTTTTATAATAATGATGTTGATGGTGATTTTCCCCTGAAGACTGTCCTCCACATATTGCCCATCCCATGCAAAAGAGGGAATTGAGAGTGTGTAGGCTCTTTCTGAAGATCTGGCTCCATGATAGAGATGGCGTAGGGCAGGAGATGTGTGTGAACACTAAAGGCACCCAGAGGAAATTCCCCGGCAGTTCAGTGGTTAGGACACTGCATGGGTTCAATCCTAAGATCCTGCAACCTGTATGGCCAATAAAACAAACAAAGCCACCCAGAGCAGGGTTCACATTCTAATTCTGCCACTTACTCCCTATGTGATACTAAGACCATTATTTAACACTCTGAACCTATGTTTCTTCAGCTGTAAAAGGGCTAAAACCTACTGAAAGATTCTACCCTAAGAACATTCTTAGGGATTATAATAAGTGGAAATCATTTGCCAAAGAATAGCTTTGGAGCAGAAATGCAAGCTTGGGGCTGCAGACCCCACACACACCATATCCACTGCAGCTCCCTTCACAGTTCATAGGAGCAGCATCCATGGTGGTTTAGAGCCAGACACTAAAGCCTGACTGCTTGGAATCCAGTCCCATCTGCCAATTTTAGCTGTGTGACCTTGAACAAGCACATCTCTGTTCTATACACTCTGTGTATAGAGTGTCCTCATCTATAAAACAAGGATGATAACAGTCTCTACCACAAGAGACAGTTTGCCTTTGTTGTTAAGGCAAAATGAGCTAACATAAATAAAGTACTTAGAAGAATGGGTGTCATATAGTAAGTGGCAGTGAATATTTTAAATTTTTATGATTGCATTGTCAGTGCTACAGTCATTAGGGCAAGGAGGATTTGCGTAGCTAGAATCTCAGTAATATAGTTCAGATGGAAAATGTATGGATTTAGCAGCTTGGCGGCTGCCGACAGACTGCAGGGAAGCACCTGGTTGGTCAGGGGTAGGTGAAGTCACTTGGGGCTGTTGTCCCATGACAGGCCAAAACTCAAATTTCGGAGTTTCTTATCTCATCCAACCCCCTTTTTAACGTAGTGACATTTATGCTACATCCCTGAGAGATCCTTCTCCAGGCTTTACCAGCTCCCAGGGTGGGTTTACCTCCCTGTCAATCAGTTGAATGATTCTCACTTGGATCCGCAACCTGCCCACTGAGCCAGAGGGCACTGTCCTTTCTCCTCTCCATAACTAACCTTTCCATGTGTCTATTCTCCTTAGGCCTTCCCCTTTAGACTATTAATTTCTAGGATATTTGCTATTGTCTTCATAGAGAATCCAAGAGAATATGCAGATAGATTATCAAAACTATTAAAAGAATTGTGCAAGGTGACTGAACTCAGGATCAGCATGCCAAAAAAATAAAAAATCATCCCTGTATATGCCTGGACAAAACTAAGTAGAAAATGTAATCTTTAAGAGTTTCTGTCACCATGTCCACAAAACTAAAAGATATTAGTAAAGCCTCTACTAAAAGAAGTCTTAATCAACGTGGAGAAAAATAAAACTTTATTGACAAACAGGAGGTCTAAATAAATAGAGCAATATACCGTGTTCATGGATGGAAAACCCAATATTGTTTTTTGATCCCAAATTATAGATTCAATGCAATTCCAATAAAAATACCAACTTGACTGTATCTATGTATAGGAAACTTACAAGCTAACCTTAAAGTATGATAGACAGAAGCTAAGAATAATTAAGACAATCTTGAAAAAGAAGGAGGAGGCATTTGCCTTACTACACGTAAAACGTTTTTAATAAAGCTGTTCAGTTCAGTTCAGTTCAGTCGCTCAGTTGTGTCCGACTCTTTGCAACCCCCTGAATCGCAGCACACCAGGCCTCCCTATCCATCACCATCTCCTGGAGTTCACTCAAACTCACGTCCATCGAGTCGGTAATGCCATCCAGCCATCTCATCCTCTGTCGTCCCCTTCTCCTCCTGCCCCCAATCCCTCCCAGCATCAGAGTCTTTTCCAATGAGTCAACTCTTCGCATGAGGTGGCCAAAGTACTGGAGTTTCAGCTTTAGCATCATTCCTTCCAAAGAACACCCAGGGCTGATCTCCTTTAGAATGGATTGGTTGGGTCTCCTTGCAGTCCAAGGGACTCTCAAGAGTATTCTCCAACACCACAGTTTAAAAGCATCCATTCTTCAGCGCTCAGCTTTCTTACAGTCCAACTCTCACATCCATACATGACCACTGGAAAAACCATAGCCTTGACTAGACAGACCTTTGTTGGCAAAGTAATGTCTCTGCTTTTCAATATGCTATCTAGGTTGGTCATGACTTTTCTTCCAAGGAGTAAGCGTCTTTTAATTTCATGGCTGCAGTCACCATCTGCAGTGATTTTGGAGCCCCCCAAAATAAAGTCTGACACTGTTTCCACTTTTTCCCCATCTATTTGCCATGAAGTGATGGGACCAGATGCCATGATCTCGTTTTCTGAATGTTGAGCTTTAAGCCGACTTTTTCACTCTCCTCTTTCACTTTCATCAAGAGGCTTTTTAGTTCCTCTTCAGTTTCTGCCATAAGGGTGGTGTCATCTGCATATCCGAGGTTATTGATATTTCTTCCAGCAATCTTGATTCCCGCTTATGCTTCTTCCAGCCCAGCGTTTCTCATGATGTACTCTGCATATAAGTTGAATAAGCAGGGTGACAATATACAGCCTTGACGTAATCCTTTTCTTATTTGGAACCAGTCTGTTGTTCCATGTCCAATTCTAACTGTTGCTTCCTGACCTGCATATAGGTTTCTCAAGAGGCAGGTCAGGTGGTCTGGTATTCCCATCTCTTTCAGAATTTTCCACAGTTTATTGTGATCTACACAGTCAAAGTCTTTGGCATAGCCAATAAAGCAGAAATAGATGTTTTTCTGGAACTCCCTTGCTTTGTTGATGATCCAGCAGATGTTGGCAATTTGATCTCTGGTTCCTCTGCTTTTTCTAAAACCAGCTTGAACATCTGGAAGTTCATGGTTCACGTACTGCTGAAGCCTGGGTTGGAGAATTTTGAGCATTACTTTACTAGCGTGTGAGATGAGTGCAATTGTACAGTAGTTTGAGCATTCTTTGGCATTGCCTTTCTTTGGGATTGGAATGAAAACTGACCTTTTCCAGTTTTGTGGCCACTGCTGAGTTTTCCAAATTTGCTGGCATATTGAGTACAGCACTTTCACAGCATCATCTTTCAGGATTTGGAACAGCTCAACTGGAATTCCATCACGTCCACTAACTTTGTTCGTAGTGATGCTTTCTAAGGCCCACTTGACTTCACATTCCAGGATGTCTGGCTCTAGGTCAGTGATCACACCATCGTGATTATCTGGGTCATGAAGATCTTTTTTGTACAGTTCTTCTGTGTATCCTTGCCACCTCTTCTTAATATCTTCTGCTTCTGTTAGGTCCATATCATTTCTGTCCTTTATTGGGCCCATCTTTGCATGAATGTTCCCTTGGTATCTCTAATTTTCTTGACAAGATCTCTAGTCTGTCCCATTCTGTTGTTTTCCTCTGTTTCTTTGCATTGATCACTGAGGAAGGCTTTCTTATCTCTTCTTGCTATTCTTTGGAACTCTGCATTCAGATGCTTATATCTTTCCTTTTCTCCTTTGCTTTTCACTTCTCTTCTTTTCACAGCTATTTGTAAGGCCTCCTCAGACAGCCATTTGCTTTTTTGCATTTCTTTTCCATGGGGATAGTCTTGATCCCTGTCTCCTGTACAATGTCACAAACCTCAGTCCATGGTTCATCAGGCACTCTATCTATCAGATCTAGTCCCTTAAATCTATTTCTCACTTCCACTGTATAATCATAATCATATAATAATATGCTACTGGAGATCAGTGGAGAAATAACTCCAGAAAGAATGAAGGGATGGAGCCAAAGCAAAAACAATACCTAGTTGTGGATGTGACTGGTGATAGAAGCAAGGTCCAATGCTGTAAAGAGCAATATTGCATAGGAACCTGGAATGTCAGGTCCATGAATCAAGGCAAATTGGAAGTGGTCAAACAGGAGATGGCAAGAGTGAACATCAACATTCTAGGAATCAGCAAACTAAAATGGACTGGAATGGGTGAATTTAACTCAGATGACCATTATATCTACTATTGCAGGCAGGAATCCCTTAGAAGAAATGGGGTAGCCATCATGGTCAACAAAAAAGTCCGAAATGCAGTACTTGGATGCAATCTCAAAAACGACAGAATGATCTCTGTTCATTTCCAAGGCAAACCATTCAATATCACAGTAATCCAAGTCTATGCCCCAACCAGTAACACTGAAGAAGATGAAGTTGAACGGTTCTATGAAGACCTACAAGACCTTTTAGAATTAACACCCCCAAAACATGTCCTTTTCATTATAGGGGACTGGAATGCAAAAGTAGGAAGTCAAGAAACACCTGGAGTAACAGGCAAATTTGGCCTTGGAATACGGAATGAAGAAGGGCAAAGGCTAAGAGAGTTTTGCCAAGAGAATGCACTGGTCATAGCAAACACCCTCTCCCAACAACACAAGAGAAGACTCTACTCATGGACATCACCAGATGGTCAACACCGAAATCAGATTGATTATATTCTTTGCAGCCAAAGATGGAGAAGCTCTATACAGTCAACAAAAACAAGACCGGGAACTGACTGTGGCTCAGATCATGAACTCCTTATTGCCAAATTTAGACTCAAATTGAAGAAAGTAGGGAAAACCGCTAGACCATTCAGGTATGACCTAAATAAAGCTGTAATAACCTAAAATGTATGATTTTGACACACAGAAAGATAAATAGCTTCAATGGAATAGAATAGAGAGCTCAGAAATAGACCTGTGAATATAAGAACTTGGTATATTATAGAAATGACATCACAGATCACTGAGAAAGGATGGACAATTCAGTAAATGGTGCTAGAATGACTGATTATCAATATGGAAAAACAAAATAAAATTAGCTTCATACTTCATACTGTATATAAAGAGCAACTTAGCGGCTTTGATTTAAAAAAGGCAAAATTTTAAAGCTCTTAGAAGAAAATATTGGAGAATAGTTTTGTGCCCTTGGGGTAGGATAGGATTTCTTAGGTAAGAGCCTCAAACACAATACCATAATGGATAAATTTGACTGAATTAAAATGAAGATTTGATATATTAAATAGATTTAATGTTTATTTTATTGAAATGGAAAAAACACTATAAATAAAGGTAAAAGTCAAACCACAGAGTGGGAGAAAATCTTTACAATGAATGCTACTAACAAAGGATGAGTTCCAGATTATATAAGGAATTCCAACAAATCAATAAGAAAGAGACCAACAACCAAAAAGGAAAATCTTCAAAGAATATAACCAAACAAGTCATAGAAATGGAAACCTAACAGGTAAAAAGTATACGCAAAGGTAATAGACCTCAGTAATATTTTGAGAAATTTAACTTAAAATCACAATAAGAGAGACTTCCATCATCAATAAGATAACAATAAAGATTCTTTTTACAAAAGGCATAAACTCACAAGGATGAAGAGAATGGGAAAGGAGATTACAACACATTTTGGAAATTTTGGAAGCTAGAAAGCAAGTAAATGAGAGATAACTGACTCAGTAAACCTAAGAAAGCTGAATCCCAATCTAGAAGTGGAGAAAGTAGGAAGTAGTTCTACCAAGTACTTCAGGCAATGAGGATGAGTGAAAATGGAGTGAAACATCAAGATTGGTTGAAAATCTTTATTTTTTATTTTTTATTTGGTTGGAAATCTTTAAAAAGCCAATGTATGTGCTTAGTCACTCAGTCGTGTCTGACTCTTTGTGACCCCATGGTCTGCCTCCCACCAGGCTTCTCTGTCCATGGGAGTTCTCCAGGCAAGAATAATGTAGTGGGTTGCCATGCCTTCCTCCAGGGGATCTTCCCAATCCAGGGATCGAACCCAGGTCTCCTGCACTGCAGGCAGATTTTTTACCATCTGAGCCACCATGGAAGCCGAAGAATACTGGAGCGGATAGCCTATCCCTTCCCCAGGGGATCTTCTCAACCCAGGAATTGAACTGGGGTCTCCTGTACTGCAGGTGGATTCTTTACCAGCTGAGCTACCAGGGAAGCCCCTTAAAAAGCCAGTAGGGTCACATATTTTTTCCCTTGCTTCTTGGAGCCAAGACTTTGAAGAGAGAGTCTCTGGAAAGAAAACAACAGACAAAGCTGAGGGCAGGTTATTATATGGAGAACAGGAGGATTAAGTGAATGTTCATATGCCAAATGTTGATGAAGTGAAGGAAGCCTTCATTCTCCAGGATGGAGAATGAGCAATGCTTCCCTAGGGATTCTCACTAGTTCACAAGAAAAAGCCTAACACTTCTGACATCAGGGGTTCCCCCAAGGAAATGGAACAGCCAGGTAAATCTACAGTGAGCCTCTTAATTGATAAGTCCTACTCTCAAATTCAGAGCTTTCAATCAGTTTTTAAGTTCCCCATGCTCTTTTAGAGAGCATCTAAGAACCACCAGACGCCTCAAGAAGAACTCCAACATGAAAAATAGAGACCAAAACAAACAGGAAATTACAACCTGGAGAAAACAGATTCTATGCAGGAAAAGGAAACTAAAAGCAAATAAACAAAATAAAGGCAAAAAAAAAAAGACTATAATTATTATTCCTTATCAGGTAAGAGTAGATAGCATATCCATAAAACAAGAGCAGGAAACTATAAAAGGAACACTTAGACAATTAAAAAATAAAAAATTAGAAATTTTAAATATATATGATAACATCAGTGGAAAACTTAATGAATGAGTTGGAAGATAAAGTTGAGAAAATTCCCAGAAAGTTTAAGTAAAATGCAAAAAGAAAAAACAAAACAAAACAAAACAAAACATAGAAGAAACCAGAAGGGAAATTCTCCGATAAATAATGAAAGAAAATTTTCTTAGGAGTAAGTATCTAGCATGTTAATGAAAGCATCCTTTCATACAGATACATTATCAAATATGTAAAAACTCAGAATGGATTCAAATGACGTTCAGAGAAGTGGTTACTTCTGAAGGATCAGAGGTGAAGAATAGGAGTGGGGTGGGATATAGAGTGAGTTTCAACTAAATCTATAAACTTTCTTTTGAAAGAACTGAACATGGCAAAATGTTAGCATTTATTAATGGTGATATATGAATATCTGAAATAATCTCTGAACTGTTTGCATACATTTTATAATTAAAATATAAATGCAATGGGGCTCAGGAGAATATATAAGAACAATCATAACAGCTTTATTCATAACAGCCAAAAACTGGAAAAAAATCAAATGTCCATCACAAGAAAATGGATAAGTTGTGGTATATTTATACAGTGGAGTAGTATTCAATAAAGAGAAATGAATTACTGGTACATGAACAACGCGAATGAATCCCAAAAAATATGCTTAAGAAAAGGAGGCAGATAAAGAAAAATGTGTAGCATCCAACCACAGGCAAAATGAATCTAGGATGACGGAAGTCGGAATTGCCTAGAGGAGAGCTTCCCTGGTGGTCCAGTGGCTAAGAATCCACCTGTCAATGCAGGGGACATGGATTCGATCCCTGGTCCAGGAAGATTCCACATGCCTCAGAGCAACTAACCCCATGTGTCACAGCTTACGAGCCAGCGCCCTGGAGCCCGCACTCTGCAACAAGAGAAGCCACCACAATGAGAAGCCAGAAGAAATCATTGCAACGAGAAGCCCGAGCACTGTAGCAAGAGAGCAGCCCTTGCTTTTTGCAACTAAAGAAAGCATGCAATGAAGACCCAACATAGCCAAAAATAAATAAATAAATAAAACAGTTTAAAAGAAAAAATGAATTCTTAGAGAGGGGAAGAGGAAGACTGGGAGGTTGAATGGGAAGGAGCAAGAGGGAACTTTCTGGGGTGATAGAATTGTTCCTGACCTTGTTTTGAGTGCAAGTTACAAGAGTATATACCATTATCAAAATTCACTGAACTGAACATTAAGATCTGCATTTTATTGTCTGTAAATTACACTTCAGTAATGAATGAATAATGTAATGGAGAGAACATGTGGCATAGAGGAGCTTCAAAATTAAGTTTTGGATAGAAACTCTTATCACTCTGTGACCCTATCACGTCCATAATGTAAAGCTCCGCTGTGGGTTGGAGAGCCAGTGTTCATAGATGGTCTATGTGTCTAGTGTATTTTCATCTTTTTATCTGCTTCTGAGTCCATGTGCAATGGTCCTGGAGTGATGGTCTGTTTCAGAACTCTGGGCAGAGCTAGGCAACTGATTCTATTAAACTACACAAAAGTTAGAAAGAAAATTCACAGAACTCAGACCTCATCTTGGCCAACTACCAACTGATCCATGAATTTCCCTCCCAACATTCCTGATGAAGGGTAAACCAGCCTAATGCCTGATCCCCTGCACAGACAAAGCACTCTCTCCTTCCCAGGAATAATAATAATAATGACAGCTGGCATTGCCTGAGTGCTAACTCTGTACCCTGCAACTGCGTTAAGCCTTTTGCATGTGTTGACACGAGTCAGCTCCTTCCAAATTTGGAGACCCTTTCAGAAGAAGGTTCAGACAGGACTCCAAAATTTTCCTCCAATCCTCACAGCTCTCTTAACTAAGGGGGAATGAGAATCTTCATCTTGGAATGGGTTGCCCATGGAGATTATAGAAGAAGAAAGAGTTGATATTCATTGCCTTACATGTTTATCACCATAAGCGCAGTCTATGCTGGGCTCAGAAGAAATAAGAATAGTAATAGTTAACATTTATTGAAGCATATGCTCACCTTACATGCATTTAGCTCACTTAATCCCCATAACAACCCTGTTTTTCTACAGATGAGCAACTTGCTGCCTTGAAAGTTTAAGGTTCGTAAGGTCCCAAAGCTAGCAGCCAGCATTCTAGTTCAGGCTGTCTGGCCCTGAGGCTGAGCTGTTAACCAGTCTGCTCAGGTTTTCAAAGTTAATATGTTTCTGAGAAGAATGTCATGGAAAAAAATCTCCGGCCCAGGAGGGAGAAGACCTGAGCTCTGCTCCCTCCTTCTCTCCTTGCTCTGAGAGTTTGAGCAAATTGCCTTCCTCCCTTCCATGGGTCTGAAACAAGAGAGTTGGACTAGGTGATCCCTGAAGCCCAGACCTAACTAATTATCTGTGATCCAAGCTCAGGGTGGATCCTTTCTCGTCTTATGAATGTGCCCAGCATAACGTTTCCTAGGGCATCCAATTCACATATGGAGATAATGATGATGGAGGAGGAGGAGGAGAGGAAAGACAAGGAGAAGGGGAAGAAGAAATGCATGCATGCATGAATGAGTGAAGTGGAACCTTCAACATTTTCCTTTGCAAGAAGGAAAAAGTGTTTCTGGAAAAGTAAAGAAGGTCCTTATCTCACTTGCTTTTCATTGGCCTGGAATCTCGGGACATAAAAAAAAAAAAAAAAAAAAAATACAGCCAGCTTCCACCCTATCGCTTTGCCTCCAGGCCCAGCTGTAGGCTAGAAGCAGAAAGTGAATATGCACAGAGTGGCCAATTAGTTTCCTGAGTGCCCTCCTGACCTCTGACCCCCGCTGGGCCACCCCATCCATTAGCTGTCCTCTTCCCCCCTCCCCCCTCCTCTCTCTCAGTTTGAATCGCGGTCTGGCCATTCTCTTTCAGCAAAGAAACATGCTCAGGCATTCAGCCAGCCGCTGCCACTTTCTGTTCTTTTGTCTCCTCCCCCTGTTGCCCTTGTTGCTAACCTGGTCACCACTCCTTGACCCTAGGCTGGGCTCTCTTCCCTCCTGGGATGGGGAGTGGGCAGTAACTGGAGGCAGGGCTGGCTAGGAAGAAGATGAGCTCTGGCTTTTCCTTTTCACCTGGGCTTCATTCCACAAACTTGAATTTTAGTCCAAACCTCATCGTAAGAGAGTCCCTATAATACTTTCTCCGGGATGATGATCTCTTTCAAAGGCAAGCACTTTGAAACGTTCACGTGGGTGAAGGCAGTATTCCTTTCCTTTGAGATGTTAGCTATTCCTCTATGAGGTTGGAAAATCAGTAAATATTTATATTCCATTGATGAGGAAGGGAAAGGCTAGTTCAAGATTATGGGTGTGTGAGTACATATTTGTGAAAAACAAACAAACAAACAAACCAATCATCAGAAGAGGAAAGTAAAGAACTTTTATTGCACAGAAAAGGGGCTTCCCCGGTGGCGCTAGTGGTAAAAGAACCTGCCTGCCAATGCAGGAGACATAAGAGATGCGGGTTCGATTCCTGGGTTGGGAAGATCTCCTGGAGGAGGGCATGGCAACCCACTCCAGTATTCTTACCTGGAGAATCCTATGGACAGAGGAGCCTGGTGGGCTACAGTCCACGGAGTCGCAAAGAGTCGGACACAACTGAAGCGACTTAGCACACACACACACACACACGCACATTGGAACAGAAAAAGCCTTCCAAGTGTTGATTACATCTGCTAATTCCTTCGAATTCTAGCTCAGAGAGCAAAGGAGTTGGTGAGTAAGTTTAGTAGAAAAGGGTAAGCACTTAGGATTCAGAGCCATTAAATCCAGGTCTTGTCACTTGTCAATTGGGTGACTTTTGGTAATAAGAGTGACTCCTGTTTTCTGAGTGCATTCCTTGTGCCAAGCACTTTACACACATCATCTCATTTAATCCTCATAATAAGCGCGAAGCAGAAATTATTAGCAATCATCACCTCCATTTTGCAAATAGAAAAATGAAGGCTAAGGGAAATCAAATTGTGTGTTCAGGGTTGTATACATGATAAATGGCAGAGAAGGAATGTGAATGAGGTCTATTTGACTCCAGAGTTTTTAAACACACTGCCATACTTCCTCCAAGTTACAACGTACCCAAGTTATTAAATCTTGAGCTTTGGTTTCCTCACCTATAAAGCAATCATCTGTAAAGCACCTAATAGTGATGACTAACAACTCCTGAATGCTGACTGTATAGCCAGGCATTTTCTCAATGGCAACATACCTCATCTCATTTAATTCTCTCAGTGTCCTAAAGAATAGGAACTATTTTTATCCCCATTTTACAGAAGAAACTGAGGCTTAGCTGTGTTAAGAAACTAACCAGGTCACACATGGCTATTGAGTAGGAGAGCTAGGATTCTGATTTGAGCCTGGTTGGTTCCAGAGCCCAGGCTGTTTTCACTTCCCACTCTATGTCAGTTGCATCAGAAAGGCCTACCAAGGGACTTCCCTGGTGGCCCCGTGACTAAGACTCCATGCTCCCAACGCAGGGGGCGCCCAGTCAGGGATCCCTGGTCAGGGAACTAGATCCCACATGCTACAGCTAAGGACACTGCATGCCGCAACCACAACTTAGATCCAGCACCACTCACTAAATAAATAAGACAAACATTTAAAAGGGGTGGGGGAGGCCTACCAAGAAAGATACAAGGTGCGTGCACAGGAGAGGGCTCCAGGAACATAGGGAAGCTGAGGATGTCAGGGTTGGCTTTATGGAGAATGTAGAGGAGATTGACTTGATGGGAATTTACTTGCATGCCAGAAAGGCTCAGAAGTATTTCTCTTTCACAAAGTGAAGCACACACCTAATTATGTACCAGCGTTTATGCTGAAGAAGGGAGCAGAGTCCTTGTCATAACCCAGGGTTATGACGGACTCATCCTGGTCCTACTCTCCCCGTCCTCTCCTCCTAGCCTGATAGCATCTAGAATGGCGCCTTGCACACAGAGGGCACTCACTTGATGGATATTTCTTAATGAAGAGTGGATGATACCTCAAGAAGGATTTGGCTGGGGATAAATGGCTTTCCCAGGTCCGCAGGTGCTGTAGCCTACTGCTGGAAGGCCCCACTCCCGCTCATCTTGCTCCCTGCAGCTCCCCTGACAAGCCCACAGGCTGGGGGATAAGGGGACCCACTGTACCAGAGATGATTTATGGTTCTTTGTTATACAAATTCTTCACATTCCTCCCCCATCTACTTGTTGCAGCCAATTCATCATAATATTTAGATGAAACTTTAGATAGTGAACTATGGCTCAGTCCTGAAGACAATTGTTCAGGGCACCCAGATGAGAGACCTAGTATTCAGATCTATAAAAAGACCACTTTGCCGTGGGGGATTTTCTTAGATTTCCCTGCTTTTCCCAAGGACCCAGGGAAACGCCTTTATTTCTATCTTAAAGAATCCCAGATAAAATAGACAACTAGTGAGCACCTACTGTATAACACAGGAAACTACTCCTTGCTGTCTGGTGACCTTAAATGGGAAGGAAATCTACGAAACAGGGGATGTATGTGTATGTATAACTGATTCACTTCGCTGTACAGCAGAAACTAACACAACATTGTAAAGCGATTACACTCCAATTAAAATATAAATTAAAATAAATATATAGATAAAGTAAAATAGCAGAGGCCCCCAAGGAAGACATTTCAGTCTGGGCTGCAGAATAACTTTGCAGAGACACCTCAGTGGTATTTCCCTCAATGCTCCTGGAACCCCAGATTTGTTGAGTCAATCTGCCATTGAAATGAAGATGACAAAGTGAAATGAAACTTTCTTTGATTCTTCATGCTGTAACAATGAGCTGAAGTTACACAATCAAAATGAACCCTTTATCATGGCCATTGGAATAAAACAGGAGCAAGCATTTCCTTCCATCGGTTATTAAGCCTATTTTCATCATATCACTCATGGGATACACTGGCATTATCTTAACTATGAACTTCCCCTGTGGTTCAGCAGTAAAGAATCTCCTGCAATACAGGAGACACAAGAGGCGTGGGTTCGACCCCTGGGTTGAGAAGATCTGTAGTAGAAAATGGTAACCCACTGCAGTATTCTTGGCTGGGAAATCCTATGGACGGAGGAGGACTGGCTAGCCCCAGTCCATGGGGTAAAAAAGAGTCAGATATGACTTAGTGACTAAACAACAATATCTTTACTAGGTCAGTACAGTAAATAGAATTGACACTTAAATTCTTCAGCAACAATCACATACACTGGCTCTAATACAAAATCTTGTGGAACTGGGCACTTTAAACTTTATTTATTGATTGTTATATATCATCACCTTATTGTGAAAAGAACTATAGTTTTTGGTAATAAAATGCCAGGTGCGATTTTTTTTTTTTCAGGTGCGATTTTTAACATGAGTTTTTTACAACCCAAATGAGTAGGAGATGCCTTTTCATTTCTGAATACACAATGCTAAATAAACTCACTGCTTCTCTCTGTATGTCATTTTCCTCTGTTGACAATTAGGAGATGAATTTTTACTTCCTATCCTCCTAAAAGACAGAACATTCAAAATGCAGGATTTCTTTGGTGGTCCAGTGGTTAAGAGTCTGCCTGCCAATGCAGAGGACATGGGTTCAATCCTTGGTCCAGGAGGATTTCGCATGCCCCCAAAGCTGCTAAGCCCATTCTCCACAGCAAGAGTAGCTACCACAATGAGAACCCCACACATGTCAACTAGAGAGTAGCCCCCGCTTGCCACAACTAGAGAAAGCCCATGTGCACAATGAAGACCCAGCACAGCCAAAAATAAGCAAATAAATAAAATTTTTTGAAAAGAAACTCAAAATGCAATGTAAACAGCAGAGAGATATTTTATCAACTAATGCATTAAAAAATTCAGCATTCATTTTAATATCAGTGAACCACATCATACTTTAGATGTACCAAGGAATCTTAAATAATAATCTTTTGTAAAATAATCAAGCCCCTGTATAATGGTTTAAAACATTCAGGTTTTCAAGTAACAAATTTGCTTAAAAGAGAGGTTCAATTAAACTTCAAACTTCCTTGAGTTCATTCTCTGTGCTTGGTAGTATAAAATATTTTTATTACATATATTATCAGCTAAACCATTTATCATGCACTGTCCTTGCTCCCCACTCCTTAAATGCCAGCACTTACCTTTGACCTATATGATGTGAACATTTTATTGTTCATTCCAGATGATTCTGTTTCTGTTTTGTTATCTGCAAAATAGAAGTCTATGCCGTATAACCTGTAAAAGTATTGAATCACTATATTGTATGCCTGAAGCTAATAAAATATTATAGTCAACTATGTTTCAATAAAATTATTTTTAAATAATCTATCCCAAAGCAGTCAGATAAAAACAAAATAAAAAACATGCATTGAAGAGATACATAGAGAACAAGATTTGTAAAATATTAACTCTTTCTTCAATTTGTTAATGTTCACACTACTCTGATTTTGATTTTCCCCTAAGAATTTTTGTCTGCAAGACTGAGTCATAATTCTGTGTTAGATCCACAGTTCTCAAACTGTGCCCCAAGGCACTGTAGAGCGCCACAGCAGCAAGTTAATGGGGCAACATAGAATATTTTAAAGTTTCAAGGGCAACACAGTGATACTCAACATCTGTTTGAAACCACGTGAACTTCTAGTACACCAAGATAGATCATGGTTCCAGCATTAGACTATTATCCTTTAGATAATGTCATGTCTTTTCTTTGTTTATAATTTTGTTTATTTGTTTTTGGCTGTGCTGGGTCTTCGATGACCACAGGCTTCTCTAGTTGTGGTGTGTGGGCTTGGAAGTTACAACATGTGAAATCTGGGATCTTAGTTCCCCAACCAGGGATGCAACCTCAGGCCCCCTGCCTGTGGGACTGAAGAGTCTTAACTATTGGATCACCAGGGAAGTGCCAGTGATGCCATGTCTTTGAAGAGTTGGATTTTCTGCAGTTGTGATGAAAAGCAAGTACTGCATTAATATCAGTGTGGAACAGGAAATGAGTGTGTCAGTGTCTGATCTGAGCTCAAAGTTTTCAAAGCTGGACAGAATCCACCTGCCAATGCAGGAGACGCAAGAGGTGTGGGTTCAATCCCTAGGTCAGGAAGATCCCTTGGAGTAGGGCATGGCAACTCACTCCAGTATTCTTGCCTAGAAGAAGAGCCTGGTGGGCTACAGTCCATGGGGTTGCAGAGTTGGACATGACTGAGTGACTGAACACACCCACACACACAGATACACACACAGCACTCAACAGGCTCATCCATCCCATTAGCAATGGACATGAGTTTGAGTAAGCTCCGGAAGCGGGTGATGGACAGGGAAGCTTGGCGTGCTGCAGTCCAAGGAGTCACAAAGAGTCGTCAGACACGACTAAGGGACTGAACTGAACTGATGATTATTTAACAATAAAATAAGAATATATTTTCTCTTTCAGTTTACATGTATTTTAATGGCTACTAAGTTGTGAAATCACAGAGAGATGTGAAGATAGTGATAGTGGATAGTGAGTTGCTCAGTTGAGTCTGACTATTTGCAACCCCATGGACTATACAGTTCATGGAATTCTCCAGGCCAGCATACTGGAGTGGGTAGCCTTTCCCTTCTCCAGGGGATCTTCCCAACCCAGGGATCAAACCCAGGTCTCCCACTTTGCAGGCAGATTATTTACAGGGTGAGCCACAAGGGAAGCCCTTGTTTTCAAGGGAAGATGTTAAGATATTTGGCCCTAACAACTCTGTTAATGGAATTACTAGGTATTGGCCTGAGTTGCCATGAAAAAACTACTGAGACACTAACAGCACAGTTAATCAAGGAAGTTTGAGAAACTTGATTTTCTCAATTGTAAACTGAGTCTAATAATAGTGTCCACTGCTCTATTAGACACTATTAGACAGGGTTGCAGTGACATTAAATGGATTATTAACATGTGAACAATATTTAGAACAGTGTCTAACAAGTCATTGCAGTAGTAGTATTTGTTACCTAGGACAGTTCTTTTCAATGATCTTCGACTTATCTCTATGTGATAGAGAAAAACAGTTTTGGAGTGTATCTCTGCATCAGTAACATCAAAGCTTTATAAGTGCCATCATCATCAGAAATCTCTATTAAATTTACTATCTGGGAAGAGAACAGAAATTACTTCATTCTAAATGCTTTAAAATCTCTTTGATTTGTATGTTTCCTGGGATTTAAATCTGCATCTAGTTATTTAAAGACTAGAAAAAGAATTTGTCTCTGGTACATAGTAGAGAGTTTTAAATTTTATTTATTTTTTTGAACATCGTGTTGATTTTTATTTCACTTAATTACTAGAATTTTAGTGCTTTTCTTTTTATACAGTATTTTGCGTAGAAGTTATAGAATTCTTTTGCTTAGATTTTAAGTACAAAAAATCTTCATTTTTAATTAGCTATGTATTTTGTTATTTTATTTTATTTTTATTGAAGTACAGTTGACTTACAATGGTTTGTTATTTTCGGGTGTACAACAAAATGATTCAGCTATATATACATGTTTTTAATTGCTATCAAAAATTCTTTTTCAACAGGTTTATATTATTTCAAAAAGAATTTTTAAAATATCATTCAAGGGAACATTTAATAAAATTTTTGCCCTCCTGCCACATCCTACTCCCCAACAATGACTTTCCATAAACTGGTCTCCAAGGAGGCAGGCAGAACTAACTTCCTATATACTGATTATGACCTTTGTCTGCTATAACCTAGCAAACACCTCAAAAGTGCTTTAATTACCTTTCCTAACCTTTTCTTTTTATATAATCCCAGACTTACAGAAAAGTTGTAAAAACAGTACTCAAAATTCCTGTGAATGTCTCACCAAGATTTCCCAAATATTGTTATTTTATTAATTTGCATTATCATTTATTTCGATTATTTTGTTAACACGGCGTCTGACAATTTCTCCACTCTAAATTCACTACTTTTCTCTTTGTAATTAATATCTTGTAAGAACATACTTTGTCATGTAAATATCCTGTTTCTCATCCAAATTCACCCACTCATTTTACCATCCATCAATCATTCAGTTATTAGAGTGACAGCTGTCAAATAGTGATTTTTTTTTTCTTTTGTGTATGTGATTTTTTTTAATAAATTATTTTTTAATTTATTAAAAAAGCAATTATTTGTGTCTGTGTGTGATTTTTTAAATTCCATCATTCCTTCTATGTTTATTAGCTGGCATTCTACTGGGACTCACTTTATCTTCTTCCACATTCTTTACTCTTTTCATTTATCTATATGTTGATATATTCTTATTTTACTCAATGGGTTATAATACCCGGCTTTCATTGTTTATGTTTCGTTGTCCCAGATTTGGCTCGTACTAGTCTCTTTGGTATAGCTCTTTTTTTCCTTTTGCCATGAGGCATGCGGCATTTTGGTTCCCTGACCAGGGATCTAATCTGAGCTCCCTACATTGGAAGCCTAGAGTTAACCATCGGACTGCCAGGGAAGTCTCTCAGTGTAGTTTTTTTTTTGTCATTCTGGTATGTCCCACCATTTTTTGAGCATTTCCTAATTTACTCATTTAATACAGTGAGTTCAAGGTTCATCTTGTTCTTTGAAATTTGAATTTCATTGTCCATAAATATTTACCCAATCTCAAATACACTGAAAGTAGTTTTAGAATTACTACCAAAAAATATATATATATTTTTTGCAAACCATTGCAAAAACTGCATACAGTTTAGTATTTAGTTACAGTTCATTTTTTTCTTTAGTCTGAGAGCATATAGCAAAAAAATGTATTCTAAATTCCTTGGGTTCAGTTAATTTTCTGTCTCATATTCATACACCTGCTTTTCCAAGTGACTGTATTATTCATTTAAAACCATTAGGTTGATTTGCCTGCATTCCATTTTAGACTTTTCCTCTATGTGTGTGTGTGTGTGTATTCTTTCCCAGATCTAGCTCTAGAAAAAGCAAGTCTTTCAAGGAGTCATGGATCTTTTTATTAGCAAACAGAATTTGCTCCTAGGGTAACACTGCTTCTGGTCTTTCTCACTGGAAGGGTTGTCATGTCCAGTTCTAATCCAGTACTATAGAATTCATTCTATTCTTCTTTCTTTCCATATTTGTAAAGCTCTTTTCTCTCAGTGAGAAATTTGAACTCATTGTCCATAATATATTTATATGTGTATTTATTTACCCAATCTCAGAATACATAGAAAGTAGTTTTAGAACTGCTACCAAAAAAAAAAAAAAAAACCCAACTATTGCAAAAAACCAAGCCAAGTTTAATATGCACTTACAGTTCCTTTTTTCTTTAGTCTGAGAGTATATAGCCAAACAAATATATATTCTAAAGTTCCTTGGGTTCAGTTAATTCTCTGTCCCACATATATACACGTTTTTCCATGTGGTTATTCATTTAAGGGCTTCCCTGGTGGCTCAGAGGTTAAAGCATCTGCCTGCAATGCGGGAGCCCTGGGTTCGATCCCCGCGTCGGGAAGATCCCCCGGAGAAGGAAATGGCTACCCACTCCAGTATTCTTGCCTGGAGAATCCCATGGACGGAGGAGCCTGGAGGGCTACAGTCCACAGGGTCGCAAAGAGTCGGACATGACTGAAAGACTTCACTTTCACTTTCTTTCACTTTCATTCATTTAAAACCTAGGCTGATTTATTTGTATTCCATTTTTAGGCTTTTCCTCTTTTTCTGTGTGTATGTGTTCTGCCTAATATATGAATCGTTAACATGGCTCCAAAAGACATAACTATACAAAGAGGAATATTCGAGAGAAATATCACTTTCTGTCTTCTACTCACCGTTTCAACCTCATTCCCAACCACTTCCTGTAAGTAACAGTAATCTCATTAATTTCTGGTTTATCCTTCCTGGTTTGCTTTTTGGTCAAAAAAGTCACTTGTGTATTTTCTCACTTCCCTTTTTTTCTTACACGAAAGGCAGCATATTGTGGATACTCTTTTGTTCTTCGCTTTTTTTCACTGAATTGTATATCCTTGAAATTATTCCTTGTCAGTTTATAGACATCATCTTCAGTTTCTCTTACAGATATATAGTGCTCAATTATGTGTTTGTACCAATAGTTTATTCAATTTCTTTCCGCTAATGGGCATTTACAGTGTCCCATATTTTGCAAATACAAACAGTACTGCAATTATTAACCTCGTGCATTTGTATTTTCATATTGTTGGAGGTGTATATTTAGGATAACTTTTTAGAAGAAGAGTTATTGGACCCAAAGTAGACACCTTTGAAGTTTTTTAGGTACCTAGCAAGGTTTGAATATAGAGATTTAAAATAGTTTTCGTGATGATATTTATTATGCATTTGTTAGGTGTTTTGTTTTAGATTTTGAATTACAGACTTTCATATCTTAACAAATATGTTCTAGTAACTATAAGCAATCAAATAGCAAAATTCTTCGTAAGTATTATTAGATTCTGCATGTAATTACTTAATTACATTTTAGCTCTGAGAGTAATGACGGGCAAAAATAATGGGATAGGGGAGGAATCCCTTAGGTCTGAAAAACAATACTAATACAAATATGGGTCCCATTCCGCCTGTGGGAATGATCAGGGACACAATATTTTTACATCTCTAAGGAGGAGGTATTTCCTCCCAGCAGAGCTGATGATCTAAAGTCACTGGAAACATGATGAATAGTGAAAGGAGCTGGTCGGCTGGTGCTCCAGGGCTGGTTAATTATACTGTAAATCATGCAAACACCGACAGGTTGAACAAAAAGCTTCTCTGGACATCTTTTCCTTCTCACTAAAATAACAGCTCTTTAAAGGGAAAAAAAAAAAAAAACAACTCAGGCAAATTGGTCATTCTATTAGGGTGACGATGTACAAAATGCTCACATTAACCCCTAGAGAGGCAGAGAAGCTTTTTGGCTTTGATGTCCGTAAGGCATTTAAAAAATGCTGTATAAATATGATTGGACACTCTTGATTAAGCATTGCAGGAGTAAGGACAACTAACTCCCACCTCTGCTGTGTATGGTCAGTACAATAATATTATCCTGGAGTTTTATTACTTGTGTCTTTCACTTGGGAGTCTTCCTTTATAGAGTATAGGATTCACCAATAATTCTCTACCCCTTAGAAAGGTAAATATTTCATTTGGAAACTTTTGTGGGATTTGGGCTTTCACAGATGAAGATCAAAGATAGAAATTTCTCCTCTGCTCCACTGCTGGCCAATCAGGTCCGGTACCCTAGTTTTTTCCACTGTGAAAGGAAAAGAATCTCTCTATGGCACAAATACTGGTATTTTATTGCATTTGCTTTCTCATTTATACTTCACTGTCTCAACATACCAGCTAGATTTCGCCACTGTAAAGTTGCTATTGACAATTGATAAATACACCATGGGCCATATTTCATGACTATGTAAATATCTGTTTCTTTTTTTTTTTTTTAACTTTACAATATTGTATTAGTTTTGCCAAATATCGAAATGAATCCGCCACAGGTATACCCGAGTTCCCCATCCTGAACCCTCCTCCCTCCCCCACCCTACCCCTGGGTCGTCCCAGTGCACCAGCCCCAAACATCCAGCACTGTGCATCGAACCTGGACTGGCGACTCGTTTCATACATGATATTATACATGTTTCAATGCTATTCTCCCAAATCTCCCCACCCTCTCCCTCTCCCACAGAGTTAAATATCTGTTTCTTATAGGTGGTGAAGAGTTTCAGGAAGAGGCCTCAAATTCACAATAGGGGTCCTCACTGTGTGTGAGTGCTCGGTTGCTTCAGTTGTTTCTGACTCTTTGCAACCCCATGGACTGTAGCCCTCCAGGCTCCTCTGTCCATGGGATTCTCCAGGCAAGAATACTGGAGTGGGTTGCCATGCCCTCCCTAGGAGATCTTCCTGACCCAGGGATCAAACCTGTGTCTCTTGAGTCTCCAGCATTGGCAGATGAATTTTTCACCAACTGAGCCTCCAGGGAAGCCCACCAATACATGTAGCTACTTATTATTAATTATTATTACATAATAATGAGGATATTATTTTGGTTAGTTGTGAACCCTGGTGAAATGTCTTTTTTGGATGGAGACCTTCTATCATATTATACCCTTTGTGCTGATCCAGCCTTAGATCAGAGTGGATTAAAACATACACACAAACACACTTCCTTCCCTATAAATTCTCCCAGAAGGTTTAACTTTGGGGTCTGTGGACACAGAATTTATGCCAGCTCTTTACTTCAGTGTGGACTGTCCACTTCGAGGTGAATACGATGATGCCAGAGCCCTTTATTCCAGTGAGACTGGAGTGCCACCTTGAGGTCAGCTTTGGCCCTGGCAAAGCCTACTTGAATTCTGGTCTGATTACAGGCATATCTGAGTGCTCATATTTACACTGCATTTACTGTCATTAAGGGGCTTCCCCTATAGTTCAGCTAGTAAAGAATTCGCCTGCAATGCAGGAGACCCTGGTTTGATTCCTGGGTCGGGAAGATCCCCTGGAGGAGGGCATGACAACCCATTCCAGTATTCTTGCCTGGAGAATCCCCATGGACAGAGGAGCCTGGAGGGCTGCAGTCCGTGGGATCACAAAGAGTTGGATACGACTTAGCGACTAAGCACACACATTACTGTCATTAAAACATGAAAAGTACATTCCATACTTTTACTCTTAACATTTTGTACATTCAACTCGATGGCAAAACAGAAATGTACAAAAAGTGTATGAATCTGGATTTCTTGAGCCCTTGATTTGGATTTCTAAAGGACTAGAGTATTGGTCAGTCTTGAGAATTTGATATTGAAAAATTAGCCCCCGGGAAAATGAGATTTTTGTCTAAGTGTGAACGGCTGCAGGTTTGTTACCTATAAGACCCTGAAGCTGTGATCTAGAAGTTTCTAGCTCCCTTTGCAAAGAACTAGTAATTCCTATTTCCAAATGATCATTAGAAACCCCACTTAGGTGTTTCACAGAAATCTCAAACTCAATTGTTCTCTAAACTTTAGGACTTCTCTGGTGGTACAGTGGATAGAAGTCAGCCTGCCAATGAAGGAGACACAGATTTGGTCCCTGGTCCAGGAAGATTCCATGTGCCTCAAGGCAACTAAGCTCACGCACCAGAACTATTTAAGCCCGTGTGCCTAGAGTCCATGCTCTGCATCAAGAGGAGCCATTGCAACGAGAAGCCCGAGCACAACAACCAGAGGGTCGCCCTGACTCTCTACAACTAAAGAAACCCCGGGCACAGCAACAAAGACCCAGCACAGCCAAAAATAAAAACTAAAATTAAATTTTATTTTATTTCTCTAGTTGTGACAAGTGGAATTACTAGTTGCTATACACAGGCTTCTCATTGCAGTGCCTTTGCTTGCAGGCTTCTCATTGCACCGCTTCCTCTCATTGCGGCTTCTTATTGCAAGGTTCTTGGGCACACGGGTTTCAGTAGCTTTAGCACATGGGCTCGATAGTTGTGGCACATGGGCTTAAATGCTCTGCAGCATCTGAGATCTTCCCAGATCGGGAATCAAATCTGTGTCTCATGCTTTGGCAGGCAGATTTTCTACCACCGAGCCCCCAGGGAAGCCCTACAAGTTTTTTTTTTTAAATTAAACTTTACTCTATATACTACCACCTATTTAAGCTATGTAAGCTGCTGTATAGTCCAGGGAGCTCAGCTCGGTGCTCTTTGATGACTTAGATGCATGGGATAGGGGCAGGGAGGTCCGAGAGGGAGGGGATATATGTGTACATATAGCTGATTCACTTCATTGTACAGCAGAAACTAACACAACATTGTAAAGCAATAAAATAATTAAATATAATTAAAATTTCTAAAATTAAACCTTATAGGCAATGGCACCCCACCCCAGTACTCTTGCCTGGAAAATCCCATGGATGGAGGAGCCTGGTAGGCTGCAGTCCATGGGGTCGCGAAGAGTCGGACATGACTGAGCGACTTGACTTTCACTTTTCACTTTCATGCATTGGAGAAGGAAATGGCAACCTACTCCAATGTTCTTGCCTGGAGAATCCCAGGGACGGGGGAGCCTGGTGGGCTGCCATCTATAGGGTCGCACAGAGTTGGACACGACTGAAGTGACTTAGCAGCAGCAGCAGCATATTGCTCTTACACTATCCTAGCCCTCCAATATTTCCCATCCCCATAAACAGAGCTCCCCTCACCGAGTCACCAAAGTTTGAGACCTGGGAGCTGCTTCTCTCTCCCTGTCTTCCTACATTCAATCATTAAGGGAGTACGATCAACATCACAACCTTCACATCTTTTTGATCTGCTTTCTCCTCCTCCCTTTTGCTACAGCATTCTTCCCTCACTTAACTATTACTGCGATGTTCTGATCTCCCTGACTCGACTTGCCTCCCTTCCATGTTGCTGCTAGCATGACCTTTTCAAATTAAAACACTGTTTATATCAGTGATTTGACATCCTTTAAGGGCTCTCAGTACCTACAAGATCAAGTCCAAGCTCTTTGGCATGCTCATAAGGGGTACAGGAGCTAGTCCTTACCCATCTGCTCGGCTCCATCTCTTGCTGCATCATCCACTTCTGGTTTTGTTGAACCACCAGTAGATCCCCAAACACAACAGGGATCATCATAACCCCTTACGTTTGTTGCTACTGTTCCCTTTGTTCAGAATAGCTTTGCCTGTCATCTAACTCATCAACATCAATTTTTTTAAGGGTTTGCAAGCTTTACCTCCTCTACAAACTTTTCCTAGTTTCCTATGAAGTCTGCCCCATTCTGACACCAGAGCCCGAACACTCCCTTACCTCCTGTAACTCATGTTACAGTGCTTGCTCTGTTTGAAAACAGGTTCTAACAGACTTTAGTCACTATCCTTAGCAGACTTCAAGCTACTTGAAAACAAGAACTATATCTATCTCTGCATCTCCAGGCCCAAGTCCATGCCAAGCACACTGTGAAAACAATAACAAAGTTTGTTGAATGAGAAGCAGGGAGTGGAGGAGAAAAAGATTTTCAAAAACATACATTTAGGGCATGCAGGGGTCACTCTGTCCATAACAACAAGATATCCCAACCAACCCCACTGCAGTGTTATACAAAGTTTGTGTACTCACTTGCTACAGCTGGGAAACCATGTGTGTCTACCAGTCAGACCATACTGGTTTTTGGAGAAATTCCAGTTATACAAAACCATGATTCAAAGTCCTTACCACTTTTATTGACAATGGTTTTTAATTGTTTTGTTTTTTCTCAAGAGGAAATGGTCCTTTAATGAGTCAGCTGGACATTGTCACAGTAGAAAATGGTATCAGTCTGACAGTTTTCATTTGACGTTATTTACTTGCTCAGCCACAATTTATTCCAAACCACCAAGCAAAAGATACAGGTTCTTTGCTGAATCCACAAAATTGGCAGTTTCAGGAATCTTTGTCTATTTTATTTCACTTTATTCATTCAACAAAATTTATTGATCGCTTCAGGATGAAACAGTATCCATGCTTGGCCAACATAATATGAAGATAAATGAGATACAGGCTCAGCCCTCAAAAAGCTTACAGTCTGGTATGTGATGATGTGGAAAACAATTAAAATGCAACAGCTAAAACAGAGACATTTACAAAGTGCTGTAAGAACTCAGAGAAAGAAGATGGACTATGTCAAGAAGGGGACATTCAAGGTAAGCTTCTCAGCAGAGAACACATAAACTGACTTTTAATTGACGTATAGTTGACTTACAATGTTTTGGGTTTACAGCAAAGTGCTTCAGTTTTATATGTGTATATATATCCACTATATATATATATATATATATATATATATATATATATATATCGGAGAAGGCAATGGCAGCCCACTCCAGTACTCTTGCCTGGAAAATCCCATGGATGGAGGAGCCTGGTAGGCTGCAGTCCATGGGGTTGCTAAGAGTTGGACACGACTGAGCGACTTCCCTTTCACTTTTCACTTTCATGCACTGGAGAAGGAAATGGCAACCCACTCCAGTGTTCTTGCCTGGAGAATCCCAAGGACGGGGGAGCCTGGTCGGCTTCCATCTATGGGGTCGCACAGAGTCAGACACGACTGAAGTGACTTAGCAGCAACACCACACACACGGACACACACACACACACACATATTCTTTTTTCAGAATCTTTTTTTTTAAAGTTTTTTTTTTTTTTTATGGGTCATTATAAGTCATTATTGAATTTGTTACAATGTTGCTTCTGTTTTATGTTTTATGTTTTTTGGCCAGGAGGCATGTGGAATCTTAGCTCCCCAACCAGGGATGGATCATACACCCCCTGCATTGGATGGTGAAGTTTTTTTATTTCTTCTAGGTCCTTGTTAAACATTTCTTGCATCTTCTCAATCCTTGTCTCCAGGCTATTTATCTGTAACTCCATCTTGTTTTCAAGATTTTGGATCATTGGAAGCTGAAGTTTTAACCACTGAATCACCAGGGAAGTCCCCAGATTCTTTTCTATTATGGGTTATTATAGGACATTGAATATAGTTCCCTGAGCTATACAATAGACCCTTGTTGTTTATCCAGTTTATATATATATATATATATATATATATATATGTTAATCCCAAATTCCCAATTTATCCCTTCATGCCCCCCCACCCCTTTGGTAATCATGAAAGTGAAAGTGAAGTCGCTCAGTCGTGTCCGACTCTTTGCGACCCCATGGACTGTAGCCTACCAGGCTCTTCCGTCCATGGGATTTTCCAGGCAAGAGTACTGGAGTGGGGTGCCATTGCCTTCTCCAGGAGATCTTCCCAACCCAGGGTTTGAACCCAGGTCTCCCGCATTGTAGGCAGACACTTTACCATCTGAGCCACGGGAAGTCCTGGTAATCATAAGTCATAAAACTGAAATTTGAAGATAAGGTGTTTCCCATAGTGCAAAAAGAGAGAGGACATTCCAAGAAGAAAGAAAAATAGGATCAAATGTTCAGAGTTAGAAGAGGCATAGCTGAAATTAGATGATAAAATTAAAGCTTAGAGAGGATAAGTAACTTGCCTAAGATCACACAACTAGCAAGTAAGAGAACTGGAGGCAGTTGAACCCAAGCCAAAGTTATTTATGGGAGTGTGCCATGCGTCCTGAGAGTGTTGAGAATCACTGCTTGGGGTCTAGCGTACATGCCACATGAGCTCAGACCACACTCAGTAGATGATGGGAAATCATGAGAAATTTTTAAAAATGGATTTATTTATTTTTGGCCATGCTGGTTCGCATTGCTCTGCTTGGGCTTTCTCTAGTTGCGGCGAGTTGGGGTACTCTGTGCTGCAGTGTGCGGGCTACTCTTTGTTGCAGTATGCAGGCTTCTCCGTGCCATGGCTTCTCTTGTGAAGCATGGGCTCTGGTCTAGGTATGCAGGCTTTAGTAGTTGAAGCAAGGAGGCTCAGTAGTTGTGGCACACAGACCAGATCAAACCCACTTCCCCTGCGATGGCAGGCGGATTCCTATCCACTAGACCACCACCGAAATGATGAGAAATTTTTAAGCAGAGGAGCAACATAGTGTCACTTGGGCTTTAGAAAGATGACTCTAGCACTGATTCTTAACCCTGATAGCAATTAGATTTACTTCAGAAGCTTTCAAAAACTACAGGCCAGAGAGCTACTCCAGAACAGTATTTCTGGGGGTGGGATCCAGTTTTCTTTTGTCTTGTTTTTTAAGTTCCTCGGGGTATTCTCACGTACTGTTAAGGTCAAGAACTACTGCTTCAAACATGTACTTGTTGGTTGCAAGAGTATAGACTGCCTGTCATCAAATTACACAGAACACTTTAGGAGTCTGTTTGGAAAGCCAAAAGGTGGAGGCCTTGTCCATCAGGCTGAAAGGCATGCAGCTAGGCTGCCTAGTAGGCATTTAAAATTTTCCAGGTATTACACTGTTGGTGGGAATGCAAACTAGTACAGCCACTATGGAGAACAAACAGTGTGGAGATTCCTTAAAAAACTGGAAATCGAACTGCCTTATGATCCAGCAATCCCACTGCTGGGCATACACACTGAGGAAACCAGAAGGGAAAGAGACACGTGTACCCCAATGTTCATTGCAGCACTGTTTATAATAGCCAGGACATGGAAGCAACCTAGATGCCCATCAGCAGATGAATGGGTAAGAAAGCTGTGGTACATATACACAATGGAGTATTACTCAGCCATTAAAAAGAATACATTTGAATCAGTTCTAATGAGATGGATGAAACTGGAACCTATTATACAGAGTGAAGTAAGCCAGAAAGAAAAACACCAGTACAGTATACTAACACATATATATGGAATTTAGAAAGATGGTAACAATAACCCTGTGTACGAGACAGCAAAAGAGACACTGATGTATAGATCAGTCTTATGGACTCTGTGGGAGAGGGAGAGGGTGGGGAGATTTGGGAGAATGGCATTGAAACATGTATAATATCATGTATGAAACAAGTCGCCAGTCCAGGTTCGATGCACGATACTGGATGCTTGGGGCTGGTGCACTGGGACGACCCAGAGGGATGGTATGGGGAGGGAGGAG